>NC_141873.1:449131193-449434223 GCF_056163025.1 Triticum urartu
CAGCAAAGCAGTATTAATTTCAAAAGATTCAACATTGGTAAGAGGAGCAATCGGAGTTCTACTAAAATCATTGTTGTTGGTATTAGTAAAGTCACACAATTTGGTATTATCTTGAGCCATCGTGACAGGCAAGAAATCCAACACACAAGCAAACAAGCAACGGGCAAAAAGAGGCAAATAGGGAAAGAGAAGGAGGACGGAGAGAGAGGGCAAATAAAACGGCAAGGGTGAAGTGCGGGGGAGGAAAATGAGATGCAAATGGCAAATAATGTAATGCGAGAGATAAGGGTTTGTGATGGGTACTTGGTATGTCGACTTTTGCGCAGACTCCCCGGCAACGGCGCCAGAAATCCTTCTTGCTACCTCTTGAGCATTGCGTTGGTTTTCCCTTGAAGAGGAAAGGGTTTTCCCTGCAAGGTCATGGCCAACTGGTTCCCAATGGCGCTTGCGGGCGCGCCGCGCGCCTGGCTCCTCCACTTGCCGGAGTCTTCTGTCGCCACCTGGGAGGAGTTGCATGGCCTCTTCGTCACACGCTTCGGGGAATCATCGGCCCCCTTCGTCGCAGCCCTTCTCGGCGGTTCACAACTGCTACCTCTTGAGCATTGCGTTGGTTTTCCCTTGAAGAGGAAAGGGTGATGCATCAAAGTAGTGTAAGTATTTCCCTTAGTTTTTGAGAACCAAGGTATCAATCCAGTAGGAGGCCACGCACGAGTCCATCGCACCTACACAAACAAATAAAATCCTTGCAACCAACGCAATAAAGGGGTTGTCAATCCCTTCACAGTCACTTACGAAAGTGAGATCTGATAGATATGATAAGATAATATTTTTGGTATTTTTATGATAAAGATGCAAAGTAATAAAGCAAAATAAAAATGGCAAAAGAAATAGCTTCTTGATGGGAGATTAATATGATGGAAAATAGACCCGGGGGCCATAAGTTTCACTAGTGGCTTCTCTCGAGAGCATAAGTATTACGATGGGTAAACAAATTACTGTTGAGCAATTGACATAATTGATCATAGTTATGAGAATATCTAGGTATGATCATGTATATAGGCATCACGTCCGAGACAAGTAGACCGACTCCCGCCCGCATCTACTACTATTACTCCACACATCAACCGCTATCCAGCATGCATCTAGAGTATTAAGTTCAAAGGAACAGAGTAAAGCTTTAAGCAAGATGACATAATATACAGGGATAAACTCATGCAATATGATATAAACCCCATCTTGTTATCCTCGATGGAAACAATACAATACGTGCCTTGTTGCCCCTACTATCACTGGGAAAGGACACCATAATATTGAACCCAAAGCTAAGCACTTCTCCCATTGCAAGAAAGATCAATCTAGTAGGCCAAACCAAACTGATAATTCGAAGAGACTTGCAAAGATAACCAATCATACATAAAAGAATTCAGAGAAGATTCAAATATTGTTCATAGATAAACTTGATCATAAACCCACAATTCATCGATCTCAATAAACACACCGCAAAAGAAGATTACATCGAATAGATCTCCACAAGACAGGGGGAGAACATTGTATTGAGATCCAAAAGAGAGAAGAACCCATCTAGCTAATAACTATGGACCCGAAGGTCTGAAGTAAAGTACTCACACATCATCGGAGAGGCTATGGTGTTGATGTAGAAGCCCTCTGTGATCGATTCCCCCTCCGGCGGAGCTCCTCAAAAGGCCCCAAGATGGGATCTCACGGGCACAGTAGGTTGCGGCGGTGGAATTAGTGTTTTGGCTCCATATCTGGTAGTTTGGGGGTATGTAGGTATATATAGGAGGAAGAAGTATGTCGGTGGAGCAACGTGCGCCCCACAAGGGTGGAGGGCACGCCTGGGGGGGTAGGCGCGCCCCCTACCTCGTGCCTTCCTGGTTGCTTTCTTGACGTAGGGTCCAAGTCATCTGGATCACGTTCGTTCCGAAAATCACGTTCCCGAAGGTTTCATTCCGTTTGGACTCCGTTTGATATTCTTTTTCTGCAAAACTCTAAAATAGGCAAAAAACAACAATTCTGGGCTAGGCCTCCGGTTAATAGGTTAGTCCCAAAAATAATATAAAAGTTCAGAGTAAATCCCAATAATTTCCAAAACAGAAGATAATATAGCATGGAACAATAAAAAATTATAGATACGTTGGAGACGTATTAGCAAGCACCACCCTCAGATCGGCACCTCAAGCCGTACCTTCGCCAGATCGACGTCGCCTCCAAGCGCCCGGGGGCTCCGCCCGGCTGGGCCGCGCCTGAGGCCAACCTCACCTTCAACTAGGAGGACCATCCCGCCTCCACCGTCGGTTCGGGTGCGCTCCCGATGTTGTGCGCACCCACCATCTGCCACGTATCCATCGCCAAGACGCTCGTCGATGGCGGCGCCAGCCTCAATGTGCTCTCTGTTGAGGCCTTCAGCCTCCTTCAGGTACCGTTCGAGCGACTCCGCCCCAGCAAGCCTTTCTCAGGAGTTGGCGGGGACCCCGCCCGCTCCCTGGGGCAGATCCGCCTCCCCGTGACCTTCGGCACACGCGACAACTACCGCACCAAGCTCATCGACTTCGACATCGCCCGCATTGGCCTTCCATACAACGCCATCCTCGGGTACCCAGCTTTGGCCCGGTTCATGGCAGCAACCCATCCTACTTACAATCTCATGAAGATGCCGGGGAGCCAGGGCGTCCTCACCGTCAAGGGGGGCGCCAAGGAGGCCCTGGCGGTGCTCAAGCTCACCCTCAAGGCCGCCGCGGCAGTGCGACCCACTGACGCAGATACTTCCAAGGCCAAGGGAGCCGTGCCAACCAAGAAGAAGCAGTTCTTCACTCAGGCCAAGGCAGAAACCAAGCAAGTGTTGGTCGAGGAGGACGGGTCCTCAGGGGCAACCTTCACCATAGGCGCCAACCTCGAGCCCACCCAGGAGGAGGCGCTAGTGAAGTTTTTGCGTGCAAACAAGGAAGTGTTCGCCTGGGAGCCCGACCAGCTGGTAGGGGTCCCAAGAGAGGTAATTGAGCACCGCCTGAAGGTGTGCCCCAACATACGCCCTGTGAAGCAGAAGGCAAGGCGGCAGTCCACGGAGAAGCAAGCTTCCATCGTCCAAGAAACCCGCAAGTTGGAGGCCGCGGGTGTCATTCGCGAGGTTCGTTACCCTGAGTGGCTGGCGAACCCCGTTGTCGTACCCAAGGAAGGCGGGAAGGAGCGGATGTGCGTCGACTTCATCAACCTCAACAAGGCCTGCCCCCAAGATCTGTTCCCGCTTCCGTGCATCGACCAGATCGTCGAATCCACCGTTGAGTGCGATTTGCTATGCTTCTTGGATGCGTTCTCAGGATATCACCAGATCAAGATGGCGGTAGAAGATGTGGAGAAGACGGCCTTCCTGACCCCATGTGGGGTGTACTGCTACACCTGCATGCCGTTCGGACTGCGCAACACGGGCGCAACCTTCCAGCGACTAATGCACATCGCCTTAGGGCAGCAGCTCGGGATAAATGATGAAGCCTACGTCGATGACATCGTGGCAAAGTCTTGGGAGGCAGAGACCTTGATCCAAGACCTAAAGGAGACCTTTGAAAGCCTTCGCCAGGTGGGCTTGCGGCTCAATCCGGAGAAATGTGTGTTTGGCGTCCCTTCCGGCAAGCTGCTGGGTTTCCTGGTGTCCCACAGGGGGATCGAGGCCAACCCAGAAAAGGTGAAGGCCATTGAAGACATGAGTCCACCACAGAGCCTCAAGAAATGCAGAAGTTGCCTGGTCGGGTGACTACATTGGGGTGCTTCATCTCCAAGCTGGGAGAGCGCGCCTTGCCTTTCTTCAAGCTGATGAAAAAGAAGGGCCCGTTCAAGTGGACCCCAGAGGCCGACCAAGCTTTCCAAGACCTCAAGAGATACCTGACCAGCCCACCAGTAATGGTGGCACCACGACCTCGCGAGCCACTACTGCTCTACCTGGCTGCCACTCCGTACTCAGCCAGCGTGGCCCTGGTGGCGGTTTGGTAAGAACACCAAGCCAAGGGCGCATCGCGCTGTGCCACGCCTCCAGCAAAGACGACGAAGGACCAGAAGGGCGCCGCAAAGGCCGAAGCAGCAGCGGCAGAGGGTCAGGCTCGGCAGGACAACGCCCCCGAACCCGCGAAGACTCCAGCAAGCGACCAAGCATCTGGGGCTCTACCCCCTTAGGAGGCTCCTCAGCTCCCAGGGGACGCGAACCTCGTCGGCACACCAACCCTCGTCGAGCACCCGGTATACTTCGTCAGCATGGTGTTGAGGGACGCAAGAGCACGATCCCCCATGCCTCAAAAGCTCCTACTCGCACTCCTAGTCGCCTCGCGAAAGCTGCAGCACTACTTCCAGGGCCACCCCATCAAGGTCGTCTCAGCTTACCCATTGGAGAGAGTTCTCGGGAGCCCCAACTTTGCCAGAAGAGTCGCTGAATGGAACATCGAGTTGCAAGCATTCTAGCTGGAGTTCAGTACCACCAGGGTCATCAAGGTGCCGCGCTCGCTGATTTTGTGGCAGAGTGGACAGATGCCCCAGCGTTTGAAGAAGGCGAGGACCGGTCCCTCTCGCCGGGAAGCGAGGCACTTAATGGCTGGGTCATGTATTTCGATGGCGCCTTCGCGCGTCAGGGCGCGGGGGATGGAGCTGTACTCATCTCGCCCACTCAGGACAAGCTCTATTACGCCGTACAGCTCTGCTTCCAGCAGGGCGAGAAGGTCTCCAACAACATGGCAGAATACGAGGGCATCATAGCTGGCCTGAAGGCTGCAGCGGCGCTGGGGTGAAGCGTCTCACCATCTGGGGTGACTCACAACTCCTCGTCAACTTCTCCAACAAGGTGTACAAGCCGAAGGACGAGCACATGGAGGCATACCTCACAGAGGTGCGCAAGATGGAGAAGCAATTTCTGGGCCTGAAATTGCAGCACGTGCCCCGAGGCACCAGCAAGGAAGCAGACGACATTGCCAGAAGAGCATCCAAGCGACAGCCCCAGGAGCCTAGCGTCTTCGAGGAGCGGCTCTTCAAGCCATCAGCAATGTCGCCGCTTTCGAGAGCAACTCAGCCTCGGGAGGAACTCCCACGGCCGCTAGCCTCAAGAGCCCCAGCCTGCGGCCTGACCTCAGGAGCATGCCTACTCCTGACGCTCGAGCCCCAGGAGGGATGCTGGACCAAGGAATTCAAGGAATACCTG
This sequence comes from Triticum urartu, assembly GCF_056163025.1. Taxonomy (NCBI): domain Eukaryota; kingdom Viridiplantae; phylum Streptophyta; class Magnoliopsida; order Poales; family Poaceae; genus Triticum; species Triticum urartu. The sequence continues at coordinate 449,136,388 of NC_141873.1, forward strand.
ATATGAGGGGTGCTACCAGAGAAGGAGGAGGACGCGGAGCGCGTGGCCCGTCAGGCCATGGCATACTGCATCCAGGGTGGAGAGTTATACAAAAAGCGACCAAATGACGTTACATTGCGTTGCATCTCTAGGGAACAGGGGAAAGAGCTGATAACTGACATACACGCCGGAGACTGTGGGCACCACTCGTCGTCGCGAACCCTCATCGGCAAGGCATTTCGAAGTGGGTTCTACTGGCCTACGGCACTCAACGACGCGGCCGAGCTGGTGAAGTCCTGTGAGGCCTGCCAATTCCACGCCAAGCAGATCCATCAGCCAGCTCAAGGCCTCCAGACCATCCCACTCTCATGGCCATTCGCAGTCTGGGGGCTGGATATTCTGGGCCCGTTCCCTCGGGCGCCTGGGGGCTATCGATACCTCTACGTCGCCATCGACAAGTTCACCAAGTGGCCGGAGGTTGAAGCCGTCCGCGCCATCCCAGCTGGCTCTGCAGTCAAGTTCATCAAGGGCCTCGTGAGGCGCTTTGCGGTCCCCAACCGCATCTTCACCGATAACGGCTCGTAGTTCACTAGTAATCTCTTCAAGTCATATTCTGCTAACCTTGGAACGCAGATCTGCTACGCCTTAGTAGCACACCCCAGGAGCAACGGCCAGGCCGAACGTGCCAACGCGGAGGTCCTGAAGGGCCTCAAGACCAGGACCTTCAAGAAAAAGCTCGAGGCCTACGGCAGGGGCTGGCATGACGAGCTCCAGTATGTGCTGTGGTCGATCCGCACCACTAAAACCAAGCCAACGGGCGAAACGCCGTTCTTCCTCGTCTATGGAGCTGAAGCAGTCCTCCCTCACAAGGTCGAGCATCGCTCCGCACGGGTCCTGGCGTTTGATGAGACGCAGTAGGACGCCATGTGGGGGATGGACCTCGTGCCGGGGAAGGAGCGACGCCGTGAAGCTGCACTACGGGCGGCAAGATACCAGCAGGTGCTGCGGCGGTACCACTGCCACAGTGTCCGCTCCAGGACTCTTGAGGTGGGTGACCTTGTCCTGAGGCGGGTGCTCTCCAGGGAGGGGCTGCATAAGCTCTCGCCTATGTGGGAGGGCCCGTTCAAGGTCGTCCACGTCTCCAGGTCTGGCGCCGCGCGCCTGGAGACACAGGACGGGGTACCCGTCCAGAACGCCTTGAACATCCACCACCTCCGGAAGTTCTACCCATGAAGAAAGGCCCGGTGCCTGTGAAGAAGGCCCAGCGCCTGTGAAGCAAGGCCCCGTGCCTGTGAAGAATCGCCGCCCATGACACTCTCACGTAATAATGAGTGGGGTTGTACACGCCCCGGAGCCTCAGGAGAGCCGCCCTTGGGCCTCGGGGGCTCCCTCCCACGCCCAGTGGCAGCACTTAGCTCCGCGCTGGTGAGAAGACGCTGAAGACTAGACTAGGTGCCGGACGCGGCTTTTCATTTGCTTTTCGAAGCTGGCTCGCCCCTCTTTTTATCGAAGTTTGCTTTCTGGTATCTATTGCTGGTTCTGTTTTATCGCTTTCTGCCTCTATTTTTGCCTTTCACCTCTTTGGTTGACCTAAACTCTCCCTCGTGTCCCTCGTGAGGGGGCTAGACAGGTACCTTCATGAGCTTCCTCCTTCTATCATTTCACGAGGCACCCTTGTTCGAGCCCACAAGCTGGCGCACCTCTCCTGGTCCGTGCCCCATGGGCATCGCGACGTGAAGCACTGAGTCAAGGCCAGCGGCGCCTATAACCAAACCCCGGGTGAGCGATAAGCCTCTTACGAATTTTTTGCAGTTCCTAAGCGCATATCAGGTCAAGGAGGCCTCGACAAGCACTAGGAAGAGAGCGCCTCGTGAGGAGGAGGTCACTCAAAACAAGTTGAGCTAAGTTATCCCTACATAAAACGATAATGTTACGACACGGCACAGGAATGGCAAACATAACATAGCGATTGGGACCATAGTTCGATACACGCCCCTCCGGGGCCCATTCTGGTTTCTTTTTAATGCAGGAAGGAAAGGAAGAACAAAATAAGCGGCGCCTACAGCGGTCCACGGGCGCAGGCCCCGGCGCCCGCCTGAGCTCAGCCGGACCCCTCCTCGCGCTTCACGGAGGCGCGGCGACAAGATGACCCACCACCATCTTCGAAGAGGGCATGACGGTGTGGCGGCTAATCGTAGCCGCCGCTGCTGGAGCTGTCACCGGGGGAAGAGCTGTCGTAGCCGGACGAGATGCGGTCGGCGCCAAGGGCGAGTTCGCCCCCATCCTCGTCACGGCCGTCGTCAAGGCCGAGCACCTCCTCACCATTGTTCACCTCGGGGCAGCACCCGACGCGACGACCATCTTCCCCGAACACCCTCACATAGAGGGTCGCGTCGCCGTCATGCTTGAAGTGAAGGGTGCACCGCCTTCCCAGACCGCGCGCGCGGGCGAACGTCTGCCAACCGCAGGCCAGAGCTACATTGCCCGTGGCAGAGACCTCGACCGCAACCTAGGAAGCCCTGCTGCAGTAGCCGTCCGCCTGCAGCCAAAGCCCGCCAGGAGCTGAGGCCGGCAGCTCGTTGGCAAGGAAGCGCGGGAGCTGAAGCCATTTGCCGGCCGGGTTCTCTGACCAGACGACGAACTCCAGTAGCATCTCCGCCGAGTGGAAGCATGTCCGGGGAGGCCGCGCGACCACGGCGCGCCTCCCCTCATCAACGGGACCACCACAACCGGAGCGACCCCTGCCCCGCAAAGCGGCACCACCACGGCCGCGTGGAGCCGCGGCGGGGGTTGCGGTGTGCTTGCGGGGACGGTCGCGCCCACGCTTGGGCACCGGAGAGCCAGGACCCTCGTGAGGGGCCTTCCCCTTCTCCGTGGCGGTGAACCTCCTTGACGGCGCCATTGGTGGCAGGAGAGGAGCAAGGAAGGAGAAGAAGCGGAAGAGGAAGAGGAAAGATGGGCGACGGGGGCTCCGCCCCCTCCCATTTATACCAGGAGAAGGCCAACCGGCACCCCCCACGATCACAGGTAATGATAGTCTTACTTGCATGTCGCAGGGACTTGTCTCATCGGGCAGTTGCCGAGGCAGCGTGGGGAAGCGGAGACGCCCACGTCCAATCTACCGCCACGCGTCGGCCGAGGTCGCAGGCTATTGGGGCCCACGGAGCTCCTCCCATGACCCTTGGCTTCACCTTGAAGCCAAGTCCGAGAGCGCCTGGGGCCCGGGAGCTACTGTCGATGTTCTGGGAATGGGGGTCCCCAGACTTGCCTGCCTGCGGCCCACGGCATGGCTTTGTTGGCAGGCCTGTACGACCCATCTTCATCAACAAGGAATCAAGACCCTCGCGAGGGGCCAAGCCTCGCGAGGCGGACGACACAAGACCTCCTCAGGAGCAGCCTCATCAGGCCGGCTCGTGAGGGGCGGAGAGTTCAAGGTCAGGCAAACCTCGTGAGGTTCTCGTGACGTGAGCCATGACGATCGAGGCCAGGCGGGCGCCAGCACGCGCAACATCCTTGTTTCCTCTTTAGTGCTAAGGGGGAAAGCGCAGGCGCGGAGTACCGAGGCATCAAGCAAAGGTTTCCATATTGGTGCAACGAGACCAAGACCAGAAGGACGGCAAGATGGAGGTCACCGTGGAGCTCACGACGGCGTCACCACCAGAACCTTTGGCAGGCGAAGACCACCTTTTGTCAGGATAGCTTGTACTAGATGTGCCCTTTCAAATTGGCCATTGTTGGCTCCCTTCCCGCTCAATATTTGGGGAGAGGACCAGGGCCTCCATAAATAGGACTAGCCACCACCATAGGGGGGGGAGAGATCCAAGATCATCCTCAGCCACACAAGTGCACCAGGCACAAGAACACCTCAACCTGAGGAGGCTGTTCTTCCCCTTGTACTGTTCATCCTCAACCCAAGAGGCAATCCACCACAACAACACTGGAGTAGGGTATTACGCCACAATGGTGGCCCAAACCAGTATAAATCTCGTGTCCTTTGTGTTGCGAGTTCATCGAGTTAGTTCGTGAGATCTAGGCTAAGTTAGAACGTGGATCGATAGGAGGAGGTCTCCGCGCGCACCCCAGAGTTTGAACCTTAAGGATTTTGCCGGAACCCGTGATCCGACAGCATCCCCAAGCTTAGGCTTTTGGTTGTCCTTGTATTTTACCTTGGGGTGCCTTGGGCATCCCCAAGCTTAGGCTCTTGCCACTCTTTGTTCCAAAACCCATCAAATCTTTTACCCAAAAACTTGAAAACTTCACAACACAAAACTCAACAGAAAATCTCATGAGCTCCGTTAGTATAAGAAAACAAATCACCACCTTAAGGTACTGTAATAAACTCATTCTTTATTTATATTGGTGTTAAACCTTTTTTTCACGGAATATATTGGTGTTAAACCTACTATATTCCAACTTCTCTATGGTTCATACCCCCTGATACTAGCCATAGATTCATCAAAATAAGCAAACAACACACGAAAAACAGAATCTGTCAAAAACAGAATAATTTGTAGTAATCTGTAGGTTTCGAATACTTCTGTAACTCCAAACATCCTGAGAAATTAGTACGTCCTAAATAATTTGTATATTGATCTACCGCAGTTGGAATTTGTATTTTATCGCTCTCTTGTAAAAAATGAAAATTATTCTCGTGAGCGCATACTTTCTGTTTTTTTCAGCAAGATCGAATAACAATCATCCAAGAAGATCCTAAAGGCTTTACTTGGCAAAAACATTAATTAAAACATAAAAAACACAATCATAACAGAGGATAGATGATTTATTTATTACTAAACATTAATAAAAAGCGAGGAACAAAAATAAAATTGGGTTGCCTCGCAACAAGCGCTATCGTTTAATGCCCCTAGCTAGGCAAAGAGATTTCAATGGTGCTCACATGAAAGACAAGAATTGAAACACAAAGAGAGCATAATAAAACATTTGACAAACACATCTAAGTCTAACATACTTCCTATGCATAGGCATCTTATAGGAAAAAACAAACTATCAAGGCAAGCAAAAACTAGCATATGCAAGGAAGCGGAAAGAAACAATAGCAATCTCAACATAACGAGAGGTAATTTAGTAACATGAAAATTTCTACAACTATATTTTCCTCTCTCGTAATAATTACATGTAGGATCATAAGTAAATTCAACAATATAGATATCACAAAACATATTCTTAACAAGATCCACATGTATGCAAAGTTGACACTCTTCCAAAATAGTGGGGTTAACATTAACTAAAGTCATGACCTCTCCAAACCCACTTTTATCAAAAACTTCATAAGATTGAACATTCTCCAAATATGTGGGATCTAAAGTTGACACTCTTCCATACCCACTTTCAGTATTATTGCAAACATTATTATCAATCTCATATTCATCATGGGGCTTAAAAAAATTTTCAAGATCATAAGAAGAATCACCCCAATCATGATCATTGCAACAAGTAGATGACATAGCAAAACTAGCATCCCCAAGCTTAGGGTTTTGCATATTATTAGCACAATTTACATCAATAGAATTTATAATAAAATCATTGTAATCATGCTTTTTATTCAAAGATCTATCGTCAATCGCTTCATAGAGTAATTCATCACACTTATCAGATTCACAAATTTCAAGCAAAACCTGATAAAGATAATCTAGTGCACTCAACTCGCTAGCAATAGGTTCATTGTAATTGGATCTCTTAAAGAGATTGGCAAGTGGATGAGGATCCATAAATTTTTAGCAAGCGAAGATGCAAGCAAAAAGAAGGTACATGGTAACAGAAGATCAAACGGAAGAAGGGCGAATAAAACAGCAAAGGCGAAGTGGGGGAGAGGAAAACGAGAGGCAAATGGCAAATAATGTAATGCGAGGGATAAGCGTTTGTGATGGGTATTTGGTATGTCTTGACTTGGCGTAGATCTCCCCGGCAACGACGCCATAAATCCTTCTTGCTACCTATTGAGCATGCGTTGGTTTTCCCTTGAAGAGGAAAGGGTGATGCAGCAAAGTAGCATAAGTATCTCCATCAGTTTTTGAGAACCAATGTATCAATCAAGTAGGAGACTACACGCAAGTCGCCTAGTACCTGCACAAACAAATAAGATCCTTGCAACCAACGCGATAAAGGGGTTGTCAATCCCTTCACGGCCACTTGCAAAAGTGAGATCTGATAAAGATAATAAGATAAATATTTTTGGTATTTTTGTTGTATAGATTGCAAAATAAATAGTAAACTAGAATTGTAGATCAGAAACTTATATGATGTAAAGTAGACCCGGGGGCCATAGGTTTCACTAGTGACTTCTCTATAGATAGCATAAATTACGGTGGGTGAACAAATTACTGCCAAGCAATTCATAGAAAAGCGCATAGTTATGAGAATATCTAGGCATGATCATAAACATAGGCATCACGTCCATGTCAAGTAGACCAAAACAATTTTGCATCTACTACTATTACTCCACACATCGACCACTATCCAGCATGCATCTAGAGTATTAAGTTCGTAAGAACAGAGTAACGCATTAGGCAAGATGACATGATGTAGAGGGATAAACTCTAGCAATATGATATAGACCCTATCTTTTTATCCTCGATGGCAATAATACAATACGTGTCGGTTCCCTTTCTGTCACTGGGATCGAGCACCGCAAGATTGAACCCAAAGCTAAGCACTTCTCCCATTACAAGAAATATCAATCTAATAGGCCAAACCAAACTGATAATTCGAAGAGACTTGCAAAGATATCAAATCATGCATATAAGAATTAAGAGAAGAATCAAAAATTGTTCATAGATAAACTTGATCATAAACCCACAATTCATCGGATCTCGGCAAACACACCGCAAAAAGTATTACATCGAATAGATCTCCAAGAACATCGAGAAGAACTTTGTATTGCGAATCAAAGAGAGAGAATAAGCCATTTAGCTAATAACTATGGACCCGAAGGTCTGTGGTAAACTATTCACACAACATCGGAGAGGCTATGGTGTTGATGTAGAAGCCCTCCGTGATCGAATCCCCCTTCGGCAGATTGCCGAAAAACGTCCCCAGATGGGATCTCACGGGTACAGAAGGTTGTGGCGGTGGAAAAGTGGTTTCATGGCTCTCCTGGATGTTTTCAGGGTATAAGAGTATATATAGGAGAAAGAAGTAGGTCGGTGGAGCTCTGTGGGGCCCACGAGGGTGGGGGTCGCGCCTCGCTGCTTCCTTGACCTCCACTCCAATTCTCCTGGATTGCGTTTGTTCCAAAAAAGTTCCTCGCGAAGGTTTTGTTCCGCTTGGATTCCGTTTGATATTCCTTTTCTGCGAAATACTGAAATGGGCAAAAAACAGCAATTTGCACTGGGCCTTCGGTTGATAGGTTAGTCCCAAAAATAATATAAAAGTGCATAATAAAGCCCATTAAATATCCAAAACAGATAATATAATAACATGGAACAATCAAAAATTATAGATACGTTGGAGACGTATCACTAACTACCTTATATGTGTTGCAGGGAAACAATGGGAAGCACTTAGGGTTACAATCGAGGTTTGCACGTGCATGGTCCGTTGTCTAATAGCACATTATTGTGCAATTGTAGGAACCATTCTAATATTTTGGTTTTTAACAATTTGGACTTGCACATGTAGGTCCTACTGCCAGAGTTTTTGACCCACTGTTCAACCCTTTTGCATATGGGGAAATGAGTTGTTCATGAATATCAATCAAGTCAAGAAACTCAGAAAGATTGTTAGGATAAAGAATTTAGCGGCAAAAAACAACAAAATCTTTGTTTGCACAATGAAGAAGACGTCAGTTCACTACAATATGGTACTAACTATTATACCTTGCCTTTGTTATTCCTTTGCCCCATTTCCAAGATAGAGAATATATTTATGCACATCCTTGTTTTCAGACCTTTCCAAAGCAGTTCACTGATCATTACCTCTCAAATCACCTATATGGTCAGGAGGCAAGAAAAGTTTTCATACAACATCCATGGTTCAATTTTAAAGTGTTCCTGAAGAGGACGAAGGATGGACGGTCAATCATCCACATGCACTGGCCTAAAGTTGCAAAGACCTTCAACATGAATGAAGGCTCAATATTCGCCTTCCTCTTCAACAGTTTTCCAGATGAGATGCATCTTCTATGTACCGTCTATGATGCTAATTTTGAAAGGTTCACATCAGCTAGGCGTATCAACGGGCTATGGAGATGCCCATCAATAGATATCAATGCGAGTGAGTAGGGATTGCCATGCAGCAGATGCACTAGAGCTATAAGTGTATGAAAGCTTAAAAATAAACTAAGTGGGTGTGCATCCAACTCAGTTGCTCACGAAGACCTAGGGCATTTTGAGGAAGCCCATCACTGGAATATACAAGCCAAGTTCTATAATGAAAAGTTCCCACTAGTATATGAAAGTGACAAAATAGGAGACTCTCTATCATGAAGATCATGGTGCTACTTTGAAGCACAAGTGTGGAAAAAGGATAGTAGCACTGTCCCTTCTCTCTATTTCTCTCATTTTTTATTTTTTTTATTTGCGCATTTCTCTTTTTTATGGCCTCTTTTTTTCCTTTTTTTTATTTTTCGTCCGGAGTCTCATCCCGACTTGTGGGGGAATCATAGTCTCCATCATCCTTTCCTCACTGGAACAATGCTCTAAAAATTATGATCATCACACTTTTATTTACTTACAACTCAAGAATTACAACTCGATACTTAGAACAAAATATGACTCTATGTGAATGCCTCCGGTGGTGTACCGAGATGTGCAATGAATCAAGAGTGACATGTATGAAAAATTATGAACGGTGGCTTTGCCACAAATATGATGTCAACTACATGATCATGCAAAGCAGTATGGCAATGATGGAGTATGTCATAATAAATGAAACGGTGGAAAGTTGCATGACAATATATCTCGGAATGGCTATGGAAATGACATAATAGATAGGTATGCTGGCTGTTTTGAGGAAGGTAAATGGTGGGTTTATGGTACCGGCGAAAGTTGCGCGGTACTAGAGAGGCTAGCAATGGTGGAACGGTGAGAGTGCGTATAATCCATGGACTCAACATTACTCTTAAAGAACTCACATACTTATTGCAAAAATCTATTAGTTATCGAAACGAAGTATTACGCGCATGATCCTAGGGGGATAGATTGGTAGGAAAAGACCATCACTCGGCCCCGACCGCCACTCATAAGGAAGACAATCAAAAAATAAGTCATGCTCCGACTTCATCACATAACGGTTCACCATACGTGCATGCTACAGGAATCACAAACTTTAACACAAGTATCTCTCAAATTCACAACTACTCAACTAGCATGACTCTAATATCACCATATTCATATCTCAAAACAATCATAAGGAATCAAACTTCTCATAGTATTCAATGCACTTTATGTGAAAGTTTTTATTATACCCATCTTGGATGTCTATCATATTAGGACTAATTTTATAGCCAAAGCAAGTTACCATGCTGTTCTAAAATACTCTCAAAATAATATAAGTGAAGCATGAGAGATCAATAATTTCTATAAAATAACACCACCACCGTGCTCTAAAAAGATATAAGTGAAGCTCTAGAGCAAAATTATCTACCTCAAAAGATATAAGTGAAGCACATAGAGTATTCTAATAAATTCTGATTCATGCGTGTCTCTCCCAAAAGGTGTGTACAGAAAGGATGATTATGGTAATCTAAAAATCAAAGACTCATATCAAACAAGACGCTCCAAGCAAAACACATCATGTGGTGAATAAAAATATAGCCTCAAGTAAAGCTACTGATAGACGAAGACGAAAGAGGGGATGCCTTCCGGGGCATCCCCAAGCTTAGGCTTTTGGTTGTCCTTGAATTTTACCTTGGGGTTCCTTGGGCATCCCCAGGCCCACTACTTGTTCCAAAATACATCAAATCTTTACCCAAAAACTTGAAAACTTCACAACACAAAACTCAACAGAAAATCTCATGAGCTCCGTTAGTATAAGAAAATTAACCAGCACATTAAGGTACTATAATTAAGTCATTATTTATTTATATTTTTGTTAAACCTACTGTATTCCAACTTCTCTATGGTTCATACCCCCCGATACTAGCCATAGATGCATCAAAATAAGCGAACAACACGCGAAAAACAGAATCTATCAAAAACAGAACAGTCTGTAGCAATCTGGAGGTTTTGAATACTTCTGTAACTCCAATAATTCTGAAAACTTAGGAACACCAGGATAAAAGGTATATTGATCTACTGCAGTTGGAATTGATATTTTAGCGCTCTCTGGTAAAATATGATAATTATTCTCGTGAGTGCATACTTTCTGTTTTTATCAGCAAGATCAAACAACAATCACCCAAGAAGATCCTAAAGGATTTACTTGGCACAAACACTAATTAAAACATAAAAACACAATCATAACAGAAGCTAGATTAATTATTTATTACTAAACAGGAAGAAAAAGCAAAGAACAAAAATAAAATTGGGTTGCCTCCCAACAAGCGCTATCGTTTAACGCCCTTAGCTAGGCCTTGATGAAATATAGCAATTGAAACACGAAGGGAGCATCATGAAGCATATGAAAAATCACATCTAAGTCTAACATACTTCCTACGCATAGGCATTATATAAGCAAACAAATTATCAAGACAAGCAAAAACTAGCATATGCAAGGAAGGAGAAAGAAACAATAGCAATCTCAACATAACGAGAGGTAATTTAGTGACACGAAAATTTCTACAACCATTCCTCTCTCATAGTAAGTACATGTAGGATCATAATTAAATTCAACAATATAGCTATCACATAAAATTTTCTATTCATGATCCACATGCATGCAAAGTTGACACTCTTCTAAAATAGTGGATTATCATAAAATAAAGTCATGACCTCTCTGAACCCACTTTTATCAAAAACTTCATAAGATTGAACATTATCCAAATATGTGGGATCTAAAGTTGACATTCTTCCAAACCCTCTTTCAGTATTATTGCAAACATTATTATCAATCTCATATTCATCATGGGGCTTAAATAAATTTTCAAGATCATAAGAAGAATTACCCCAATCATGATCATTGCAACAAGTAGTAGACATAGCAAAATTAGCATCCCCAAGCTTAGGGTTTTGCATATTATTAGCACAATTGAAATTAATAGAATTTATAGTAACATCATTGCAACCATGCTTTTTATTCAAAGATCTATCGTGAATCACTTTATAAAGCACTTCATCACAATTTTCAGATTCACGGATTTCAATCAAAACTCCATAAAGATAATCTAGTGCACTCAACTCACTAGCAATTGGTTCATCATAATTGGATCCTCTAAAAAGATTAGCAAGTGGATGGGGATCCATAAACTTTTAGCAAGCGAAGATGCAAGCAAAAAGAAGGCACACGGTAACACAAGATCGAACGGAAGAGGGGCGAAGCAAAGGCGAATCTTTTCGAAAATCGTTTTAGAAGTGGGGGAGAGGAAAACGAGAGGCGAATGGCAAATAATGTAATGCGAGGGAGAAGAGTTTATGATGGGTACTTGGTATGTCTTGAGTTGGCATAGATCTCCCCGGCAATGGCGCCAGAAATCCTTCTTGCTACCTCTTGAGCATGCGTTGGTTTTCCCTTGAAGAGGAAAGGGTGATGCAGCAAAGTAGCATAAGTATTTCCCTCAGTTTTTGAGAACCAAGGTATCAATCCAGTAGGAGACAACACACAAGTCACCTAGTACCTGCACAAACAATCAAGAATCTCGCAACCAACGGGATAAAGGGGTTGTCAATCCCTTCACGGTCACTTGCAAAAGTGAGATATGATAGAGATAGTAAAGTAAATATTTTTAGTATTTTTGTTGTATAGATTGGAAAGTAAAGATTGCAAAATAGTAAATGAGATGAAATGTAAATAAAAGAGATGCAATATAATAAGAAAGAGACCCAGGGGCCATAGGTTTCACTAGTGGCTTCTCTCAGGATAGCATGTATTACGGTGGGTGAACAAATTACTGCCGAGCAATTGGTAGAAAAGTGCATAGTTATGAGAATATCTAGGCAATGATCATGAATATAGGCATCACGTCCGTGTCAAGTAGATCGAAATGATTCTGCATCTACTACTATTACTCCACACATCGACCGCTATCCAGCATGCATCTAGAGTATTAAGTCCATAAGAACAGAGTAATGCTTTAAGAAAGATGACATGATGTACAGGGATAAACTCAAACAATATGATATAAACCCCATCTTTTTGTCATTGATGGCAACAATACAATACATGCCTTGCTGCCCTACTGTCAGTGGGAAAGGACACCGCAAGATTGAACCCAAAGCTAAGCACTTCTCCCATTGCAAGAAAGATCAATCTAGTTGGCCAAACTAAACCGATAATTCGAAGAGACTTGCAAAGATATCAAATCATGCATATAAGAATTCAAAGAAGAACCAAATAATATACATAGATAATCTTGTTCATAAACCCACAATTCATCGGATCTCGGCAAACACACCGCAAAAGAATATTACATCAAATAGATATCCAAGAACATCGAGGAGAACTTTGTATTGAGAATCAAAGAGAGGGAAGAAGCCATCTAGCTAATAACTATGGACCCGAAGGTCTATGGTAAACTACTCGCGCTTCATCGAAGAGGCTATGGTGTTGATGTAGAAGCCCTCCGTGATCGATTCCCCCTCCGGCAGATCGCCGGAAAAGGCCCCAAGATGGGATCTCACGGGTACAGAAGGTTGCGGTGGTGGAAAAGTGGTTTTCTATCTCTCTATGTTTGATCTAGGGTATAAGAGTATATATAGGCGGAAGAAGTAGGTCAGTGGAGCTTCGTGGGGCCCACGAGGGTGGGGGCGCGCCTACCCCCCTTGGGCGCGCCCTCCTGCCTCGTGGTCGCCTCACGGAGTTCCAGACTTCAACTCCAAGTCTTCTGGTTTGCTTTTGGTCCAAGAAAGATCACCGCAAAGGTTTCATTCCATTTGGATTCTGTTTGGTATTCCTTTTCTGCGAAAATCTAAAATAGGCAAAAAAAGAAACTGGCACTGGGCCTCCGGTTAATAGGTTAGTCCCAAAAATAATGTAAAAGAGCATATTAAAGCCCATTAAACATCCAAGATAGATAATATAATAGCATGGAACAATCAAAAATTATAGATACGCTGGAGACGTATCAATGATGTAAACAAGATCTATCTATGTAGAGATAGACCCCATCGTTTTATCCTTAGTAGCAACGATACATACGTGTCGGTTCCCTTTCTGTCACTGGTATCAAGCACCGTAAGATCGAACCCACTACAAAGCACCTCTTCCCATTGCAAGATAAATAGATCAAGTTGGCCAAACAAAACCCAAATATCAAAGAAGAAATATGAGGCTATAAGAGATCATGCATAAAAGAGATCAAAGAAACTCAAATACTTTCATGGATATAAAAAGAGATAGATCTGATCATAAACTCAAAGTTCATAGGATCCCAACAAACACACTGCAAAAGAGTTACATCATATGGATCTCCAAGAGACCATTGTATTGAGAATCAAGAGAGAGAGAGAGAGGAAATCATCTAGATACTAACTACGGACCCGAAGGTCTACAAAGAACTACTCACGCATCATCGGAGAGGCACCAATGGAGGTGGTGAACCCCATCCGAGATGGTGTCTAGATTGGATCTGGTGGTTCTGGACTCTACGGCGGCTGGATCAATATTTCGTTGACTCCCCTAGGGTTTCTGGAATATTGGGGTATTTATAGAGCAAAGGGGCAGTCCGGGGGGCACCCGAGGTGGGCACAACCCACCAGGGCGCGCCTGGGCCTCCTGGCGCGCCTTGGTGGGTTGTGCTCCCCTCGGGGCACCCTCAGGTGCAGCTAGGGCCCATTGTGTTCCTTCTGGCCAATAAAAAATCTCCATAAAGTTTCGTGGCATTTGGACTCCATTTGATATTGATTTTCTGTGATGTAAAAAACATGGAAAAAAACAACAATTGGCACTTGGCACTATGTCAATAGGTTAGTACCAAAAATGATATAAAATGATTATAAAACATCCAAGATTGATAATATAACAACATGGAACAATCAAAAATTATTGATACGTTGGAGACGTATCAACGCACATGAGACCGGTTCCACCGACATACATGCAACTAGTCTTGCATAAAGGTGGCTGGCGGGTGTCTGTTTCTCCTACTTTAGTTGAATCGAATTTGACTATGTCTGGTCCTTGAATAGGGTTAAAACAACAAACTTGATGAAACACCGTTGTGGTTTTGATGCGTAGGTAAGAATTGTTCTTGCTAGAAGCCCGTAGCAGCCAAGTAAAACTTGCAACAACAAAGTAGAGGACGTCTAACTTGTTTTTGCAGGGCATGTTGTGATGTGATATGGTCAAGACATGATGTGATAAACATTATTGTATGAGATGATCATGTTTTGTAAGATATCTGACAACCGACAGGAGCCTTATGGCTGTCTCTTTATTGTATGAAATGCAAACGCCATGTAATTGCTTTACTTTATCACTATGTGTTAGCGATAGTTGTAGAAGCAATAGTTGGTGAGACGACCATGACGCTACGATGGAGATCAAGGTGTCAAGAAGATGACGATGGAGATCATAACGATGCTTTGGAGATGGAGATCAAAAGCACGAGATGATGATGGCCATATCATGTCATATATTTTGATTGCATGTGATGTTTATCTTTTATGCATCTTATTTTGCTTAGAATGATGGTAGCATTATAAGATGCCCCCTTCACTAAATTCAAGGTAAAAGTGTTCTCCCTGAGTATGCACCATTGCTACAGTTCTTTGTTTCGAGACACCACGTGATGATTGGGTCTGATAGACTCTACGTTCACATACAACGAGTGCAAGACAATTTTTCACATGCAGAATACTCGGTTTAAACTTGACGAGCCTGACATATACAGACATGGCCTCGGAACACTGGAGACCAAAAGGTCGAAGGTGAATCATATAGTAGATATGATCAACATAGAGATGTTCACCATTGATGACTACTCCATCTCACGTGATGATCGGACATGGTTTAGTTGATTTCAATCACGTATCATTTAGATGACTTGACGGGTGTCTATCTAAGTGGGAATTCTTAAGTAATTTGATTCATTGAACTTAATTTATCATGAACTTAGTCTTGATAGTATTTGCAAATCTATGTTGTAGATCAATAGCTCGTGATATAGCTCCATTATTTTTGAAATGTTCCTAGAGAAAAATAAGTTGAAAGATGATAGTAGCAATGATGCGGACTGGGTCCGCAATTTGAGGATTATCCTCATTGCTGCATAGAAGAATTATGTCCTTGATGCACCGCTAGGTGATAGACCTATTGCAGGAGTAGATGCAGACGCTATGAACGCTTGGCAAGCTCGATATGATGACTACTTAATAGTTTAGTGCGCCATGCTTTACGGCTTAGAACCGGGACTTCAAAAACGTTTTGAACGCCAATGAGCATATGAGATGTTCCAAGAGACGAAATTGGTATTTCAGACTCATGCCCATGTCGAGAGGTATGATACCTCTGGCAAGTAATTTTCCTACAAGATGGAGGAGAATAGCTCGGGCAGTGAGCATGTACTCTGAATGTCAGGCTACTACAATCACTTGAATCAAATGGGAGTTAATATTCCAGATAAGATAGTGATTGACAGAGTTCTCTAGTCACTATCACCAAGCTACTAGAACTTTGTGATGAACTATGATATGCAAGGGATGATGAAAATGATTCCCGAGCTCTTCGCGATGCTGAAAGCGGCGAAGGTAGAAATCAAGAAAGAGCATCAAGTGTTGATGGTTAACAAGACCACTAGTTTCAAGAAAAAGGGCGAGGGAAAGAAAGGAAACTTCAAGAAGAATGGCAAGCAAGTTTCCACTCACGTGAAGAAGCCCAAAGCTGGACCCAAGCCTGAAACTGAGTACTTCTACTACAAAGAGAATGGTCACTGGAAGCGGAACTGCCCCAAATACTTGGCAGATAAGAAGGATGGCAAAGTGAACAAAGGTATATTTGATATACAGATAATTGATGTGTACCTTACTAGTGTTCGTAGTAGCCCCTGGGTATTTGATACTGGTTTAGTTGCTAAGATTAGTAACTCGAAACAGGAGTTGCAGAATGAACAGAGACTAGTTAAGGGCGAGGTGACGATGTGTGTTGGAAGTGATTCCAAGGTTGATAACATCACTAATCGCACACTCCCTCTACATTTGGGATTAGTGTTGAACCTAAATAAATGTTATTTGGTGTTTGCATTGAGCATGAATATGATTGGATCATGTTTATTGCAATACGGTTATTCATTTAAGTCGGAGAATAATTGTTGTTCTGTTTACATGAATAAAACTTTCTATGGTCATACACCCAATGTAAATGGTTTATTGAATCTCGATCGTAGTGATACACATATTCATAATATTGATGCCAAAAGATGCAAAATTGATAATGATAGTGCAACATACTTGTGGCACTGCCGTTTAATATATTCAGTTAGAATTGGTTATATGAAACATGAATATTTGGAGTAATTATATGAGAACAAAAGCTGAAAATAAATATGATTTGTGGTGTTTGATTATTGTATAATATGTAAATATCATAATAGGAGGTGCTTTTTTATTATGCATGATTGCATGTTGTCGTGGACCTTTTTCCATACATGTTGAATGGTGAGGTGGCATACTTGCATGTTGAGAGAAATAGCCTAGTGGGGGCTAGCTATTTAGACATAGAAGATTGGTGTAAAGCGCATGAAGAAATTCCATGCAGATGGACTTTTGGAATCACTTGATTATGAATCATTTGATACTTGCGAATCATGCCTCATAGGCAAGATGACTAAAACTCCGTTCTCTAGAACAATGGAGCAAGCTGATGACTTATTGGATATAATACATATCGATGTATCTGGTCCAATGAGTGTTGAGGCACATGGCGGGTATTGTTATTTTCTGACCTTCACAGATGATTTGAGTAGATATGGATATATCTACTTAATGAAACAGAAGTTTGAAACATTTGAAAAGTTCAAAGAATTTCAGAGTGAAGTGGAGAATCATCGTAACAAGAAAATAAAGTTTCTACGATCTGATCGCGGAGGCAAATATTTGAGTTGCGAGTTTGGCCTTCATTTAAAACAATGTGGAATAGTTTCACAACTCACGCCACCTAGAACACCACAGCGTAATGGTGTGTCCGAACGTCGTAACTGTACTTTATTAGATATGGTGCGTTCTATGATGTCTCTTACCAATTTACCACTATCATTTTGGGGGTTATGCATTAGAGACAGTTGCATTCACATTAAATAGGGAACCGTCTAAATCCATTGAGACGACACCGTATGAACTATGGTTTGGCAAGAAACCTAAGCAGTCGTTTCTTAAAGTTTGGGGTTGCGACACTTATGTCAAAAGGCTTTAGCCTGATAAGCTCGAACCCAAATCGAAGAAGTGCGTCTTCATACCCTAAGGAAACAATTGGGTACACCTTCTACCACAGATCCAAAGGCAAGATCTACATTGCCAAGAATGGAACATTTCTAGAGAAGGAGTTTTTCTCGAAAGAAGTGAATGGGAGGAAAGTAGAACTTGATGAGGTAGTTGTACCTTCTCTCAATTTGGAAAGTATCTCATCAGAGAAATCCGTTCCCGTGATGCCTACACCAACTAGAGAGGAAGCTAATGATGATGATCATGAAACTTCAGATCAAGTTACTACTGATCCTCGTAGGTCAACCAGAGAACGATCCGCATCAGAGTGGTACAATAATCATGTTCTGGAAGTCATGTTACTAGACCATGGCGAACCTTCGAACTATGAAGAATCTATGATGAGCCCAGATTCCGATAAATGTCTCGAGGCCATGAAATCTGAGATAGGATCCATGTATGAGAACAAAGTATGGACTTTGGTGGACTTGCCTGATGATCGGCAAGCCATAGAGAATAAATGGATCTTCAAGAAGAAGACTGATACTGATGGTAATATTACTGTCTACAAAGCTCGACTTGTCACGAAAGGTTTTCTACAAGTTCAAGGAGTTGACTACGATGAGACTTTCTCACCCGTAGCGATGCTTAAGTCTGTCCGAATCATGTTAGCAATTGCCACATTTTATGATTTTGAAATCTGGCAACTGCTACCTCTTGAGCTTGCATTGGGTTTACCTTGAAGAGGAAGGGTGATGCAACACAGTAGCGTAAGTATTTCCCTCAGTTTCGGGAACCAAGGTATCAATCCAGTAGGAGACTACACGCAAGTCCATCGTACCTGCACAAACAAACAAGAACCTCGCAACCAACGCGATAAAGGGGTTGTCAATCCCTTGATGGTCACTTACGAAAGTGAGATCTGATAGAGATAATAAGATAAATATTTTTGGTATTTTTGTTGTATAGATTGGAAAATAAAGATTGCAAAATAAACGGTGACAGGAATATCTTGTTGACGTAAAATAATATAATGGAAGATAGACACGGGGGCCATAGGTTTCACTAGTGGCTTCTCTCAAGATAGCAAATTCTACGGTGGGTGAACAAATTATTGTCGAGCAATTGATAGAAAAGTGCATAGTTATGAGAATATCTAGGCATGATCATGTATATAGGCATCACGTCCGCGACAAGTAGACCGAAACGATTCTGCATCTACTACTATTACTCCACACATCGACCGCTATCCAGCATGCATCTAGAGCATTAAGTTCATAAGAACAGAGTAACGCATTAGGCAAGATGACATGATGTAGAGGGATAAACTCAAGCAATATGATATAAATCCCATCTTTTTATCCTCGATGGCAACAATACAATACGTGCCTTGCTGCCCCTGCTGTCACTGGGAAAGGACACCGCAAGATTGAACCCAAAGCTAAGCACTTCTCCCATTGCAAGAAAGATCAATCTAGTAGGCCAAACCAAACTGATAGTTTGAAGAGACTTGCAAAGATATTTAAATCATGCATAAAATATTTCAGAGAAGAATCAAATATTGTTCGTAGATAATCTTGATCATAAACCCATAATTCATCGGATCTTGACAAACACACCGCAAAAAGAATTACATCGAATAGATCTCCAAGAGAATCAAGGAGAACTTTGTATTGAGATCCAAAGAGAGAGAAGAAGCCATCTAGCTAATAACTATGGACCCGAATGTCTGTGGTAAACTACTCACACATCATTGGAGAGGCTATGGTGTTGATGTAGAAGCCCTCCGTGATTGATTCCCCCTCCGGCAGAGCGTCGGAAAAGGCCCCAAGATGGGATCTCACGGGTACAGAAGGTTGCGGAGGTGGAAATAGGGTTTCGTGGTGCTCCTGGATGTTTTCAGGGTATATGGGTATATATAGGAGGAAGAAGTACGTCGGTGGAGCCGCGAGGGGGCCATGAGGGTGGGGGCGCGCCTACCCCCTAGGCGCGCCCTCCTACCTTGTGGCCTCCTCGCTTCTTTCTTGACGTCCACTCCAAGTCTCATGGATCACGTTTGTTCCAAAAATAACTCTCCCGAAGGTATCATTCCGTTTGGATTCCGTTTGATATTCCTTTTCTGTGAAACACTGAAATAGGCAAAAAACAGCAATTTGCACTGGGCCTTTGGATAATAGGTTAGTCCCAAAAATAATATAAAAAGGTATATTAAAGCCCATTAAACATCCAAAACAGATAATATAATAGCATGGAACTATCAAAATTATAGATACGTTGGAGACATATCAAGCATCCCCAAGCTTAATTCCTGCTCGTCCTCGAGTAGGTAAATGATAAAAATAGAATTTCTGATGTGGAATGCTACCTAACATAATTCTCAATGTAATTTTCTTTATTGTGGCATGAATGTTCAGATCTGAAAGATTCAAGACAAAAGTTTAATATTGACATAAAAATAATAATACTTCAAGCATACTAGCAAATCAATCATGTCTTCTCAGAATAACATGGCCAAAGAGAGTTATCCCTACAAAATTATATAGTCTGGCTATGCTCCATCTTCACCACACAAAATATTTAAATCATGCACAACCCCAATGACAAGCCAAGCAATTGTTTCATACTTTCGATGTTCTCAAAGTTTTACAATCTTCACGCAATACATGAGCGTGAGCCGTGGACATAGCACTATAGGTGGAATAGAATGGTGGTTGTGGAGAAGACAAAAAGGAGAAGATAGTCTCACATCAACTAGGCGTATCAACGGGCTATGGATATGCCCATCAATAGATATCAATGTGAGTGAGTAGGATTGCCATGCAACGGATGCACTAGAGCTATAAGTGTATGAAACCTCAACAAAAGAACTAAGTGGGTGTGCATCCAACTTGCTTGCTCACGAAGACCTATGGCATTTTGAGGAAGCCCATCTTTGGAATATACAAGCCAAGTTCTATAATGTAAAATTCCCACTAGTATATGAAAGTGACAACATAGGAGACTCTCTATCATGAAGATCATGGTGCTACTTTGAAGCACAAGTGTGGTAAAAGGATACTAACACTGTCCCTTCTCTCTTTTTCTCTCAATTTTTTTGGGCCTTCTCTTTTTTTATGGCCTCTTTTTCTCTTTTTTTATTTTTTGTCCGGGGTCTCATCCCGACTTGTGGGGGAATTGATATGTGTCCAACATATCTACAATTTTTGATTGCTCCATGCTATATTATCTACTGTTTTGGACATTATTGGGCTTTATTATCCACTTCTATATTATTTTTGGGACTAACCTATTAACCGGAGGACCAGCCTAGAATTGCTGTTTTTTTGCCCATTTTAGGGTTTCGAATAAAAGGAATATCAAACGGAGTCCAAACGGAATGAAACCTTCGGGAACACGATTTTCTCATCGAATACAACTCAGGAGACTTGGACCCTACGTCAAGACATGTAACAGGAGGCCATGAGGTAGGGGGCGTGCCTACCCCCCCCCCCAGGCGTGCCCTCCACCCTCGTGGGCCCCCTGTTGCTCCACCGATGTACTTCTTCCTCCTATATATACCCACGTAACCCCAAACGATCAGATACGGAGCCAAAACCCTAATTCCGCCCCCGTAACTTTCTGTATCCATGAGATCCCATCTTGGGGCTTGTTTCGGAGCTCCGCCGGAGGGGGCATCGATCACGGAGGGCTTCTACATCAACACCATAGCCCTTCCGATGAAGTGTGAGTAGTTTACCTCAGACCTACGGGTCCATAGTTAGTAGCTAGATGGCTTCTTCTCTATTTTTGGATCTCAATACAATGTTCTCCCCCTCTCTTGTGGAGATCTATTCGATGTAATCTTCTTTTTGCGGTGTGTTTGTTGAGACCGATGAATTGTGGGTTTATGATCAAGTCTATCTATGAATAATATTTGAATCTTCTCTGAATTCTTTTATGTATGATTGGTTATCTTTGCAAGTCTCTTCGAATTATCAGTTTGGTTTGGCCTACTAGATTGATCTTTCTTGCAATGGGAGAGGTGCTTAGCTTTGGGTTCAATCTTGCGGTGTCCTTTCCCGGTGACAGTAAGGGCAGCAAGGAACGTATTGTATTGTTGGCATCGAGGATAACAAGATGGGGTTTTGTTCATATTGCATGAGTCTATCCCTCTACATCATGTCATCTTGCTTAAGGCGTTACTCTGTTTTTAACTTAATACTCTAGATGCATGCTGGATAGCGGTCGATGAGTGGAGTAATAGTAGTAGATGCAGGCAGGAGTCGGTCTACTTGTCTCGGACGTGATGCCTATATACATGATCATACCTAGATATTCTCATAACTATGCTCAATTATGTCAATTGCTCAACAGTAATTTGTTCACCCACCGTCGAATACTTATGCTCTCGAGAGAAGCCACTAGTGAAACCTATGGCCCCTGGGTCTATCTTTATCATATCAATCTCCTACTACTTAGTTATTTACTTTGCTATTTACTTTTCCTTTATTTTACTTTGCATCTTTATCATAAAAATACCAAAAATATTATCTTATCATATCTATCAGATCTCACTCTCGTAAGTGGCCCTATAGGGATTAACAACCCCTATTTGCGTTGGTTGCGAGGATTTATTTGTTTTGTGCAGGTGCGAGGGACTCGCGTGTAGCCTCCTACTGGATTGATACCTTGGTTCTCAAAAACTAAGGGAAATACTTATGCTACTTTGCTGCATCATCCCTTCCTCTTCGGGGAAAACCAACGCAGTGCTAAAATAGGTAACAAGAAGGATTTCTGGCGCCGTTGCCGGGGAGGTCTACGCAAAAGTCAACATACCAAGTACCCATCACATACCCTTATCTCCCGCATTACATTATTTTCCATTTGCCTCTCGTTTTCCTCTCCCCCACTTCACCCTTGCCGTTTTATTTGCCCTCTCTCTCTCTATCCTCCCTCTATTTGCCTCTTTTTGCCCGCTTGCTTTTTGTTTGCTTGTGTGTTAGTTTGCTTGCTCACGATGGCTCAAGATAATACTAAATTGTGTGACTTCACCAATACCAACAACAATGATTTTATTAGCACTCCGATTGCTCCTCTTACCGATGCTGAATCTTGTGAAATTAATGCTGCTTTGCTGAATCTTGTTATGAAAGATCCGTTCTCCGGCCTTCCTACTGAAGATGCCGCTACCCATCTAAATAGCTTCGTTGATTTGTGTGACATGCAAAAGAAGAAAGATGTGGATAATGATATTGTTAAATTGAAGCTATTTCCTTTTTCGCTTAGAGATCATGCTAAAGCTTGGTTTTCGTCTTTGCCTAAAAATAGTATTGATTCATGGAATAAGTGCGAAGATGCTTTTATCTCTAAGTATTTTCCTCCCACTAAGATCATCTCTCTTAGAAATGATATTTTGAATTTTAAACAACTTGATCATGAACATGTTGCACAAACTTGGGAGAGAATGAAATTAATGATACGTAATTGCCCTACTCATGGTTTAAATTTGTGGATGATTGTTCAGAATATTTATGCCGGATTGAATTTTGCTTCTAGAAATCTTTTAGATTCGGCTGCGGGAGGCACTTTTATGGAAATCACTTTTGGAGAAGCTACTAAACTCCTAGATAATATTATGGTTAATTATTCTCAATGGCATACTGAAAGATCTACTAATAAAAAGGTGCATGCGATAGAAGAAATTAATATTTTGAGTGGAAAGATGGATGAACTTATGAAATTATTTGCTAATAAGAGTGTTTCTTCTCATCCTAATGATATGCCCTTGTCTACTTTGATTGAGAATAATAATGAATCTATGGATGTGAATTTTGTTCGCAGGAACAATTTTGCTAATAATGCGTATAGAGGAAATTTCAACCCTAGGCCTTATCCTAGTAATCCCTCTAATAATTATGGTAATTCCTACAACAATTCTTATGGAAATTATAATAAGATGCCCTCTAATTTTTAATCTAATATTAAAGAATTTATTACTTCACAAAAGAATTTTAATGCTATGATTGAAGAAAAATTGCTTAAGATTGATGATTTGGCTAGGAACATTGATAGAATTGCTCTTGATGTTGATTCTTTGAATCTTATATCTATTCCACCTAAGCATGATATCAATGAGTCTCTCAAAGCCATGAGAATTTCCATTGATGAGTGCAAAGAAAGAACCGCTAGGATGCGTGCTAAGAAAGATGCCTTTATAAAAGCATGTTCTTCTAGTTCCTATGAAAATAATGATGAAGATCTAAAAGTTATTGATGTGTCCCCTATTAAATATTTCTTTTGCAATATGAATCTTGATAATGATGGGACTGAATATGATCCACCTTTACCTAGAAGGCGTTCCAAGAATTCTGAATCTTTTGATCTTGATGCTAAATTTGATAAAAGTGGGATTGAAGAAATTAAAACCCTAGATGTTGCTAAACCCACTATTATGGATTTCAAGGAATTTAACTATGAAAATTGCTCTTTGATTGATTGTATTTCCTTGTTGCAATCCGTGCTAAATTCTCCTCACGCTTATAGTCAAAATAAAGCGTTTACAAAACATATCGTTGATGCCTTGATGCAATCTTATGAAGAAAAACTTGAATTAGAAGTTTCTATCCCTAGAAAACTTTATTATGAGTGGGAACCAACTATTAAGATTAAAATTAAAGATCATGAATGATATGCTTTATATGATTTGGGTGCTAGTGTTTCCATGATTCCAAAGACTTTGTGTGATTTGTTAGGTTTCCGTGATTTTGATGATTGCTCTCTAAACTTGCACCTTGCGGATTCCACTATTAATAAACCTATGGGAAGAATTAATGATGTTCTTATTGTCGCAAATAGGAATTATGTGCCCATAGATTTTATTGTTCTTGACATAGATTGCAATCCTTCATGTCCTATTATTCTTGGTAGACCTTTCCTTAGAACGATTGGTGCAATTATTGATATGAAGGAAGGAAATATTAGATTCCAATTTCCATTAAGGAAAGGCATGGAAAAATTTCCTATAAAGAAAATTAAATTACCTTATGAATCTATTATGAGAGCCACTTATGTATTTCCTACCAAAGATGGCAATACTTAGACCTATTCTTCCTTGTTATGCCTAGCTAGGGGCGTTAAACGATAGCGCTTGTTGGGAGGCAACCCTATTTTATTTTTATTACTTGCTTTTTGCTCCTGTTTAGTAATAAATAAATTATATATCCTCTGTTTTGGTTGTGTTTTTTGTGTTTAATTAGTGTTTGTGCCAAGTAGAACCGTTGGGAAGACTTGGGGAAAGTCTTGTTGAACTTGCTGTAAAAAACATAAACTTTAGTGCTCACGATAACTGCTGTCATTATTATTTGGAAAGTGATATTTAGTTAATTCTCTTTAAGATGATCAATAGATAAATTCCTCACGTCCAGTTATTTATTTTATAATTTTTGGGGTTCCAGATATTGCGCTAGCTACAGATTACTACAGACTGTTCTGTTTTTGACAGATTCTGTTTTTCGTGTGTTGTTTGCTTATTTTGATGAATCTATGGCTAGTAAAATAGTTTATAAACCATAGAGAAGTTGGAATACAGTAGGTATAACACCCATATAAATAAATAATGAATTCATTACAGTACCTTGAAGTGGTCTTTTGTTTTCTTTCGCTAACGGAGCTCACGAGATTTTCTACTTTAAGTTTTGTGTTGTGAAGTTTTCAAGTTTTGGGTAAAGATTTGATGGATTATGGAACAAGGAGTGGCAAGAGCCTAAGCTTGGGGATTCCCATGGAACCCCCAAGATAATCTAAGGACACCTAAAAGCCAAAGCTTGGGGATGCCCCGAAAGGCATCCCCTCTTTCGTCTACTTCTATTGGTAACTTTACTTGGAGCTATATTTTTATTTACCACATGATATGTGTTTTGCTTGGAGCGTCTTGTATGATTTGAGTCTTTGCTTTTTAGTTTACCACAATCATCCTTGCTGTACAAATCTTTTGAGAGAGCCATATATGATTTGGAATTTGTTAGAATACTCTATGTGCTTCGCTTATATCTTTTGAGTTATATAATTTTGCTCTAGTGCTTCACTTATATCTTTTAGAGCACGGTGGTGGACTTTTTTATAGAAAATATTGATCTCTCATGCTTCACTTAGATTTATTTGAGAGTCTTAATGGCATGGTAATTTTCTTAAAATCCTAACATGCTTGGTATGCAAGATTAATAATAAAACTCTCTTATGAGTGTGTTGAATACTATGAGAAGTTTGATACTTGATAATTGTTTTGAGATATGGAGATGGTGATATTAAAGTCATGCTAGTTGAGTAGTTCTGAATTTGAGAAATACTTGTGTTGAAGCTTGTGATTCCCGTAGCATGCACATATGGTGAACCGTCATGTGATGAAGTCGGAGCATGATTTATTTATTGATTGTCTTCCTTATGAGTGGCGG
Organism: Triticum urartu; assembly: GCF_056163025.1. NCBI lineage: Eukaryota > Viridiplantae > Streptophyta > Magnoliopsida > Poales > Poaceae > Triticum > Triticum urartu. The sequence goes on from NC_141873.1 coordinate 449,162,264, forward strand.
TCGGGGACGGGCGATGGTCTTTTCCTACCAATATATCCCCCTAGGAGCATGCGCGTAATACTTTGCTTTGATAAGTTGTAGATTTTTGCAATAAGTATATGAGTTCTTTATGACTAATGTTGAGTCCATGGATTATACGCACTCTCACCCTTCCACCTTTGCTAGCCTCTCTAATACCGCGCACCTTTCGCCGGTATCATACACTTACCATATACCTTCCTCAATACAGCCACCATACCTACCTATTATGGCATTTCCATAGCCATTTCGAGATATATTGCCATGCAACTTTCCACCGTTCCGTTTATGACACACTCCATCATTGTCATATTGCTCAGAATGATCATGTAGTTGACATAGTATTTGTGGCAAAGCCACCGTTCATAATTCTTTCATACTTGTCACTCATGCATCATTGCATATCTCGGTACACCGCCGGAGGCATTCACATAGAGTCATATTTTTGTCTAAGTATCGAGTTGTAATTGTTGAGTTGTAAGCAAAATAAAAGTGTGATGATCATCATTATTAGAGCACTGTCCCAGTGAGGAAAGGATGATGGAGACTATGATTCCCCCACAAGTCGGGATGAGACTCCGGACGAAAAAATAAATAAAAGAGGACAAAGAAGCCCAAATAAAAAAGAGAAAGAAAAGAGGCCATAGAAAATAGAAAATGCCCAAACAAAAAAAGAGAAAAAATGAGAGAAAAAGAGAGAATGGACAATGTTACTATCCTTTTACCACACTTGTGCTTCAAAGTAGCACCATGATCTTCATAGTGGAGAGTCTCTCTTGTTATCACTTTCATATACTAGTGGGAATTTTTCATTATAGAACTTGGCTTGTATATTCCAATGATGGGCTTCCTCAAATTGCCCTAGTCTTCATGAGCAAGCAAGTTGGATGCACACCCGCTTAGTTTCTTTTTGAGCTTTCATATACTTATAGCTCTAGTGCATCCATTGCATGGCAATCCCTACTCACTCACATTGATATCTATTGATGGGCATCTCCATAGCCCGTTGATACTCCTAGTTGATGTGAGACTATCTTCTCCTTTTTTGTCTTCTCCACAACCACCACTCTATTCCACCTATAGTGTTATATCCATGGCTCACGCTCATGTATTGCGTGAAGATTGAAAAAGTTTTGAGAATGTCAAAAGTATGAAACAATTGCTTGGCTTGTCATAGAGGTTGTGCATGATTTAAATATTTTGTGTGGTGAAGATAGAGCATAGCCAGACTATATGATTTTGTAGGGATAACTTTCTTTAGCCATGTTATTTTGAGAAGACATTGCTTTGTTAGTATGCTTGAAGTATTATTATTTTTATGTCAATATGAACTTTTGTCTTGAATCTTTCGGATCTGAATATTCATACCACAATTAAGAGGAATTACATTAAAATTATGCCAAGTAGCACTCCGCATCAAAAATTCTGTTTTTATCATTTACCTACTCGAGGACGAGCAAGAATTAAGCTTGGGGATGCTTGATACGTCTCCAACGTATCTATAATTTTTGATTGCTCCATGCTATATTATGTACTGTTTTGGACATTATTGGGCTTTATTATCCACTTTTATATTATTTTTGGGACTAACCTATTAACCGAAGGCCCAGCCCAGAATTGCTGTTTTTTGCCTGTTTTAGGGTTTCGAAGAAAAGGAATATCAAATGGAGTCCAAACGAAATGAAACCTTTGGGAACGTGATTTTCTCATCGAATACAACTCAGGAGACTTGGACCCTATGTCAATACACGTAACAGGAGGCCACGAGGTAGGGGGGTGCGCCTACCCCCAGGTGCACCCTCCACCCTCGTGGGCCCCCTGTAACTCCACCTACATACTTCGTCCTCCTATATATACCCACGTACCCCCAAACGATCAGATACGGAGCCAAAACCCAAATAAAGGAAAAAATCAGGAGCACTGTAGAGAATATCGGTGCAATATCCTGCTCCTTTTTGGCAACACTAGAGGATTGTTGCATCATGTTGTACGTATTACCATGGATGCTGAATTTGTTGCAATATGTAATAGTTATTGCAATGCAATGAAGGTGAGGCAAAAATTCACCCTATTACAACCAATACATGCTTTGTTGCAATATGAAGCCATGTTTTTTGCAACAGTATCTATGACTAGTGCTACATGTCAGAATTGTTGCAATATATGTCTAAATATTACCACAAAGATGTACCTTGTTGCAATACCTAGCCTTTATTGCAACAAGATGACCAAGTCACGCAATGGGACGGAACTGTCGCAATATCACTACCATATTACAACGCTGATGCATCTTGTGGCAATACATGGCTTCTATTGCAACAAAATGAGTACTTAGCGCGACAAAACAAAATTGTGGCAATATGTAGAGCCTATTACCACAAATTGGAATTTCGTGGTAATATATCATTTTACTGCAACAAAAGATAGTTGTAGCAATGATTTTTGTTGCAATAGACCGGAATCCTTGTAGTGCTAATTCCACCGCCATAACTTTCTGTATCCACGAGATCCCATCTTGGGGCCTGTTCCAGAGCTCCGTCGGAGGGGGCATCGATCACGGAGGGCTTCTACATCAAAACCATAGCCCTTCCGATGAAGTGTGAGTAGTTTACCTCAGACCTATGGGTCCATAGTTAGTAGCTAGATGGCTTCTTCTCTCTTTTTGGATCTCAATACAATGTTCTCACCCTCTCTTATGGAGATCTATTCGATGTAATCTTCTTTTTGCGGTGTGTTTGTTGAGACCGATGAATTGTGGGTTTATTATCAAGTCTATCTATGAATAATATTTGAATCTTCTCTGAATTCTTTTATGTATGATTGGTTATCTTTGCAAGTCTCTTCAAATTATCAGTTTGGTTTGGCCTACTAGATTGATCTTTCTTGCAATGAGAGAAGTGCTTAGATTTGGGTTCAATCTTGCGGTGTCCTTTCCCGGTGACAGTAAGGGTAGCAAGGCACGTATTGTATTGTTGCCATCGAGTATAACAAGATGGGGTTTTGTTCATATTGCATGAGTCTATCCCTCTACATCATGTCATCTTGCTTAAGGTGTTACTCTGTTTTTAACTTAATACTCTAGATGCATGCTGGATAGCGGTCGATGAGTGGAGTAATAGTAGTAGATGCATGCAGGAGTCGGTCTACTTGTCTCGGACGTGATGCCTATATACATGATCATACCTAGATATTCTCATAACTATGCTCAATTCTGTCAATTGCTCAACAGTAATTTGTTTACCCACCATAGAATACTTATGCTCTCGAGAGAAGCCACTAGTGAAACCTATGGCCCCCGGGTCTATCTTTATCATATCAATCTCCTACTACTTAGTTATTTACTTTTCTATTTACTTTACCTTTATTTTACTTTGCATCTTTATCATAAAAATACCAAAACTATTATCTTATCATATCTATCAGATCTCACTCTCGTAAGTGGCCCTATAGGGATTGACAACACCTATTTGCGTTGGTTGCGAGGATTTATTTGTTTTGTGCAGGTGCGAGGGACTCGCGCGTAGCCTCCTACTGGATTGATACCTTGGTTCTCAAAAACTGAGGGAAATACTTACGCTACTTTGCTGCATCATCCCTTCCTCTTCGGGGAAAACCAACGCAGTGCTAAAAGAGGTAGCAGGAAACATAGTCTCCATCATCCTTTCCTCACTTGGGACAATGCTCTAATAATGATGACCAGCACACTTTTATTTACTTACAACTCGAAAAATTATAACTCAATACTTAGAACAAAATATGACTCTATGTGAATGCCTCCGGCGGTATACCGGGATGTGCAATGACTCATGAGTGACATGTATGAAAGAATTATAAAGGTGGCTTTGCCACAAATACGATGTCAACTACATGATCATGCAAAGCAATATGACAATGATGAAGCATGTCATAACAAACGGAACGGTGGTAAGTTGCATGGAAATATATCTCGGAATGGCTATGGAAATGCCATAATAGGTAGGTATGGTGGCTGTTTTGAGGAAGGTATGTGGTGGGTTTATGGTACCGGCGAAAGTTGCGCGGTACTAGAGAGGCTAGCAATGGTGGAAGGGTGAGAGTGCGTATAATCCATGGACTCAACATTAGTCATAAAGAACTAACATAGTTATTGAAAAAACCTATTAGTTCTCGAAACAAAGTACTACGCGCATGCTCCTAGGGGATAGATTGGTAGGAAAAGACCATCGCTCGTCCCCGACCGCCACTCATAAGGAAGACAATCAATAAATAAATCGTGCTCCGACTTCATCACATAACGGTTCACCATACCTACATGCTACGGGAATCACAAACTTTAACACAAGTATTTCTCAAATTCACAACTACTCAACTAGCATGACTCTAATATCACCATCTTCATATCTCAAAACAGTCATCAAGTATCAAACTTCTCATAGTATTCAATGCACTTTTTATGATAGTTTTTATTATACCCATCTTGGATGCCTATTATATTAGGACTAATTTTATAGCCAAAGAAAATTACCATGCTATTCTAAAGGACTCTCAAAATGATATAAGTGAAGCATGAGAGATCAATAATTTCTATAAAATAAAACCAGCACCGTGCTCTTAAAGATATAAATGAAGCACTAGAGCAAAAATTTCTAGCTCAAAAGATATAAGTGAGGCACATAGAGTATTCTAATAAATTCCGATTCATGCGTGCCTCTCCAAAAGGTGTGTACATAAAGGATTATTGTGGTAAAATAAAAATCAAAGACTCAAATCATACAAGACGCTCCAAGCAAAACACATATCATGTGGTGAATAAAAATATAGCCTCAAGTAAAGTTACCGATAGACGAAGACGAAAGAGGGGATGCCTTCCGGGGCATCCCCAAGCTTAGGCTTTTGGTTGTCCTTGAATTTTACCTTGGGGTGCCTTGGGAATCCCCAATCTTAGGCTCTTGCCACTCCTTATTACAAAATCCATCAAATCTTTACCCAAAACTTGAAAACTTCACAACACAAAACTCAAAAGAAAATCTCATGAGCTCCGTTAGTATAAGAAAACAAACCACCACTTCAAGCTACTGTAATGAACTCATTATTTATTTATATTGGTGTTAAAACTACTGTATTACAACTTCTCTATGGTTCATACCCCCCGATACTAGCCATAGATTCATCAAAGTAAGCAAACAACACACGAAAAATAGAATCTATCAAAAACAGAACAGTCTGTAGTAATCTGTAGGTTTCGAATACTTCTGTAACCCCAAAAATTCTGAAATAAATTGGTGGACTGGAGGAATTTGTCTATTAATCATCTGCAAAAATAATAAACCTAATCGCACTCTCCAGTAAAAAATGGCAGCAAATCTCGTGAGCGCTAAAGTTTCTGTTTTTTACAGCAAGATTGCAAAAACTTCCCCCAAGTCTTCCCAAAGGTTCTACTTGGCACAAACACTAATTAAAAGCATAAAACCACATCTAAACATAATATAGATGAATTATTTATTACTAAAAAGAACCAAAAGGCAAGAAACAAAAATAAAATCGGGTTGCCTCCCAACAAGCGCTATCGTTTAACACCCCTAGCTAGGCATAAAAACAAGAATAGATCTAGGTATTGTCATCTTTGGTATGCAATCCTTAAGTGGCTCTCATAATAGATTCATAAGGTAATTTAATTTTATTTCTAGTAAAGTGTTCCATTACTTTCCTTAATGGAAATTGGAATCTAATGTTTCCTACTTTCATATCAATAATTGCACCAACCGTTCTAAGGAAAGGTCTACCAAGAATAATAGGACATGAATGATTGCAATCTATATCAAGAACAATGAAATCTACGGGCACATAATTCCCATTTGCAACAATAAGAACATCATTAATCCTTCCCATAGGTTTCTTAATAGTGGAATCTATAAGGTGCAAATTTAAAGAACAATCATCAAATTCATGGAAACCTAACACATCACACAAAGTTTTTGGAATCGTGGAAACACTAGCACCCAAATCACATAAAGCAAAGCATTCATGATCTTTAATTTTAATTTTAGTAGTAGGTTCCCACTCATCATAAAGTTTTCTAGGGATAGAAACTTCTAATTCAAGCTTTTCTTCATAAGATTTCATTAAAGCATCAACGATGTGTTTGGTAAAAGCTTTATTTTGATCATAAACATGAGGAGAATTTAGCACGGATTGCAACAAGGAAATACAATCTATCAAAGAGAAATTATCATAATTAAATTCCTTGAAATCCAAAATAGTGGGTTCATTGATATGTAAAGTTTTGACCTCTTCAATCCCACTTTTACCAATTTTTGCATTAAGATCTAAAAACTTCGAATCATTGGGACGCCTTTTGGGTAAAGTTGACTCATATCCAGTCCCATGATTATCAAGATTCATATTGCAAAACAAAGATTTAATAGGAGACACATCAATCACCTTTAGATCTTCATCCTTATTATCGTGAAAACTAGAAGAACACGCTTTTATAGAGCAATCCTTTTTAGCACGCATCCTAGCGGTTCTTTCTTTGCACTCATCAATGGAAATTCTCATGGCTTTGAGAGACTCATTGATATCATGCTTGGGTGGAATAGATCTAGGTTTCAAAGAATCAAATTCTATCCACATTCCTAGCCAACTCATCAATCTTAGGCAATTTTTCGTCAAGCAAAGCATTGAAATTCTTTTGAGAAATCATAAATTCTTTAACACTAGTCTCAAAATCAGAGGGCATCTTATTAAAATTTCCATAAGAGTTGTTGTAGGAATTACCATAATTATTAGAGGAATTACTAGGAAACGGCCTAGGATTAAAGTTTCCTCTATAAGCGTTGTTACCAAAATTGTTTCTACCAACAAAATTCACATCCATAGATTCATTATTATTCTCAATCAAAGTAGACAAAGGCATGTCATTAGGATCAGAAGAAACACTCTTATTAGCAAAAAATTTCATAAGTTCATCCATCTTTCCACTCAAAACATTAATTTCTACTATAGCATGAACCTTTTTAGTAGTACATCTTTCGGTGTGCCATTGAGCATAATTAACAATGAGTTCGCTATCACCTCTATAGCATGAACCTTTTTACTAGTAGATCTTTCGGTGTGCTATTGAGAATAATTAACCATGAGTTTGCTCTAGCCTGGGGTGGCGGGAGGAGGAGCGAGACATTACGGCGTGAGATGATCTTCTTCAGGGTCGTGGTCTTACGAGCACAAGGTTCATGTTCTTTTCTCCCTCACAGTCCTATCTTGCGTATGGCTCTAGATTTTTCTCCCCCTATCTTCGACTTCAAGTGAGAACCCCTAGCGCTCCCCTCCCCTCCTGCCGTCGGTGGCCACTCCAGCCCTGGTGTCCACTCCTCCCCGCCGTTGTGCCATCCAGCCACGGCGTCCACCTCCTCCATGGCTTCGGGCTCGCGCAGCCCGGCATCTGTGTCCCAGGCGCCCCGTGGGGAGCGGCTGATTGTGTCGGGGTTGGGGTTTTCGGCCTCGCCCAGATCTGCGGGGTCCTCATCGGTGGGTGTGGCCAGGCCGGAGCGGGAGGCGTCGGCCGCAGGCCAGGGCTGGCATCGACCTGGCCCCTCCCGCAAGGCCATGTGGCACCACCGCCATGCGGTGCGTCGCCAGCTGGAGGGCGACCAGCCGGCGTCTCTCACATCGTCGGAAAGGTGCTTGATTCCACTGGATCTTTCAGCAAGTCCACATACTCAACCATCATATAGTCTTTCAGAATTGCTAACACTCACGCAATACTTATGGGTATGGAGTTTTAATCGGACACAGAGAAAGATAGGGGCTTATAGTTTTGCCCCCCAACATTTTACCTCGAGGGTAATGTCAACAATAATAGTTCATGAAAACTCACATCCAATTAGCCATATATACCAGGATCTTTCCAACATATTGTGCTTGCCAAAAGATAAAATGTAAAAAAGGAAAGGTGAAGACCACCATGAATCTTATGTAAGGTATGAGATAAAAGTAAAAGATAGGCCCTTCGCAGAGGGAAGCAGAGGTTGTCATGCGCTTTTATGGTTGGATGCACAAAATCTTAATGTGAAAGAACGTCACTTTATACTGCCACTTGTGATATAGACCTTTATTATGCAGTCTGTCGCTTTTATTTCTTCCACATCACAAGATCGTATAAAGCTTATTTCCTCCACACCAATCAATCATACATATTTAGAGAGCAATTTTTATTGCTTGCACCGATGACAACTTACTTGAAGGATCTTACTCAATCCATAGGTAGATATGGTGGACTCTCATGGCAAAACTAGGTTTAAGGGTATTTGGAAGCACAAGTAGTATCTCTACTTGGTGCAAAGAATTTGGCTAGCATGAGGGGAAAGGCAAGCTCAATCATGTTGGATGATCCATGACAATATAATTTATCTCAGATGTAAGAAAACATAACCCATTACGTTGTCTTCCTTGTCCAATGTCAACTCTTTAGCATGTCATATTTTAATGAGTGCTCACAATCATAAAAGATGTCCAAGATAGTGTATTTGTATGTGAAGACCTCTCTTTCTTTATTACTTCCTATTAATTGCAACGATGACCAAAACTATGTTTGTCAACTCTCAACAACTTTTATTCATCATACTCTTTATATGTGAGCTCATTACTCTCCATAAGATCCATATGATCTCTTTTATTTCGTTTATTCTTTCTCTTTTATTTTATTCACTCAAGATCATAGCAAGATAACAAGCCCTTGACTCAACACTAATCTTTATTATATAGCTCACGGACTCGATTACATAAAGGGATCATAAAGCAAAAATCAAAACTAGATCATACCAAAAACTTTATTCTACTAGATCAAGATATTACTAAAAGGATCGAACTAAGAAAAACGGTAAAGATAGGAGTGTGATGGTGATACGATACTGGGGCACCTCCCCCAAGCTTGGCAGTTGCCAAGGGGAGTGCCCATACCCGATGCTCAGTTCTTCTTTGTTGGTGAAGAAGGTGATGGTTTTGTTGATGGCGTAGGCTTCTTCCTTAATTTGCACTTGAGGACAGAATTTTGGTCCCTTAGATCATTGATCTCCTGCTCCAGGCTCAGTACCTTTTTGCATAGTTCCTGCTTGTTTTCCTACAAGAGGCGAAAAGGGATAAACTCGATCTTAGGTTTCTTTACTCTATCCGGGAGGCTTGACTTTTTGAACTCCACATGCATGTCCGTTGAGGTAATGGGACTTCATCTTCTTCTGAGCTCGTCTCCTCCCTTCCCTTGGGTTCATAGTCCTCTTCTTCTTCCGTAGTCCAACCACAATGCTCCACATCCCCATAGACCTTAGGATCTGCAAGGTAATCAGCCACATAGCTTTCTCCTTCCGAATCCTAGGACGACATGTTGCCCTAATCTGCAGCAGGACAGCTCAAAACAAAGACAGGAGATATTTGCGTGATACAGGAGTCAAAACCTTCGGGGGATTATATAATGAATTTTTACCGACCAAAATACGTAACATGCAAGAAAACAGAATCCGGAGAGCACACGAGGTGCCCACAAGGTAGGGGGCGCGCCCATGGGGGTAGGGCGCGCCCTCCACTCTCGTGGAGCCCTCGTGTCCTTCCCGGACTGCTTCTTATTTTTCTATTTTTCTAAAAATTCCAAAACGGAGAAAAATTGCCATTAGAACTGTTTTGGAGTCGGTTTACTTACCGTACCACATACCTATTCCTTTTCGGAGTCTGAAACGTTCCGGAAAGTGTCCCTTATGTATTCGTCCGGGGTTATGGTTTCAATAACATTGGTTTCAACATTTATAGGATTACCTGAGATATAATGTTCGATTCTTTGACCGTTCACCACCTTCGGATTTGTGCCTTCGGAGTTGTTGATTTTTATGGCACCGGAACGATAGACCTCCTCGATAACGTAAGGACCTTCCCATTTAGAGAGAAGTTTTCCTGCAAAAAATCTTAAACGAGAGTTGTATAGCAATACATAATCACCTACATTAAACTCACGCTTTTGTATCCTTTTGTCATGCCATCTTTTAACTTTTTCTTTAAACAATTTGGCATTCTCATAGGCTTGGGTTCTCCATTCATCAAGTGATCTAATGTCAAATAACCTTCTCACCGGCAAGTTTGAAATCATAATTAAGCTCTTTAATAGCCCAATAAGCCTTATGTTCTAATTCCAGAGGTAAGTGACATGCTTTACCATAAACCATTTTATACGGAGACATACCCATAGGATTTTTATATGCAGTTCTATAGGCCCATAATGCATCATCAAGTTTCTTGGACCAATTCTTTCTAGATTTATTAACAGTCTTTTGCGAAATTAATTTGAGTTCTCTATTACTCAATTCTACTTGACCACTAGACTTTGGGTGATAAGGAGATGCAATTCTATGATTAACATCATACTTAGCAAGCATTTTACGGAAAGCACCATGAATAAAATGTGAACCACCATTAGTCATTAAATATCTAGGGACCCCAAACCTCGGAAAATAACTTCTTTAAGCATCTAATAGAGCTGTTATGATCAGCACTACTAGTTGGAATAGCTTCTACCCACTTAGTAACGTAATCAACAGCAACTAAAATATGTGTATACCCATTAGAGGCAGGAAAAGGTACCATATAGTCTAAGCCCCAAACATCAAATGGTTCAATAACAAGTGAATAATTCATAGGCATTTCTTGACGTCTACTAATATTACAAATTCTTTGACATTCATCACAAGATAAGACAAACTTACGGGCATCCTTGAAGAGAGTAGGCCAATAAAAACCGGATTGCAATACCTTATGTGCAGTTCTATCTCCAGCGTGGTGTCCTCCATAAGCTTCGGAGTGACACCTGCGTAGGATCTGTTCCTGTTCATGCTCAGGTACACAACGCCTAATAACACCATCTACTCCTTCTTTATAAAGATGTGGGTCATCCCAAAAGTAATGTCTTAAATCATAGAAAAACTTTTTCTTTTGCTGGTATGTGAAACTAGGTGGTATAAATTTAGCAACAATGTAATTAGCATAATCAGCATACCATGGAGCAGTATGAGAAGCATTTATGACATTTAATTGTTCATCAGGAAAGCTATCATCAATAGGTAGTGGGTCATCAAGAACATTTTCTAACCTAGACAAGTTATCTGCAACGGGGTTCTCAGCTCCCTTTCTATCAATAATATGCAAATCAAATTCTTGTAGCAAGAGAACCCATCTAATAAGTCTAGGTTTAGCATCTTTCTTTTTCCATAAGATATTTAATAGCAGCATGATCAGTGTCAATAGTTACTTTAGAATCAACAATATAAGGTCTGAACTTATCACAAGCAAATACAACTGCTAAGAATTCTTTTTCAGTAGTAGCATAATTTCTTTGGGCATTGTCTAGAGTTTTACTAGCATATTGAATAACATTTAATTTCTTATCAACTCTTTGCCCTAGAACAACACCTACAGCATAATCACTAGCATCACACATAATTTCAAAAGGTAAATTCCAATCAGGTGGCTGAACAATAGGTGCAGAGATCAATGCTTTCTTAAGTATTTCAAATGCTTCTACACAATCATCATCAAAGACGAATGGTATATCTTTTTGCAATAAATTAGTCAGAGGCCGAGAAATTTTTGAGAAGTCCTTAATGAACCTCCTATAAAAGCTGGCATGACCAAGGAAACTTCTTATACCTTTGATGTCCTTGGGACACGACATCTTTTTAGTAGAATCAACTTTAGCTTTATCAACTTCAATGCCCCTTTTAGAAATTTTGTGCCCCAAGACAATACCTTCATTAACCATAAAGTGGCACTTCTCCCAATTCAAGACAAGGTTAGTTTCTTCACATCTCTGCAAAACTCGATCAAGGTTGCTTAAGCAATCATCAAAAGAGGATGCATAAACGGAGAAATCGTCCATGAAAACCTCACAAATCTTTTCACAAAAGTCAGAGAATATAGCCATCATGCATCTTTGAAAGGTAGCAGGTGCATTACATAAACCAAAAGGCATACGCCTATAAGCAAAAGTACCGAAAGGGCAAGGAAAAGTGGTCTTTGATTGATCATCAGCTGACACAGGTATTTTACAGAAACCAGAATAACCATCTAGAAAGCAAAAATGTGTATGTTTGGATAATCTTTCTAGCATTTGATCAATGAAAGGTAAGGGGTAATGATCCTTTTTAGTGGCCTTATTTAATTTGCGTAAATCAATTACCATCCTATAACCTGTAATAATTATTTGCGGAATCAATTCATCTTTATCATTAGGAACGACAGTAATAACTCCCTTCTTAGGAACACAATGGACATGACTTACCCACTGACTATCAGCAACGGGATAAATTATACCTGCCTCAAGGAGCTTTAGTATTTGTTTTCTTACCACTTCTTTCATCTTAGGATTCAATCGTCGTTGGTGATCAATAACTGGTTTGGCATCTTTCTCCAAATTTATTTTGTGTTGACATAGAGTGGGACTAATGCCCTCAAGATCATCAAGAGTATATCCGATAGCAGCACAGTGCTTCTTTAGAGTTTTCAATAATTTTTCTTCCTCCTTTTCTGAAAGGTTAGCACTAATAATAACATGATATATCTTCTTTTCATCAAGATAAGCATATTTAAGAGTATCGGTCAATGGTTTAAGCTCAAACACGGGATCACCCTTGGGTGGAGGAGGATCCCCTAAGATTTCAACAGGCAAGTTGTGTTTCAAAATAGGTCCCTGTTTAAAGAACACTTCATCTATTTCCCTTCTTTCGTTCATAAACATATCATTTTCATGGTCTAGCAAATATTGTTCTAAAGGATCACTAGGAGGTACGGCAATAGAAGCAAGACCAATAATTTCATCTTTACTAGGCAATTCCTCTTCACGGTGTTGTCTACGAAATTTAGAAAAGTTGAATTCATGAGACATATCACCAAAACCAATAGTAACAACATCCTTTTCATAGTCTATCCTAGCATTAACAGTGTTTAAGAAGGGTCTACCAAATATAATGGGACAAAAGCTATCTTGTGGGGAACCAAGAACAAGAAAATCAGCAGGATATTTAGTTTTCCCACACAAGACTTCAACATCTCTAACAATCCCAATTCGTGAAATAGTATCTCTATTGGCAAGTTTAATTGTGACATCAATATCTTCTAACTCAGCAGGTGCAATATCATGCATAATTTCTTTGTAGAAGTCAATAGGTATTGCACTAGCACTAGCACCCATATCACACAAGCCATGATAACAATGATCTCCTATTTTAACTGAAATAACAGGCATGCCTACCACAGTTCTATGTTTATCTTTCTCACAAGGTTTAGCAATTCTAGCAGTTTCAGCACAGAAATAAATAACATGCCCATCAATATTAGCAGCCAAGATATCCTTAACAATAGGAATATTAGGTTCAACTTTAACTTGCTCAGGAGGTTTATAGGTTCTAATATTGCTTTTATGAACCACAGTTGAAGCTTTAGCATGATCTTTTATCCTAACAGGAAAAGGTGGTTTCTCAACATAAGCAGTAGGAATAATAGGATCATTATAAGTGATAGTTTTTTCTTCAACTTTAATAGGTGTAGCTACTTTTACTTCTATGGGAGGATGATATTTAAACCACTTCTCCTTAGGGAGATCAACATGAGTAGCAAAATATTCACAGAAAGAAGCTACTATCTCAGAGTCAAGTCCATATTTAGTGCCAAATTTATGGAAAACATCGATATCCATAAAAGATTTAACACAATCAAACTTAGGTGTCATACCTGACTCCTTACCTTCATCGAGATCCAAATCTTCAGAGTTGCATTTAATTATTTCCAATAAATCCCATTTGAATTCAATAGTCTTCATCATAAAAGAGCCAGCACAAGAAGTATCGAGCATGGTGCGATTGTTATCAGAAAGCCAAGCATAATTTTTTTGGATAATCATTTGTCTTGAGAGCTCATGATTGGGGCATGAATATAACATTGATTTAAGCCTCCCCCAAGCTTGAGTGATGCTTTCTCCTTCATGAGGCCAAAAATTATATATATAATTGCGATCATGATGAACAAGATGCATAGGATAAAACTTTTGATGAAATTCCAATTTCAATCGTTTGTAGTTCCATGATCCCATATCATCACATAGCCTATACCATGTCAATGCATCTCCCTTCAAAGATAAAGGGAAGACCTTCTTCTTGATAACATGATCGGGCATACCTGCAAGCTTAAATAATCCACAAAGTTCATCCACATATATTAGGTGCTCATCAGGATGTAATGTTCCATCTCCTGCAAAAGGATTAGCTAGCATTTTTTCTATCATACCCGAAGGAATTTCAAAGTAGACATTTTCATTTTCAGTAGGTTGAGGAGCAACTCTTTGCTCTACTGGTCGGGGTGAAGATACCCCGAACAAGCCCCTCAAAGTATTACTTTCCATAGTAACAAGTGACAGTAAATTTCAGCACACTATATAAATTTTTCATTACCAAATTCCACCCACCAAAGGCGCTTCACTCCCCGGAAACGGCGCTAGAAAAGAGTCTTGATGACCCACAAGTATAGGGGGTCTATCATAGTCCTTTCGATAAGTAAGAGTGTCGAACCCAACAAGGAGCAGAAGGAAATGATAAGCGGTTTTCAGCAAGGTATTCTCTGCAAGCACTGAAATTATAGGTAACAGATAGTTTTGTGATAAGATAATTTGTAACGAGCAACAAATAACAAAAGTAAATAAAGTGCAGCAAGGTGTCCCAATCCTTTTTGTAGCAAAGGACAAGCCTGGACAAACTCTTATATAGAAGAAAGCGCTCCCGAGGACACATGGGAATTATCGTCAAGCTAGTTTTCATCACGTTCATATGATTCGTGTTTGGTAGTTTGATAATTTGATATGTGGGTGGACCGGTACTTGGGTGTTGTCCTTACTTGGAAAAGCATCCCACTTATGATTAACCCCCATTGCAAGCATCCGCAACTACAACAGAAGTATTAAGGTAAACCTAACCATAGCATGAAACATATGGATCCAAATCAGCCCCTTACGAAGCAACGCATAAACTAGGGTTTAAGCTTCTGTCACTCTAGCAATCATTCATCTACTTATTACTTCCCAATGCCTTCCTCTAGGCCCAAATAATGGTGAAGTGTCACGTAGTCGACGTTCACATAACACCAATAGAGGAGAGACAACATACATCTCATCAAAATATTGAAGGAATACCAAATTCACATGACTACTAATGGCAAGACTTCTCCCATGTCCTCAGGAACGAACATAACTACTCACAAAGCATATTCATGTTCATAATCAGAGGGGTATTAATATGCATATAGGATCTGAACATATGATCTTCCTCCGAATAAACCAACTAGCATCAACTACAAGGAGTAATCAACACTACTAGCAACCTACAGGTACCAATCCCAGACTTAGAGACAAGAATTGGATACAAGAGATGAACTAGGGTTTGAGAGGAGATGGTTCTGGTGAAGATGTTGATGGAGATTGACCCCCTCCCGATGAGAGGATCATTCGTGATGACAATGGTGATGATTTCCCCCTCCCGGAGGGAAGTTTCCCCGGCAGAACAGCTCCGCCGGAGCCCTAGATTGGTTCCGCCTCGTGGCGGCGGAGTCTCATCCCGAAAGCTTGCTTATGATTTTTTCCTCAACGAAAGACTCCATATAGCAGAAGATGGGCATCGGAGGGCTACCAGGGGGCCAACGAGGCAGGGGGCGCGCCCAGGGGGTAGGGCGTGCCCCCCACCCACGTGGCCAGGGTGTGGGCCCTCTCTGGAACTTCTTGCGCTCAGTATTTTTTATATATTATGAAAATAGCTTCCGTGAAGTTTCACGACTTTTGGAGCTGTGCAGAATAGGTCTCTAATATTTGCTCCTTTTCCAGCCTAGAATCCTAGCTGCCGGCATTCTCCCTCTTTATGTAAACCTTGTAAAATAAGAGAGAATAGGCATAAGTATTATGACATAATGTGTAATAACAGCCCATAATGCAATAAATATTGATATAAAAGCATGATGCAAAATGGATGTATCATCTAGCTAGGAAAAAAGCTTTGAGAGAATTTGTTGATTCGGTGCGAGTTGCGATCATATGTATTGTTGAATCTAAACTGGAGAGAGTGGACTAGTATGTTATAATGCAATGTTTGGGGCCATCTTATGATGGCTTTGCTTACCTATCGGCGTCGGAGACTAGAGGTGGGATTCTGGTGGGATGGGACTCCTCGCGTGTCCAGATCTCAAACTTTGCATTTGACACTTTTTGTATCACGGGTGACGTGGCACTGCAGGACGGGCCACCATGGTGGCTTACGGTCGTTTATGGGCCTCAAGAAGACAATAAAAAGATTTTTTTTTCTTCAGGAGTTGGCTGACAGGAGATTACTTAGCCCGGGCCCTTGGCTGGTTATCGAAGATTTCAACCTCATCCTTCATGCAACGGACAAAAACAACACACTTCTAGATCGTAGGATGATGGGGAGGTTTAGGAGATTTGTGGATGACACAGCCCTTAAAGAGATTTTTCTACATGGCCGTAAATATACCTGGATCAATGAGCGAGAAAGTCCCACCCTTACGAAGATTGATCGGGCTTTTATGTCAGTCGATTGGGAGCTGGATCACCCCGATTGCTTGTTGCAAGCTCTCTCGACTGCCATGTCTGATCATTTCCCGCTCTTCCTTTCTCTTGAAGAACACCTTATAACCCATAAAAGATTCAGGTTCGAATTGTTCTGGGTGAAGCTTGAGGGCTTCCTTGACGCGGTGTAGGACGCTTGGGTGTGTGATCCTGCAATTGTGGAGCCTTTTCATTGATTGGATGTCTTGTTGAGGAACACTGCGCGAGCTCTTACTGCTTGGGGACAAAAGAAAATTGGTAATATCAAGCTACAAATTGTTGTAGAGAAGCTGGTGATTTTGAGATTTGATTGTGCTCAAGAAGTGAGGTTGTTGTCGGCAGAGGAAAGATGGCTTAGAGCCATGCTTAATCATCTGGTCTTGGGACTTGCGTCCCTTGAGAGGATGATTGCCAGACAATGATCCTGTATTCGATGGCTGTCGGAAGGAGATGCAAATTCTCAGTTGTTTCACTTGGTGGCTAATGGTAGAAAATCCAAGAATTCCATCCCTGCAATCCTAGTGAATGGCCAAACTATTACGGATGAAAGAAGGAAAGAAGAGGCCTTTTTTCAAGCTTTCAAGGAAAGGCTAGGAAAGGATGCTGGCCGGGATTGCACTCTTGACTTGGAAGGTCTAAACATGGAGGCGGTAGATCTCTCGGAGCAGGATCTCTCATTTTTTGAGGAAGAAATTTGGAATGTCATTAAGGACATGCCGGCTGATAGAGCCCCGGGTCCGGACGGCTTTATTGGGATTTTCTTTCAAAAGGCTTGGGGTATCATTAAACAGGATGTGATTGCAGCTATTCACAAGATTTTCTTCAACAACGGCCATGGTTTTGGGAGACTAAACCAAGCACACATCACCCTAATCCCTAAGAACCCGGAGGCTAACAGTATTGATGAGTTCCGGCCGATCGGTCTTGTCCATAGCTTCCCCAAGTTAGCATCCAAATTAATGGCGAACAGTTTGAGGCCTAGGATGGGAGAGCTGGTGTGCATTAACCAATCGGCGTTCATTAAGGGAAGAAATATTCATGACAACTTCCTCCTTGTGAGACAGATGGCCAGAAGTCTGCATCGCAGGAAAGCCAAAGGAGTTCTGCTAAAGTTGGATATTACTCGAGCATTTGACTCTCTCTCATGGCCATTCCTATTTGAAATCCTTCGGGCAAAAGGTTTTTCTGAAAGATGGTTGTCTTGGCTAGCTACCTTACTTACCACGGCTAGCTCTCGGGTCTTGGTTAATGGGTGTGCTACAGATAAGTTTATGCATGCATGTGGATTGCACCAAGGAGACTCCATATCCCCACTTCTATTTGTTATCACCATGGATGCCCTCACGGCCATTGTGACTAAGGCGCATGAGCTCAAGATGTTTCAACAGATCAATGGTTGTCGTCCAATGCAAAGGTTGTCACTTTATGCGGATGATGTAGTGCTTTTTATCAAGCCTTCCTTAGCCGACATACATCTAGTTAAGGAGATTCTATAGATCTTTGGTAGGGTGTCGGGACTGCGGGTAAATTTTTCCAAATCCTCTGCCATTCTCATTCGAGCCGAGGAGGAAGATGTGGAGCTGATTCGGAATGCTTTACCCTGGAAGATTGGATGTTTCCCATGCAAGTATCTAGGACTTCAATTAGGCATTAAACAACTCACCCGTTCGGAGTGGTAGTATATGGTGGATGCGGCCCTAAAAATTCTGCCAGGGTGTGGCAGCAAGGCATGATCAAAAGGCCAGAGGGGTTGATCCTGGTGAACCAGGTTATGCGAGCGAGGCCAGCTCACCACTTGATAGTGGCGGAAGCGCCAAAATGGGCGCTAGAAAGAATTGATAAAGAATGTAGGGCTTTCTTCTGGGTTGGGTCTGAGGAGATCAATGGAGGAAAGTGTGTAGTCTCTTGGCAACGTGTTTGCAGACCTAAGTAACTGGGTGGTCTCGGTGTGATGGATCTAAACAAGCATGGTCTGGCCCTTCGGCCGCGCTGGGAATGGTTAAGAAGGACCGATGACTCTAGGCCCTGGCAAGGGCTAAATCTGGTTCCGGACAAGCAGGTCAAGACGGCCTTCGATAGCCTGGTGCAATGGCAGGTGGGGAATGGCGACCGGATTCTCTTCTGGAAGGACAGATGGCTGTTTGGCTCAAATATTGCTGAAATTGCACTTGCGCTTCTTGCAAAGGTGAAAACCAGGACTGTGAATAAGAGATCGGCTAAGGAGGGTCTCAATGAGTACGTTTGGACTAATGATATTTTGGTAGAACTTAGTACAGAGGAACTGACACAGTTTATTCACCGTTGGGAGCTGCTAATTGAGATTCAGCTAATGCCGGCCATTGAAGATAAGGCCATCTGGGCATTGAATGATGTTGGGCAGTACACATAGGCGTCCGCTTATAAGATGCTCTGGGAAGGAGGGATCAGATTTCAGGCCCATACCACGATCTGGAAGAGTTGGGCCCCGCTCTCATGCAAGATTTTCATGTGGCTAGCGATTCAATATAGGATTTGGACTTCGGACCAGAGACTTCGCCATGGATTACAAGATAAAACTTCACCCAGTTTCCTTTGTGAGCAGGAGGAAGACACTGTGGATCACCTCCTACTACAATGCGCCTTTGCGAGGCAGGTTTGGTACTTATGCTTCTCCAAGGTGGACATTGATCTAGGCATGACTCCTTCTCACCAGGACAGGCTTCAAGATTGGTGGACAAGTAGACGCAAGCAAATCCAATAAGAGGAAAGGAAGGGCTTTGATTCGTTTGCCATGCTCATTAGTTGGACGTTATGGAAGCAAAGGAACAATAGGGTTTTTCATTCTGGTAACATTTGTAGTGTGCTTGCTATGGTTGAGCTTATATTCGCCGAAATCTGGCAATGGGCTCTTGTAGGACGGAGAGGAGTTCACCAATATTGTGAGTAGTCGCTTGAGTTAAGCCGGAGTGGAGGGGTGTGGGATCGCTGATTTGTGGTGATCTCGCCGTTGCAATATCTTGTACATGTATTCTCTCTTCTTCTATAAAGCTAAGGTACGCCTTTGGCGTACTCTCGAAAAAAAAGAAGAGAATAATTAACCATAATATTATCTAGGAGTTTAGTAGCTTCTCCTAAAGTGATTTCCATAAAAGTGCCACCCGCGGCCGAATCTAAAAGATTTCTAGAAGCAAAATTCAATCCGGCATAAATTTTTTGTATGATTATCCATAAATTTAATCCATGAGTAGGGCAATTACATATCATTAATTTCACCCTCTCCCACTCTTGTGCAACATGCTCACGATCAAGTTGCTTAAAATTCATGATATCGTTTCTAAGAGAGATGATCTTAGCGGGAGGAAAATACTTAGAGATAAAAGCATCTTTGCACTTATTCCATGAATCAATACTATTTTTAGGCAAAGACGAAAACCAAGTTTTAGCACGATCTCTAAGCGAAAATGGAAATAACTTCAATTTAACAATATCATTATCCACATCTTTCTTCTTTTGCATATCACATAAATCAACAAAGTTGTTTAGATGGGTAGCGGCATCTTCACTAGGAAGGCCAGAAAATGAATCTTTCATGACAAGATTCAGCAAAGCAGTATTAATTTCACAAGATTCAGCATCGGAAATAACTTCAATTTAACAATATCATTATCCACATCTTTCTTCTTTTGCATATCACATAAATCAACAAAGTTGTTTAGATGGGTAGCAGCATCTTCACTAGGAAGGCCAGAAAAAGAATCTTTCATGACAAGATTCAGCAAAGCAGTATTAATTTCACAAGATTCAGCATCGGTAAGAGGAGAAATCAGAGTGCTAATAAAATCATTATTGTTGGTATTGGAGAAGTCACACAATTTAGTATTATCTTGAGCCATCGTGACAAACAATCAATCCAACACACAAGCAAACAAGAGGCAAGCAAAAAGAGATGGGCGGAAAAGAGGCGGACGGAAAAGAAGGCAAATAAAATGGAAAGGGTGAAGTGGGGGAGAGGAAAATGAGAGGGAAATGGCAAATAATGTAATGCGAGGGATAAGAGTTTGTGATGGGTACTTGGTATGTCTTGACTTGTGCGTAGATCTCCTCGGCAACGGTGCCAGAAATCCTTCTTGCTACCTCTTGAGCTTGTGTTGGTTTTCCCTTGAAGTGGAAAGGGTGATGCAGCATAGTAGCGTAAGTATTTCCCTCAGTTTTTGAGAACCAAGGTATCAATCCAGCAGGAGACTACACGCAAGTCCCTCGTACCTGCACAAACAAACAAGAACCTCGCAACCAACGCAATAAAGGGGTTGTTCTTGATAACCCACAAGTATAGGGGATCGCAACAGTTTTCGATAAGTAAGAGTGTCGAACCCAATGAGGAGTGAGGGAGTCCTAGATTAGGGGGTGTCCGGATAGCCGGACTATACCTTCGGCCGGACTCCTGGACTATGAAGATACAAGATTGAAGACTTCGTCCCGTGTCCGGAAGGGACTTTCCTTGGCGTGGAAGGCAAGCTTGGCGATACGGATATGTAGATCTCCTACCATTGTAACCGACTCTGTGTAACCCTAGCCCTCTCCGTGTCTATATAAACCGGAGGGTTTTAGTCCGTAGGACAAACATACAATCATACCATAGGCCAGCTTCTAGGGTTTAGCCTCCTTGATCTCGTGGTAGATCTACTCTTGTACTACCCACATCATCAATATTAATCAAGCAGGAGTAGGGTTTTACCTCCATCGAGAGGGCCCGAACCTGGGTAAAAACATCATGTCCCTTGTCTCCTGTTACCATCTGCCTAGACGCACAATTCGGGACCCCCTACCCGAGATCCCCCGGTTTTGACACCGACATTGGTGCTTTCATTGAGAGTTCCTCTGTGTCGTCACTTTTAGGCCCGATGGCTCCACCGATCATCAACGACGATGCGATCCAGGGTGAGACTTTTCTCCCCGGACAGATCTTCATATTTGGCGGCTTTGCACTGTGGGACAATTCGCTTGGCCATCTGGAGCAGATCGAAAGCTACGCCCCTGGCCATCAGGTTAGATTTGGAACTTTGAACTACACGGGCGACCTCTGTGGAGTCTTGATCTTCGACGGATTCGAGCTGCAGCCGAGCACGCCGCACTGTCACGATGGGCATGATCTAGCTCTGCCGCCGAACAGTGCCCTGGAGGCCGCACCCGCATCACCTCCGACCCTTAATTCGGAGCCAACTACGCCAATCGAGGATGGGTGGTTGGACACCGCCTCGGGGGCTGCAATCTCTATGGCGATCGAGCCGAACACCAGCCCTATTCTCTGCGAAGCCCATGACTCCAAGGAGCCGGACTCCTCTCCAGACTCCGAGCCCTCCGCGCCCCTACCGATCGAACCCGATTGGGCGCCGATCATGGAGTTCACCGCCGCGGACATCTTTCAGCACTCGCCCTTCGGCGATATTCTGAATTCACTAAAGTCTCTCTCTTTATCAGGAGAGCCCTGTCCGGACTATGGTCAGCAAGGCTGGGATGCGGATGATGAAGAAATTCAAAGCCCACCCACCACCCACTTCGTAGCCACTGTCGATGATTTAACCGACATGCTCGACTTCGACTCCGAAGACATCAACGGTATGGACGCCGATGCAGGAGGCGATCAAGAACCAGCGCCTATAGGGCACTGGAAAGCCACCTCGTCGTATGATATATACATGGTGGACACCCCAAAAGAAGGCAATGGCGATGGAACAGCGGAGGATGACCCCTCCAAGAAGCAGCCTAAGCGCCGGCATCAGCGGCACCGCTCTAAATCCCGCCAAAGAAAAAACGGTGATTCCGGCACGGGAGATACTAACACCCCGGACAGTGCCGAAGACATCCACCTCCAGCAAGATTCAGCACAGGAGGATGGAGAAGCCAGCCCTCATGAGAGAGCGGCAGACAGAGAGGTCAAGGACGATAATTATATGCCTCCCTCCGAAGACGAGGCAAGCCTCGACGATGACGAATTTGTCGTGCCGGAGGATCCCGTCGAACAAGAGCGTTTCAAACGCAGGCTTATGGCCATGGCGAGCAGCCTCAAGAAAAAACAGCAATAACTTAGAGCTGATCAAGATTTGCTAGCCGACAGATGGATTGAAGTCCTTGCGGCCGAAGAGTATGAACTCGAACGCCCCTCCAAGAGCTACCCAAAGCGCAGGTTGCTACCCCGATTAGAGGAGGAAGCACCTAAACCTACATCACCAGCGCATGATGCGGCCGACCGGCCACCCCGTGGCCGCGACAGAGAGGCCTCTCGGCCCTCCACTCAAGCCGCACCCCGGCGCTGCTCAAAAAATACCAAGGCACGGGAAGATGCGCCAGACCTTCGAGATATATTGGAGGACAAGGCAAGGCAAACAAGATCGATCTACGGATCGTGTGGGCGCCCCACGGCACGAGACGGTGTCACTCCAGATACAGTTAATCCGGCCGGGCCGAACACAGTAGACAAAGCTCGTTTGAGCTGCGTCGTGATATAGCCCAATACAGAGGCGCCGCACACCTACTATGCTTCACAGATGAAGTAATGGATCATCAAATCCCTGAGGGTTTCAAACCCGTGAACATCGAATCATACGATGGCACAACAGATCCTGCGGCATGGATCGAGGACTATCTCCTTCATATCCACATGGCCCGCGGTGATGACATACACGCCATCAAATACCTCCCACTCAAGCTTAAAGGACCAGCTCGGCATTGGCTTAATAGCTTGCCAGCATAATCAATTGGTTGTTGGGAGGACCTGGAAGCCGCATTCCTCGACAATTTCCAGGGCACTTATGTGCGACCACCAGATGCCGATGACCTAAGCCACATAATTCAGCAGCCAGAGAAATCGGCCAGACAATTCTGGACACGGTTCCTAACCAAGAAAAATCAAATCATCGACTGTCCGGACGCAGAGGCCCTAGCAGCCTTCAAGCATAACATCCGCGATGAGTGGCTTGCACGGCACCTAGGACAGGAAAAGCCGAAATCAATGGCAGCCCTCACCACTCTTATGACCCGCTTTTGCGCGAGAGAAGACAGCTGGCTAGCTCGCAGCAATAACATGACTAAGAGCCCTGGTAATTCGGATACCAAGGACAGCAGTGGCAGGTCGCGTCGCAACAAGCAAAAGCGCCGCATTAACGGCGACAATACTGAGGATACGGTAGTTGATGCCGGATTCAGAGGCTCTAAACCCGGTCAGCGGAAAAAGCCATTCAAAAGAAATACTCCAGGCCCGTCCAGTTTGGACCGAATACTCAACCGCTCATGCCAGATACATGGCACCCCCGAAAAACCAGCCAACCACACCAACAGGGATTGTTGGGTGTTCAAGCAGGCAGGCAAGTTAAATGCCGAAAGAAGAGACAAGGGGCTGCATAGCGACGACGAGGAAGAGCCCCGGCCGCCGAACAATAGTGGACAGAAGGGCTTCCCCCCACAAGTGCGGACGGTGAACATGATATACGCAACCCACATCCCCAAGAGGGAGCAGAAGCGTGCGCTAAGGGACGTATACGCGATGGAGCCAGTCGCCCCAAAGTTCAACCCATGGTCTTCCTGCCCGATCACTTTTGATCGAAGGGACCACCCCACTAGCATCCGTCATGGCGGATTCGCCGCATTGGTTCTAGACTCAATTATTGATGGATTTCACCTCACTAGAGTCCTTATGGACGGTGGCAGCAGCCTGAACCTGCTTTACCAGGATACAGTGCGGAAAATGGGCATCGATCCCTCGAGGATTAAACCCACTAAAACGACCTTTAAAGGTGTCATACCAGGTGTAGAGGCCAACTGTACAGGCTTAGTTACACTTGAAGTGGTCTTCGGATCTCCGGATAATTTCCGAAGCGAGGAGTTAATCTTCGACATAGTCCCGTTCCGCAGTGGCTATCACGCACTGCTCGGGCGAACCACATTTGCCAAGTTCAATGCGGTTCCGCACTACGCATAACTTAAGCTCAAGATGCCAGGCCCTCGAGGAGTCATTACGGTCAATGGAAACACCAAACGCTCTCTCCGAACGGAGGAGCATACGGCGGCTCTCGCAGCGGAAGTACAAAGCAGCCTCTCAAGGCAATTCTCCAGTCCGTCCATTAAACGTCCGGACACTGCCAAGCGCGCCCGGAGCAACCCACAACAAGACCGCCTGGCACGTTCCGAGCAAGCGTAGCAATGCGGCCCCAACCCCATCCCTCGCGAACTTGCGAAACCAGTGTTGCGCGTACATAACTACGCTCTGGAAATACCATGGGCACAGGGGAGGGGCACCATCATGGCACGCCCGAAACGCGGCTTAAACCGCACTAGGGGCTGCCGATTTCTTAATTTTCTCTTATTTTCAGGACACCATTCTTTGGAAGGCTTGTCCGGCAGTACAATTGTCGCACAAACGATACAACAACCAGGGGAGCAGAAAGCTACGCCGCACTATGGAACTCTAATGTGGTCTCTATAACGAGCAGTATACCTGTTTCACATACCATTCCGCAGCTCACCCCTGGAAAGGACATGTTAAATAGTCCCATCTTTTGCTTATTGCACTATTTGTATCGTTCTGCTTTGATCGCAGCTTTTTTTAAATAAACAATGCATAGCTTCCGTCTATTATTGCATTACTCTTTTTCACGAATATATGTTCATTAATGACATGTTGCACCCGTACACTTTGGTACGGCCAATACGCTAGGGGCTTAAGTACCCCACAATACGGTGTGAGAAGTCCGAACACTTTCACAAGTGCGGCACCCCGAACTTATAGCATTATATGCATCGGCTCCAAATCATGTCTTGGGTCAATAGTTGGGTTTGCCCGGCTCCTATGTTTTGGTACCTTAAGTTCTGTTATATCGGCTAAGGTAAGAACTACTGCGATTGTGCCCCAGTTGAGCTGGGCTAAGCAACTCAGTAGAGAAAGCTAAAACTGACCGTCATGATGAGGCGAGAGCTGGTCGTTGTTCGAGAGGTTTTCGAGTCCCTAAAGACTTATGCCGCTTAGAGCAAGGAGTCAGCTTTGTCCGGCCTAGGCGTGGATAGCGCCCCGAACTCGTTCTTCCGAACACTAGGGGCTTTGCCTAAATTTAAAATTATAGAATTCTATGGCTAAGTGAGAGTGTTCAAGCATTATAGTCCGATTGCCTTGTTCGTTATGTTGAGCGCCTCCCTCGAAGGACCCAAGAATGGGAAAAAGAGCGCTCATGTTTATCCCGAACACCCCAGCACTCGTGGCATGGGGGCAGAAGCCGACGACTCGCCATCTCTCAAATTTGATAAACGGCCGCACAGAAGGTAATATTTTAAATTCAAAAGCATTGCTTAGCACATATGAACAAGTTTTCAGCGTACAGGATCACAAATGCGAGTTTACTCAAAAATTACATCTTTGGAGCATTCATCCGCTATAAGGCGGGCACCCTTCAGGACACCCTCATAATACGCTTCCGGGACGCGATGCTCCTTGCCCGGTGGTGGCCCGTCCTTCACCAGCTTCTCCGCATCCATCTTGCCCCAGTGCACTTTAGCACGGGCAAGCGCCCTACGGGCACCTTCGATGCAGACGGAGTGCTTGATTACTTCAAGCCGTGGACAGGCATCCACCAGCCACCTCACCAGCCCGAAGTAGCTCCCAGGCAGAGCCTCTCCAGGCCAAAGCCGAACGATGAGGCCCTTTATGGCCTGTTCGGCCACCTTGTGGAGCTCGACCATTTGCTTTAGCTGGTCGCTCAAAGGCACTAGGTGTCCGGCTTCAGCATACTGAGACCAGAACACCTTCTCCGTTGAGCTCCCCTCCTCGGATCGGTAGTAGGTGGCGGCATCAGACGCACTGCGGGGCAAATCTGCGAATGCTCCTAGAGAACTCCGGACTCGGGTAAGTAACAAGAAATTCACTTTCACGTGCTTGCTTTGCATAATGAATGCCTTACCCGCCGCTATCTTCTTCATCGCTTCAATTTCTTGGAGGGCTTTCTGGGCTTCGGCCTTGGCAGACTTCGCGCTTTCGAGGGCTGCTGCAAGCTCGGACGCTTGCGTCTTTGAGTTAAGCTCCAAACTCTCGTGTTTTTTCACGAGAGGCTGGAGCTCTTTCTGCACCTCCTCCACCCGCGCCTCCTACTTCCCTCTCTCTGTGCGCTCCGTGGCCGCTCTGTTTTCGGCCTCGGACAGTGCTTTCTTAAGGGTTGCCACCTCGGTCGTGGCCCCTATAATAGCACGTTGATCCTGTCATTTTTTGCAGCTACATCTTCTCTATATACTTGTGCAAGGTATTACTTACCTTCCCTCTCCTCGAGTTGCCTCTTGGCATGGCCAAGCTCGTTCTCGGACCACGCGAGGTTTTGCTTCAGCGTATCCACCTCCGCAGTCAATGCGGCGGAGGCCAGCAGCGAAGCCTGCATACGCATATTGACTTGATTATGTTAGACTCCTGCGAATGTTATTAGATCCTCTATTCGGCTTTTCTTTCCGAACGCCGATCAGAGCATCAGGGGCTACTGTCTATGCAGTAATATTTTTACATATTCTTTACTTACCTCAAAGCTTGTTAGAAGGCTGGCACAGGCTTCAGTCAGTCCACTCTTGGCAGACTGAACCTTCTGGATCACCGCACTCATAATAGTGCGGTGCTCCTCGTCGATGGAGTCGTCGTTAAGCACCTCCAGCAAATTGTCCGGTGCCTCTGGTTGGACGGAGGTCACCGGCTCGGTAGGCTTGCTCCTCTTGGAAGGAGGCTGCCTACCGGAGTCCGGAACCGTTGAAGGTTCCGGCGCGGTGTCCGTCTCAAGGCCAGACTTGGAGCCCTTGGGGGGTTTATCCCCTTTGCACCTGGAGTCCGGGAGGTCGCCTTGCGACGCCTCCAGGACCACCTCCTCCTGGCTTGGAACCTGTTGGGACAGCACCTCGGCATCGTCCGTAGGGTGGGGGGAGGTAGCCGTTGGAAGCGAATTCACATCGGACGAATCCAGGGAACCGCTCGACGACACGTCGAGCCGGTCTTTGGGTGGACTGCATAAACATGTTCGACGTAAGGAAAAGCTGTGCAATGGAGGAATACTATGAATCACTCTGGTATCCGGATACTTACGATTTCGCCAGGGGCTTGGCCCTGAGCAGCCACTCCTCTTCGCCGTCGTCGGCGTTGGTGGAGTAGTCCGGAGGAAGGGTCTTCCCCTTCTTGGACCCTTCGGCCTCCCCAGTTGGGGCGGCCTTCCTTTTCTTCCCTCCCCCCGTGGGAGGGGGAGAGGTCTCTTCTTCCTCCTCCTCGTCCTCACGGGAGGAGTGTGCCTCGGAGTCGTCAGATGATGAATCCGACACCTCCAGGCGCCGGGCACTCTTTCGAGTCCCTGCGGCCGCCTTCTTGGCCTTCTTCTCCGGCACCACATAGGGTGCCGGAACCAATAGCTTCGCCAAGCGAGCGTCCGCTGGGCCTTCGGGCAAAGGAGCCAGACAGTTGATCTGTCCGGACGTCTCCTGCCAATCCTGTCAAAGGTAAGGGAGCTTAGATCCCGCATGGAGTCAAGCTATGAAAAACTAATACCCTGTAAAAGGTAAAAACAGCTTACCGCACTAGCATGACACTGCATGCTGAATCCGCGATCCTCGGTAGCGGATGCAGGGGCCTCGGCGCCCTTGAAAAGCACCTTCCAGGCATCTTCGTACGTCGTGTCGAAGAGCTTGCTCAGAGTTCGGTGCTACGCCGGGTCGAACTCCCACAGGTTGAAAGCCCGTTGTTGACACGGGAGGATCCGACGGATGAGCATAACTTGGACTACGTTGACAAGTTTGAGCGTCTTGTCCACCAGGGTTTGGACGCATTTTTGGAGTCCGGTCAGCTCTCCTTTTTTACCCCACGACAGGCCCGTCTCTTTCCAGGAGGTGAGCCGCGTAGGGGGTTCGGATCGGAACTCGGGGGCTGCGACCCATTCAGGGTCGCGCGGCTCGGTGATGTAAAACCACCCCGATTGCCGCCCCTTTAGGGACTCCATGAAGGATCCCTCGAGCCATAGGACGTTGGGCATCTTGCCCACCATGGCGCCTCCGCATTCCGCCTGGTTGCCGCGCACCACCTTTGGCTTGGCATTGAAAGTCTTGAGCCATAGGCCGAAATGGGGACGGATGCAGAGGAAAGCCTCGCACACGATGATAAACGCCGAGATGTTGAGGACAAAGTTTGGGGCCAGATCATGGAAATCCAGGCCATACTAGAACATGAGCCCCCGGACAAATGGGTGGAGAGGGAAACCCAGTCCTCGGAGGAAATGGGGGAGGAACACCACCCTCTCATGGGGCCTAGGGGTGGGGATGAGCTGCCCCTCTTCGGGAAGCCGGTGCACAATGTCGTTAGACAAGTATCCGGCCTTCCTCAGATTTTTGATGTGTCCCTCCATGACGGAGGAGACCATCCACTTGCCTCCCGCTCCGGACATGGCTGGAGAAGGTTGAGGTGGGGTGTGCGGACTTGGGCGCTGGAGCTCGAGTGCGCGGAAATGGATAGGCAAAGGAGGAAGAAGGCGTGGATGAAAAGGTGGATCCTTATCCCCTTATATGGGCGGACGCGACTATGCGTCCCCACTAGCCTGGTAAAACTCGCTTATCTCCCCAGTGCTGTAATCAATGGCGTGGTTGGGTTACCCACGCCGTATTGATGAGAATCCCGGAATAAGGGGACACGATCTCTGCTTTGACAAGACGTGCCAAGGAAACCGCCTCGCTAAACGCGCTGAGGTGGGACAGTAAAACAATTCGAATAAAGACTTGGCCGTGCTGTGATGTCACGCTACGAAATAGGTCAGCAGATTAGATTTGTGTAAATATTATTCTCTCTATGGCAATATGTGGAAACTTATTTTGCAGAGCAGGACACTACCTTTGTGTTCAAAATCTTCTATGAAGTACTTGGAGGAGGAACCCGCCTTGCAATGCCGAAGACAATCTGCGCGCCTGACTCGTCGTCATTGAAGCCTGGTTTAGGGGCTACTGAGGGAGTCCTGGATTAGGGGGTGTCCGGATAGCCGGACTATACCTTCGGCCGGACTCCTGGACTATGAAGATACAAGATTGAAGACTTCGTCCCGTGTCCGGAAGGGACTTTCCTTGGCGTGGAAGGCAAGCTTGGCGATACTGATATGTAGATCTCCTACCATTGTAACCGACTCTGTGTAACCCTAGCCCTCTCCGATGTCTATATAAACCGGAGGGTTTTAGTCCGTAGGACGAACATACAATCATACCATAGGCTAGCTTCTAGGGTTTAGCCTCCTTGATCTCGTGGTAGATCTACTCTTGTACTACCCATATCATCAATATTAATCAAGTAGGAGTAGGGTTTTACCTCCATCGAGAGGGCCCGAACCTGGGTAAAAACATCGTGTCCCTTGTCTCATGTTACCATCCGCCTAGACGCACAGTTCGGGACCCCCTACCCGAGATCCGCCGGTTTTGACACCGACAAGGAGCTAAAGGTAGAACAAATATTCCCTCAAGTTCTATCGACCACCGATACAACTCTACTCACGGTTGACGTTCGCTTTACCTCGAACAAGTATGAAACTAGAAGTACTTTATAGGTGTTGTTGGATAGGTTTGCAAGATAATAAAGAGCAAGTAAATAAAAGGTAGGGGCTTTTTAGATAAAGAAACAATAAAGTAAATATAGCGAGTGTGTAAAAGTGGTGGTAGGAGTTGTGAAATTGTCCCTAAGCAATTGACTACTTTACTAGACCGATAGCAAGTATTATGTGGGAGAGGCCACTGCTACCATGTCATCCCTGACTTGGAATTCTATGCACTTATGATTGGAACTATTAGCAAGCATCCGCAACTACTAACGTTCATTAAGGTAAAACCCAACCATAGCATTAAGATATATTGGTCCCCCTTCAATCTCGTATGCATCAATTTCTATGCTAGGTTGAAGCTTCTGTCACTCTTGCCCTCCAATACATAGTCCTATCAACATACAAACTAACCCTAGGGTGTGATCCACGCGCGCAATCATATGATGGGCACCAAAGGACAGCAACATAACCACAAGCAAATTAAATCAATCATAGCAATTCATCAACCACCGATAGGACAACGAAAATCTACTCGGACATCATAGGATGGCAACACATCATTGGATAATAATATGAAGCATAAAGCACCATGTTCAAGTAGAGGGTACAGCGGGTTGCGGGAGAGTGGACCGCTGTAGATAGAGGGGGAAGGTGATGGAGATGTTGGTGAAGATGGCGGGGGTGTTGGTGAAGATCGCGGTGATGATGATGATGGCCACAGTGGCGTTCCGGCGCCACCGGAGGAGAGGGGGAGAGGGGGCCCCTTCTTCCTCTTCTTCCTTGACCTCCTCCCTAGATGGGAGAAGGGTTTCCCCTCTGTTCCTTGGCCTCCATGGCATGGGAGGGGCGAGAGCCCCTCCGAGATTGGATCTATCTCTCTGTTTCTCTCTGGTTCTGCGTTCTCTTCTGGCTCTGTTTCACCGTTTCGTATATATATATATATGCAGATTCGTAACTCTGATTGGCCTGAAACCTTCGTCGTGATTTTTTTCCCCGAATATTAGCTTTCTTGCGGCAAAAGAAGAGCGTCAACTGCCTTACGGTGGGCTCACGAGGGTAGGGGCGCGCCCTAAGGGGGGGGGCGCGCCCCCCTGCCTCGTGACCACCTCGGGCACTGGTTCGCGTTGATTTTCCTTCCGAATTTTCCATATTTTCCAAAAATAAGCTCCGTCCGTTTTTATCCCGTTTGGACTCCGTTTGATATGGATATTCTGCGAAACCAAAAACATGCAATAGACAGGAACTGGCACTGGGCACTGGATCAATATGTTAGTCCCAAAAATAATATAAAAAGTTGCCAAAAAGTATATGAAAGTTGAATAATATTGGCATGGAACAATCAAAAATTATAGATACGACGGAGACGTATCAGCATCCCCAAGCTTAATTCCTGCTCGTCCTCGAGTAGGTAAATTATAAAAAAGATAATTTTTGATGTGGAATGCTACCTAGCATAATCTTGATCATATGTCTAATCATGGCATGAATATTAAGACACGAGTGATTCAAAGCAATAATCTATCTTTTGACATAAAGAAAATAATACTTCAAGCCTACTAATAAAGCAATCATGTCTTTTCAAAATAACATGGCCAAAGAAAGTTATCCCTACAAAATCATATAGTCTGGCTATGCTCCATCTTCACCACACAAAATATTCACATCATGCACAACCCCGATGACAAGCCAAGCAATTGTTTCATACTTTTGACGTTCTCAAACCTTTTCAACTTTCACACAATACATGAGCGTGAGCCATGGACATAGCACTATAGGTGGAATAGAATATGATGGTGCAAAAGACAAAAAGGAGAAGATAGTCTCACATCAACTAGGCGTATCAACGGGCTATGGAGATGCCCATTAATAGATATCAATGTGAGGAGTAGGGATTGCCATGCAACGGATGCACTAGAGCTATAAGTATATGAAAGCTCAAACTGAAACTAAGTGGGTGTGCATCCAACTTGCTTGCTCATGAAGACCTCGGACATTTGAGGAAGCCCATCATCGGAATATACAAGCCAAGTTCTATAATGAAAATTCCCACTAGTATATGAAAGTGATAACTCAAGAGACTCTCTATATGAAGAACATGGTGCTACTTTGAAGCACAAGTGTGGAAAAAGGATAGTAGCATTGTCCCTTTTTTGGGGCTTTTTTTATTTATTTGGCCTTTCTTTTTTTTGCCTTTTTTTTATTTGGCCTTTCTTTTTTTGGGACAATGCTCTATTAATGATGATCATCACACTTTTATTTACTTACAACTCAGTATTACAACTCGATACTAGAACAAAGATATGACTCTATATGAATGCCTCCGGCGGTGTACCGGGATGTGAAATGATCTAGCGTAGCAATGACATCAAAAACGGACAAGCCATGAAAACATCATGCGAGCTATCTTACGATCATGCAAAACAATATGACAATGATGCTCAAGTCATGTATATGATGATGATGGAAGTTGCATGGCAATATATCTCGGAATGGCTATGGAAATGCCATAATAGGTAGGTATGGTGGCTGTTTTGGGGAAGGTATATGGTGGGTTTATGGTACCGGCAAAAGTTGCGCGATACTAGAGAGGCTAGCAATGGTGGAAGGGTGAGAGTGCGTATAATCCATGGACTCAACATTAGTCATAAAGAACTCACATATTTATTGCAAAAATCTATTAGTCATCGAAACAAAGTACTATGCGCATGCTCCTAGGGGGATAGATTGGTAGGAAAAAACCATCGCTCGTCCCCGACCGCCACTCATAAGGAAGACAATCAATAAACACCTCATGCTCCGACTTCGTTATATAACGGTTCACCATACGTGCATGCTACGGGACTTGCAAACCTCAACACAAGTATTTATCAATTTCACAATTACTCAACTAGCATGACTCTAATATCACCATCTTTATATCGCAAAACTATTGCAAGGAATCAAACATATCATATTCAGCGATCTACAAGTTTATGTAGGATTTTATGACTAACCATGTGAATAACCAGTTCCTGTCATCTCTATAAATAGATATAAGTGAAGCACGAGAGTTTAATTCTTTCTACAAAAGATATGCCCGTGCCCTAACAAATATAAGTGAAGCAAAAGAGCATTCTACAAATGGCGGTTGTCTAAGTGAAGAAAAATAGGCAATCCAAACTTCAAATGATATAAGTGAAGCACATGAAGCATTCTATAAAGCCATACTCAAAAGATATAAGTGAAGTGCAATAAGCATTCTATAAATCAACCAAGGACTATCTCATACCAGCATGGTGCATAAAAAGAAAAATAAAAACCTAAATGCAAAAGACGCTCCAAGATTGCACATATCTCATGAACAAAACGAATCCGGAAACATACCGATATTTGTTGAAGAAAGAGGGGATGCCTCCCCAGCATCCCCAAGCTTAGATGCTTGAGTCTCCTTGAATATTTACTTGGGGTGCCTCGGGCATCCCCAAGCTTGAGCTCTTGCATCTCTTCCTTCTTCTCACATCGAAACCTTCTCAATCATCGAACACTTCATCCACACAAAACTTCAACAGAAAACTCGGTAAGATCCGTTAGTATAATAAAGCAAATCACTACTCTAAGTACTGTTTCAAACCAATTAATATTTTGTTTTTGCATTGTGTCTACTGTAATATAACTTTTTCATGGCTTAATCCACTGATATAAATTGATAGGTTCATCAAAACAAGCAAACTATGCATCAAAAACAGAATCTGTCTAAAACAGAACAGTCTGTAGCAATCTGAACATTCACCATACTTATTATACTTGAAAAATTCTACCACAATTAGGAAAAATAAACAATTTGTATAGTAAGACAGTGCAAAAAGAATCATAACCATTTGACGTTCCAGCTAAAAATGTAAAATCGCGCACTACAGCCAAAGTTTCTGTCCTGCACCGTACAAACCATCAAGCAAATGTAAACATCCTAAAGGCAAACCTTGGCACATTATTTTTATAATACAATGGAATTGTACAAGGGGATAATTATTTTTGGTTGAAAAGTTTCTGTAATTAAGATTCACAAAGTTCCCATGGGCATGAACAAAGTTCAAGGACGTCCCCCATTTTCACAATGCTTGTCTCTATCACTTTCACTTTCCTTTTTGAAAAAGTTTTGGGTTCCCCTCTTTATTTTTGTTGTTTTTAAACTATATGCAAGCAATCAACAGAAATAAATGACTCTCTAAAACTTCCGAGTTGTCTCCCTGGCAGCGCTTTCTTTAAAGCCATTACGCTAGGCATATAGTGCTCAAGTAATGGATCCACCCGGATCCCAAGGTATATCAAAGCCAATTTTAATTAACAATGATTTGTAATTTAGTAGTGAGCACAAAGAAACATATATCATGCAACAACGAAGTCTAACTCTCTTCCTATGCATCGGCATGTCATAAAAGAACAATTCATGCACACAAAGTAAAGGCCAATGCATAGTATAAATAGTTTCTTGCAATTTTATCGTATTGGAAACATAGAGAGGTGGAGATATAGTTCTTCTCTCATAATAATTGCAAGTAGGAGCGGCAAGAACATGCATATTATATTCATCAAAATCATCATGTGCAACGGTAAAAGGCAACCCATCAATATAATCCTTAATAAGTGCAAACTTCTCCGATATAGTGTAGTCGGGAGAATTCAAAAAGATAATAGGACTATCATGCGTGGGTGCAATAGCAACAATTTCATGTTTAACATAAGGAACTATAGCAATTTCATCTCCATAAGCATAATTCATATTGGCATCTTGGCCACAAGCATAGCAAGCATCATCAAAAAGGGATATTTCAAGAGAATCAACGGGATCATAACAATTATCATAGCAATCATCCTTCGGTAAGCACGAAGGGAAATTAAGCAATGTATGAGTTGAAGAGTTACTCTCATTAGAAGGTGGGCACGGGTAGCTAATCCGCTCTTCCTCCTTTTGTTCTTCGCTCTCTTCCTCATCTTCTTCATCCAATGAGCTCACAGTTTCATCAATTTCTTCTTCCATAGACTCCTGCAAAATATTAGTCTCTTCTTGGACAGCGGAGTAGTACTCAATATATGGTTTAACATAAGCATTAGAAGCATAATTATCATAGAAATATTTAAATATGGCAAAGTTTTCAGATTTGTGAAGAGTAGCATCATACTTTTCAATCAAAGAATCAATTTCAAAAGCACCCTTAAAAGCAACAAATTCTTCAATTTGTTGAACATCATAGTAATTATAAACACCCTTGGCATATGAAGATAAGATTCCATTATCAATAAACTCACATTGGTAGGGAAGGTGTTTCTTAGGGTTTTCAGAGCAACAAGTAAAATCATATATTGCACATAAATTCCAAGCATAGCATTGCAAACGTTGAATTTGACCCCATAATAGTTTCCCTTTTTCAGATATACCGTGTCGCACATAACAAGCATGCTCATCTAAAGATTTGCCCTCAACTAAGCTAGTTGGGGTTTCGACACGAGCACAAAGGGATCGAAAATGATCCAAGTAATAAGGTTCAACAGTGTGATAGATTTTGAGTGGTTCTTCAACCATTGGTTCAGTAGGTACAACTAATTTTTTTGGTATTTTGCGTTTCCTACCCATAACTAAAGATAGAAAACAACTAAGCACAGTAAATAAAAATTACTTAGTGATAAAGCAAACAAGCACACACGAGAATATTCACCCCACACTACTGATCCCCGGCAACGGTGCCAAAAAAAGGTCTTGATAACCCACAAGTATAGGGGATCGCAATAGTTTTCGATAAGTAAGAGTGTCGAACCCAACGAGGAGCTAAAGGGAGAACAAATATTCCCTCAAGTTCTATCGACCACCAATACAACTCTACGCACGGTTGACGTTCGCTTTACCTCGAACAAGTATGAAACTAGAAGTACTTTATAGGTGTTGTTGGATAGGTTTGCAAGATAATAAAGAGCAAGTAAATAAAAGGTAGGGGCTGTTTAGATAAAGAAACAATAAAGTAAATATTGCGAGTGTGGAAAAGTGGTGGTAGGAGTTGTGAAATTGTCCCTAAGGAATTGACTACTTTACTAGACCGATAGCAAGTATTATGTGGGAGAGGCCACTACTACCATGTCATCCCTGACTTGGAATTCTATGCACTTATGATTGGAACTATTAGCAAGCATCCTCAACTACTAACGTTCATTAAGGTAAAACCCAACCATAGCATTAACATATATTGGTCCCCCTTCAATCCCGTATGCATCAATTTCTATGCTAGGTTGAAGCTTCTGTCACTCTTGCCCTCCAATACATAGTCCTATCAACATACAAACTAACCCTAGGGTGTGATCCACGCGCGCAATCATATGATGGGCACCAAAGGGCAGCAACATAACCACAAGCAAATTAAATCAATCATAGCAATTCATCAACCACCGATAGGACAACGAAAATCTACTCAGACATCATAGGATGGCAACACATCATTGGATAATAATATGAAGCATAAAGCACCATGTTCAAGTAGAGGGTACAGCGGGTTGCAGGAGAGTGGACCGCTGTAGATAGAGGGGGGAAGGTGATGGAGATGTTGGTGAAGATGGCGGAGGTGTTGGTGAAGATCGCGGTGATGATGATGATGGCCACGGCGGCGTTCCGGCGCCACCGGAGGAGAGGGGGGAGGGGCCCCCTTCTTCCTCTTCTTCCTTGACCTCCTCCCTAGATGGGAGAAGGGTTTCCCCTCTGTTCCTTGGCCTCCATGGCATGGGAGGGGCGAGAGCCCCTCCGAGATTGGATCTATCTCTCTGTTTCTCTCTGGTTCTGCGTTCTCTTCTGGCTCTGTTTCACCGTTTCGTATATATATATATGGAGATCCGTAACTCCGATTGGCCTGAAACCTTCGCCGTGATTTTTTTCCAAATATTATCTTTCTTGCGGCAAAAGAAGAGCGTCAACCGCCTTATGGTGGGCTCATGAGGGTAGGGGGCGCGCCCTAAGGGAGGGCGCCCCCTGCCTCGTGACCACCTCGGGCACTGGTTCGCATTGATTTTCCTTCCAAATTTTCCATATTTTCCAAAAATAAGCTCCGTCCGTTTTTATCCCGTTTGGACTCCGTTTGATATGGATATTCTGCGAAACCAAAAACATGCAACAGACAGGAACTGGCACTCGGCACTGGATCAATATGTTAGTCCCAAAAATAATATAAAAAGTTGCCAAAAAGTATATGAAAGTTGAATAATATTGGCATGGAACAATCAAAAATTATAGATATGACGGAGACGTATCAGTTGTCAATCCCTTCACGGTCACTTACGAAAGTGAGATCTGATAGAGATAATAAGATAAATATTTTTGGTATTTTTGTTGTATAGATTGGAAAATAAAGATTGCAAAATAAACGACGACATAAATAGCTTGTTGATGGGAGAATAATATAATGGAAGATAGACCCGTGGGCCATAGGTTTCACTAGTGGCTTCTCTCAAGATAGCAAATTCTATGATGGGTGAACAAATTACTGTCGAGCAATTGATAGAAAAGCGCATAGTTATGACAATATCTAGGCATGATCATGTATATAGGCATCACGTCCACGACAAGTAGACCGAAACGATTCTGCATCTACTACTATTACTCCACACATCGACCGCTATCCAGCATGCATCTAGAGTATTAAGTTCATAAGAACAGAGTAACGCATTAGGCAAGATGACATGATGTAGAGGGATAAACTCAAGAAATATGGTATAAACCCCATCTTTTATCCTCGATGGCAAGTTCGCAACAATACAATACGTGCCTTGATGCCCCTGCTGTCACTGGGAAAGGACACCGCAAGATTGAACCCAAAGCTAAGCACTTATCCCATTGCAAGAAAGATCAATCTAGTAGGCCAAACCAAACTGATAATTCAAAGAGACTTGCAAAGATATTTAAATCATGCATAAAGGATTTCAGAGAAGAATCAAATATTGTTCATAGATAATCTTGATCATAAACCCACAATTCATCGGATCTCGACAAACACACCGCAAAAAGAATTACATCGAATAGATCTCCAAGAGAATCGAGAACTTTGTATTGAGATCCAAAGAGAGAGAAGAAGCCATCTAGCTAATAACTATGGACCCGAAGGTCTATGGTAAACTACTCACACATCATCGGAGAGGCTATGGTGTTGATGTAGAAGCCCTCTATGATCGATTCCCCCTCCAGCAGAGCGCCGGAAATGGCCCCAAGATGGGATCTCATGGGTACAGAAGGTTGCGGCGGTGGAAATAGGGTTTCGTGGTGCTCCTGGATGTTTTTAGGGTATATGGGTATATATAGGAGGAAGAAGTACGTCGGTGGAGGTGCGAGGGGCCCATGAGGGTGGGGGCGTGCCTACCTCCCTGGGCATGCCCTCCTGCCTCGTGGCCTCGTCGCTTCTTTCTTGTCGTCCACTCCAAGTCTCCTGGATCACGTTTGTTCCAAAAATAACTCTCCCGGAGGTTTCATTCTGTTTGGATTCCGTTTGATATTCCTTTTCTGCGAAACACTGAAATAGGCAAAAAAAACAGCAATTTGCACTAGGCCTTTGGTTAGTAGGTTAGTCCCAAAAATAACATAAAAAGGTATCAGCAACTGGAAGTCAGAATTGCATTCCTTAATGGATAGCTTAAAGAAGAGTTGTATATGATGCAACCAGAAGGTTTTGTCGATCCTAAAAGTGCTGACAAAGTGTGCATGCTCCAGCGATCTATCTATGTATTGGTGCAAGCATCTCGGAGTTGGAATATATGCTTTGATGAGGTGATCAAAGCATATGGTTTTATACAGACTTACGTTGAAGCCTGTGTTTACAAGAAAGTGAGTGGGAGCTCTGTAGCATTTCTGATATTATATGTGGATGACATATTATTGATTCGAAACGATATAGAATTTTTGGATAGCATAAAAGGATACTTGAATAATAATTTTTCAATGAAAGACCTCGGTGAAGCTACTTGCATATTGAGCATCAAGATGATCTATAGAGATAGATCAAGGCGCTTAATAGAACTTCCACAGAACACCTACCTTGATAAGAGTTGAAGAAGTTCAAAATGGTTCAGTCCCAGAAGGGGTTATTGCCTTTATTACAAGGTGTGAAGTTGAGTAAGACTCAAAGCCCAACCACGGCAGAAGATAGAGAGAGAATGAAAGTCATTCCCTATGCATCAGCCATATGTTCTATACGATATGTCATGCTGTGTACCACACCTAATGTGTGTCTTGCCACTTATCTACCAAAGAGGGTACAAGAGTGATCCAGGAGTGGACCACCGGACAACGGTCAACATTATCCTTAGGTACCTTAAAGAGAACTAAGGAAATGTTTCTCGGTTATGGAAGTGATAAAGAGTTCGTCATAAAAAGTTACGTCGATGCAAGGTTTGACACTGATCCGAATGACTCTGAGTCTCAATCTGGATACATATTGAAAGTGGGAGCAATTAGGTAGAGTAGCTCCGTACAGAGTATTATAGACATAGAAATTTGCAAAATACATACGGATCTGAATATGGTAGACCCATTGACTAAACCTCTCTCACAAGCAAAACATGATCACACCTTAGTACTCTTTGGGTATTAATCACATGGCGATGTGAACTAGATTATTGACTCTAGTAAACTCTTTGGGTGTTGGTCACATGGCGATGTGAACTATGGGTGTTAAATCATATGGTGATATGAACTAGATTATTGACTCTAGTGCAAGTGGGATACTGAAGAAAATATGCCCTAGAGGCAATAATAAAGTTGTTATTTTATATTTCCTTATTCGTGATAAAGGTTTATTATTCATGCTAGAATTGTACTGATCGGAAACCTAAATACATGTGTGAATATATAAACAAACACCGTGTCCCTAGTGAGCCTCTACTTGACTAGCTTGTTGATCAAAGATGGTTGAAGTTTCCTAACCATCGACATGAGTTGTCATTTGATAACGGGATCACATCATTAGGAGAATGATGTGATGGACAAGACCCATCTGTTAGCTTAGCATTATGATCATGCAGTTTTATTGCTATTGCTTTCTTCATGTCAAATACATATTCCTTCGACTATGAGATTATGCAACTCCCGGATACAGGAGGAATGCCTTTTGTGCTATCAAACGTCACAATGTAACTGGGTGATTATAAAGATGCTCTACAGGTATCTCCGAAGGTGTTTGTTGAGTTGGCATATATCGAGATTAGGATTTGTCACTCCGAGTATCGGACAGGTATCTCTAGGCCCTCTCGGTAATACACATCATAAGCTTGCAAACAAATGACTAAGGAGTTAGTCACGAGGTGATATATTATGGAACGATTAAAGAGACTTGCCAGTAACGAGATTGAATTAGGTATGAAGATACCGGCGATCGAATCTCGGGCAAGTAACATACCGATAGATAAAGGGAATAACGTATGTTGTCATAACGGTTTGACCGATAAAGATCTTCATAGAATATGTAGGAGCCAATATGGGCATCTAGGTTCCGCTATTGGTTATTGACCGGAGAGGTGTCTCGGTCATGTCTACATAGTTTTCGAACCTGTAGGGTCCGCACGCTTAACGTTCGATGACGATATAGTATTATATGAGTTATGTGATTTGGTGACCAAATGTTGTTTGGAGTCCCGGATGAGATCACGGACATGATGAGGAGTCTCGAAATGGTCGAGAGGTAAAGATTGATATATAGGACGATGGTATTCGGACACCGAAAATGTTCCGGAGGGTACCGGGTACATATCGGGTCACCGGAAGGGGTTCCGGGCACCCCCCGACAAAAGATATGGGCCTTATGGGCCAAGAGGGGAAACACACCAGCCACAAGGGGCTGGTGCACCCTCCCATATGGGACGGCCTAAGTGGAGAAGGAAAAGGAGAGGAGGAAAGGAAAGAAAGGGAATAGGATTCCCCCTTCCTTCCCCCTCTCCCCTCTTTCCTTCCCCCTTCCGTATACAAGGAAAGGGGGGCACAGGGCAAGGCAGGGCCTCTAGGGGCGGCGGCCAAGCCCTAGGGTGCCCTGCCTGCCTCCCCTCCCCTCCCACCTATATATATGTGGGGAGGGGGTGCCTCACAAGGACACAACATCAATTATTAGCCGTGTGCGGCGCCCCCCTCCACAGTTTACAATCCCCAGTCATATTCTCGCGGTGCTTAGGCGAAGCCCTGCGCGGATCACTTCACCATCACCGTCACCATGCTGCCGTGTTGAAGGAACTCATCTACTTCCTCGACGTCTTGCTGGATCAAGAAGACGAGGGATGTCACCGAGCTGAACGTGTGCAGAACTCGGAGGTGTCGTACGGTCGGTGCTTGATCGATCGGAGCTAGAAGAAGTTCGACTACATCAACCGCGTTGTCAAACGCTTCCACTTTCGGTCTACGAGGGTACGTAGACATACTCTCCCCTCGTTGTTGTGCATCTCCATGGATAGATCATTGCGCGTGCGTAGAAATTTTTTGTTTTCCATGCAACGATTCCCAACAGTCTCCGCTAACACAGCCTTTAGCAATGAGATGCAATCTATGGACGGCGGGTTGAGTCAGAGGGTATGACTGTGCAGCCGCGGCGGCGGCATTTCTGGCTCAGTTGACGGTCTTTGAGCGAGATGTTGACTAGTGAGTAGAAGTAGGTGGAAACCAGCTTTCTGTAAAACAAAATCACAAGCCTTTTCCATTGTCATATACACACATATACATGTTAGGTCTATTATGACACCTTGTGTGTGACTTGCCAATACATTCAAAGTATTGACCTATATGGTTGTAACGTTCTATGTTGTAAAGTTATCTGATGACGAGTAAGAGGTGCACAGTAGGGTCGCGAGTCTACACTTAACTTGCCAGAGGCGTTAATGGGACTCCAAGTTACCTTTTATGCTTTCCGTTGTGTTTTATTTTGAGCTAGCCTTCGAGTTAAGCAGATTTTAATAAATCATATTCTGGATCTGCAATTTAGTACTTATTACATATGATATTCTTGATATTTCATTATGTACTATGGGTGCTAGTGTCACATCCCCCCAAAAAACAATTTTTGGAATGTGAATTATTAATTTAGGGTTTTTTAGATTTTCTTGTGATTGCTTGAGCCTAGCTAGATTTGACTAGGATTTGAGTGATATTTGGGGCTCAAAACATTTGTGAAATTATTTGGAATCCTAAAATCATTTTTATAGTGCCAAAATGGAGCTTATAAAAATTGTGTGGCATTTTATTTTATTGGGTTGGGAATAATTTCCCTTAAGAGCAAAATATTGAATGTGCATCTGTGAAATCTTTCCAAAATGACTGGAGTAAATTTGATTTTTGAATCAAATCCAAATTCAAAAGGAAAAACAGAAAAGAAAAACAGAAAAGCTAAACCTATCCACCCAATCTAGCAGCCCACTAGCCCAACTTGTTGCCACCCGAGCAAACTGCAACGAGGAATTTCGCACAGCCCGTAAGCCCTTGGTGAGAAAATTAATTAAACTTTTAAAATATTGACCATGAGGGACTATATACCATCGAGTGGACTCTATACTAGCATCGATCTCGAGAAATGTCTTTTAAGTTTTCAAATCACATACACCTTATATGGCGAGACATGACTGACATATGATGAGCATATAGAATCATGTGGGTAAAGTATACAACTTTTATAGAGAGTAAAATTATTCGAATAGTTGTGTCCACGGTCAAAGATAATGAGTGAGGCCACACTAAACTTCTTGAACATTTTGGTTCCCACACAAAAAAGGATGGGATCGTACCTCGGGTAAGGTACAAGATGGGGAAAGGCCAGGTGACTATGGTCCTCGGCCTAGAGAAAACTGTGCCTATGGAACTTAGATATGATGGCACCAGATTTGGATTTGGATTAAGCTTGCTGGTTGGATTTATTGAAAGAGGATCAATTATATTACCCGTTCCAACCCAGGTTGTTTATCAACAGATGTTTTTAAATGCTTTCACAGACTACTAGGGCTATCACACATGCATTTAAACTTGGATTTCCGCAACCATGAAACTTGTATAGCTAACACTTTCTTGTACTGACCCATTGTGTGTGTATTTCTTACACCTCCTTTTGGGTTTCTTGCGAGTACATTCAATGTACCCAGCTGGCTTATTGATTTCGCCAGACTTGAGAGGACAAGATTCCGATGGCAAGTGAGAAAGTAGGTCACAATCATGTGGTCACTATAGGAAGCAAGGGGAGGATTTGGCCAGCTAGGCCAGAGCTCCCACATGATCATGAATGGAAAGACAACGTATCTCTTGATACACATGGAACGAGGGAGTTTGACATAAGAGGTTTCTACCGGTGATGGTAGGTAGCGGTGAGAAATCCACCACACACATGTGTTGAGATTTCTGCACTCCTTGCATAGTCCATATGTATGTATATGCATGTATACACCCCCATCCCACATGATCAGTGTCGGCCCCCCGTCATCTTTCTCCTTCACATGCCTTCATGACATGAATAGTACACATCTACTCTCTCTCCTCTCTCACTCAACAAATATATCATGCTATTCCACCTTTGCTAATTTAAATCATTAATATATTCTAAACAAAAAATCATTTTTTTCCTTTCTAAATTTTGATATATTTGAACTCCCCACATCAGAATCTTCAGAACAAGATCAAACTTGGATATATTTTAAAATAGTTTAAATTTCAGTGAGTAAAACAAACTTGCAATTTGGTAAGCTGTTATTTTCAGTGTGCGTACAGATACTGTCAATACGCGAAATAGATTTCTTTCAAATATGTGAAATAGATCGTTTCAGACTGTGAAACTGGTTATTTAAGGTTATTTAAAAAATGTGAACTAAGCTTCTAAGTTCAACACTATCTTGTTTGAAATATTTGAGTAGTTACTAAAACAAATTTGTGGCAAAACTGAAATACATCAGATCAATCAAAATTACAAATACATTTACTCATTTCAGAAAACTTTCCCACTCAAAATGAGTGATTTTTATTGTGACTGAATGAAACTAGTTTTTCCGAATAGAATTACATTAGCTTTTCTAAATGAGCAAACCGTTTTGTGAAATGAGTAAAATCACTTTTTTGAAGTGAGTGAAATTATACTTTTTGAAACGTTATGAAATCAGTTTTCAGAATGAGGGAATTTATCTTTTGAAATGAGTAAAATTTATTTATTTTAATGAGCAAAATATATTTTTTATTTGACTGAAATTAGTTCTTTTGAAGTGATTAAATCATTTTTTTTAAATGAGTAAAATCCATTTTATAAAATGAATGATACCATTTTGTTGAATTGAGTGAATGCCATTTTTTGAAATGAGTAAAATTATATTTCTGTATTGAGGAAACGAGTTTTTCAAAATTAAAGAAAATATTAATATAAATTGAGTGAAATTAGTTTTTTTAATGAGCGAAACCCTTTTTTGAAATGAGCAAGTCACTTTTTAAATGAGTGAAATTAGTAGATGAAATGTATTTTTCGAAATGGTTCAAATATATTTTTCTAAATTAGAAAGTGATCTTCCTTTGGGAAATAGACTGAAATTTATTTTCTAATGAGTTAATTTTTCCTGAATTTAATGAAATCCGTTTTTTGGAATGAGTGAAATCTATTCTTCAAATGAGTGAAACCTATTTTTCGAAATGAGTGAAATCATTTTTTTAAATGAGTGGAATTTATGTTTTGAAATGAATGAAATCATATTTCCCGGAATAAGTGAAACTAACTTTTTAAATATGGTGGAATGTGTGTTTTAGAATCAGCGAAATTATTTTGAGTGAAATCAACTTTTTGAAATGGTT
This sequence comes from Triticum urartu, assembly GCF_056163025.1. NCBI lineage: Eukaryota > Viridiplantae > Streptophyta > Magnoliopsida > Poales > Poaceae > Triticum > Triticum urartu. The sequence continues at coordinate 449,207,238 of NC_141873.1, forward strand.
GATTTTTTTTAAAACAAGTTAAATTTGTTTGTTAAAACGAGTGGAATCACCTTTTTGGAAATGAGTAAATTTTCTTTTGACTTGAGTTAAACCATTTTCTGAAATAGTGAATCAATTGAAATCACAAATAGTGAAACAATTGAAATCAATTTTTTTAAAATTATGAACATTGTGAAATAATTTTTTTGGTCAGTTTTAGTTTTACTATTTTAATTAGTGGAATAATGAAATCAATTTTTGAAATTATGGAATATTCGAAACCACTTTTTGAAATAGGGAAATTGTTGAAATCACCTTTTGAATTAGTGAAAATGTTGAAATCACTTTTCAATCTATTTTACTTTCAATTTTTGAAATAGTGAAACAAACCACTGAAATCACTTTGAAATAGTTAGAAAAATTGATGTCAATCTTTAGAAATAGTAAAATAGTTGAAATCATTGAATATGCATAACAATGAAAGTGTACTAGATGATGATCAAAACAGTATCGGCATAAGATTATGTTAAAAACATTTCTTATGGATCAATGTAATGTTTTGTGAAATAAAAATTGTCCAATATATTCAAGATGATCTTGTTCTAAAGGTCTTGTCGATACAAATTCAAATATTCCCTCCTATCCATCTTACTTGTCGATCAAATGGATGTATCTAGCATTGAAATACGTCTAGATACATCCGGCGACGAGTAATATGGATCGGAGGGAGTATATAAAATGTCCCAAAAGCAGATATTTGATTCAAATGATATCGATCATTCAAAAAATGACGATGGAATGAAATCATGTCTTTCATATGGGGAAAGAGAATGCATGCAATGGTCTTTCCCAATCTCTTATACGCTCTCTCTCCTGGCATAAAGTTAACACACGGTGACAATAGCATTTGTATTCCTCTATTCAATCTTCTGTATACCTATAAAAGTTGATACAAATCTCGATGTGGTAATGAGTCACGGATGCTTTACCGGTACATACCCGAACCCCTAGAAAAAATAAATTCAGGAGTTTTGTTCCTTCCTTGGAGGCTTCGACATTTCGACCCCTTCCATCCATTGTTATTAGGTGCATGCGACGCTCTAGGAAGTGTGAAAAAAAAGTGCGTGCGATGCCTTCCCTACCCTCTACTCCATCTCAGACCAAACGATCTCTTGCATGCGCCATTCCCAACAATGGCAACCTTTCACATATTCCTCGCTTCCTCATGGCTCCGGCCAGCTGCTCCCCACCCCATAGTTTAGGCACGTCGTACGTTCCTTGGCCCATATATAGCATCTTGATCTCTCTTTACCTAAAGCTAGAACGACGTGGGGTAGCTAGCTAGCTAGGTTAATGCACTACTCCTGATCATCCTGCAGCTAGCTGTAAAGAGAATTACAGAAGAGATCACAATTTGAACGACCCATTGACCATGATGCCTTCCCTGTACTTCCTTCCTCCTAACATTCAACTTTCGGTGGATCGGCCAGCTTTACTTTGAGAAGCTAGCAGGCATCGAACCGCATCTCAATGCATGTTACATGGAGACATGGAGTGAAACAAGGAGACAAGGATTAGCTGTGCGTGCATGCACATGACATGCATGACCTCTTTTTGTACGCTCCACACACCTGTGCACCTGTCCAGCACGCGAAATGTGGCATGCAATGCAAGTAACCGTATATGCATGCATAGTCGCATAGGCAACGTCATTTTCCTTAGCACCATCCCTTTCTCTACATATAGCAAGCTGATAGCTGATACCTTCCCTTCATCGGCATGCATATGTATGCGTAGATCACCTTACTAGTGGAGCACTACCGTCTAGGATCTAGCTATAGCCTATAGCTCGATGACATCGATCGAAGTGGCGGTGGCCGGCGGCAATGGCAAGAGGAGGTGGGTGTCGGACGTGGAGAAGACGCTGAATGAGGCGGACAAGACGGTGGAGGTGGCGCAGTGGGAGCGGCACTGCATCTACCGCGTGCCGGCGTGCATCAAGGACATCAAGAGCAAGGCGTACCAGCCGCAGGTGGTGTCGCTGGGCCCGTTCCACCACGGCGACCCCAACCTGCTGCCCATGGAGGAGCACAAGCGCCGGGCGCTGCGCCACCTGCTCCGGCGCGCGGGCCGGCCACTGGACGACTTCGTCGCCGCCGTCGAGGAGATCGCGGAGCAGCTGGAGAGCGCGTACATGGACCTCGGCGGCGAGTGGCGCGCCGGCATCGACGGCAAGGGCAGGGAGCGGTTCCTGGAGATGATGATCGTCGACGGCTGCTTCCTGCTCGAGGTGATGAGGAGAACGGCCGCCGGGAACTTGAAGCAGGTCGACGACTACGCCGGCAACGACCCCATCTTCAGCCGCCACGGGATACTCTACATGGTGCCCTACATCAAGCGCGACATGCTCATGCTCGAGAACCAGCTGCCGCTGCTCGTGCTCCAGAGGCTCGACGCCGTCGAGACTGGAAAGTCTCCGGTAACTACGAGCTACCACATCAAATTTTACCATTTTCGTCAATCAAGAAAATAAACTACTCCTATTTGAATATACTAACGCATGCATGGTTGACGGCCAGAACGACGACTTCATCAACAGAATGGTGCTAAGGTTTCTGGCGCCATTCTCACGGCCATTGCAGCCAGGCGGTCGCCTAGGGCTGCACCCACTCGACGTCTTCCGCCGGAGCATGCTCTTCGGCGAATACCAGAAGATCCGGAGCTCCGAGGACAACACGCAGGACAACGACATCATCCGGTCGGCGGTGGAGCTGTACGAAGCCGGGATCCAGTTCAAGACGAGCAAGTCAAGCAGCCTGCACAACATCCGGTTCAAGCACGGCGTGCTGAGCATGCCGACGGTGCCCGTGGACGACTCCACCGAGTACATGTTCCTCAACATGATGGCGTTCGAGCGGCTGCACGTCGGCGCCGGCAACGACGTGACGGCCTACGTCTTCTTCATGGACAACATCATCGACTCGGCCAAGGACGTGGCGCTGCTGAGCTCCAAGGGGATCATCCAGAACGCCGTGGGCAGCGACAAGGCCGTGGCCAAGCTCTTCAACAGCATCTCCAGGGACGTGGTGCTGGAGCCGGACAGCGCGCTGGACGCCGTGCAGAGGCAGGTGAACGGCTACTTCAGGCAGCCGTGGAACATGTGGCGCGCCAACCTCATCCACACCTACTTCAGGAGCCCGTGGGCGTTCCTCTCCCTCGCCGCCGCCGTCTTCCTCCTCGTCATGACCATCATGCAGACCGTCTACACAGTGCTGCCGTTCTATAATCGGGACAGCAACAGCCCGCCGTCGGCTCCATCTCCGATGTGATCCGGCCGCAACAACTTATGCCTGCGTCTGCGTGCGTGAATTGGTTTTGCTTTCCGAGTCCTTGTTGCTGGGTCGTTGCGAAGCTTTTGGGTTGTGTACACTGTGCAAAAGCGAAGAGTGGCGTGTTTGTGCTGCGTTCGTTTTGATTGAATTTCTTTTCAATTTGGAGCTCCGACAACGAGCATTTGCTTGTGCAGAACTGGAGATTTATGACAATGAGCATTTGCTTGTGCAGAACTGGAGTACAAAACAAGTCATCCACGGACTGCCGCCAACCGCGCCGTTTGTGGTAATTGTACACAAGTGACGGTCACGCTCTGCCCGTCAATCCTAACTTCACCACATGGTTACAAACTTAGGGCATCTCCAATACCCGGTATTCGTCCGTGGACATCCAACCAGTCTGTGGACAATGATGCGAGAGCCAGCCATCCAACCATGTCCACTAAAACTTACGTCTCTTTCTTTTAGGGGGTGTCTATTTGACGTTTGACTGAAAATTAATTGGACATCAGTCAAGTTTTCCAACCAATAATAGAACGACAATTGTATGTATTTGTGTGTCCCTTTTTTGTGCATCTCCGCTGTATATATGTCATCAGGAGAAAGGCCAATCCTAATCGGGTTGGAACTAGACCCGGTTTCAAACATATGTGAGCTACAACTATCGCAATACCACATCCAAGAAAAAGCCTACTGATCCATCAACGTCCCCTCTGTAAGGTCTGGCATCAAGGTACAGCCTACTTACAATTTTTTGGGAGAAAAATACAGTGATAATTAGACTGTCATTAGAGTCTGCTGGTAACTTGCAGTCTACTCACAGTGATATCTTAAGAGTTAAAGACTAGAATACACAAAACTTATAGTCAAATTAGCTCTGGAACCTCTACAATTACAGTGTAGATTCTAAAAAAAACAATTACAGTGTATTTACGCATAACTTACACTCATATTATGTGGTTATTACAGTGACATTATGACCGGAACTTGTCGAGTCTCAAAGACACCCGTTTGCAGCGCCGAGTCATGAATTGGTATGTACGCAGGTCGGACTGGACCCATTTGCATTCTATGACAAGCAGGTGAAAAACTTTAAAATTATAGTAAGAAAACCTTGCAAGTATAGTACCTTGTGCCATCTACGGATTATAGAGACACAACTGAACCAACATACACACTGCCTATCATACAGATGACCACACACTGAACCAACATACACACTGCCCTATCCATAGTGTGAAAAAAGCAGTTCAACATCTCTCTAATGCAAAAAAAGCCTTCTTCTCCATCATTGTTAATTCACAGTCTGAAAGAAAGGATCAAACAAGAATTAGACCAATCATTAAGATATATAGCACAAAGGGAAGCAATTGACACTGAGCCAAAAAGCTGAAAATACAAAGTACAAGAGAGAGTGAATGATGTAGACGAGCACAGTAAATTTGAAGTATAAAAAATAGAAGTGCTTACATCATCAAAGAAATCAGTAACAAGAAGTCTAGAACTTATCCACCCTGTTCAACTCACAGAAAAACTTATCATTAGCATACTTCTATCCTTAAGTTCGGAATGTCAGCGCTTGAAAAATTGTTAACAACTTGAGTCCTTGCAGTCCATACTTCCATAAACTTGAATGTAAAGACACCACAATTGTGTGCCTGGTTTCACATGAATAAAGGAAGAAAACAAAAGAAAATAAGACACCAACATGGGAGTAATAAAAGCATCCCAGAATCCTATGAAGTGTGTAATCTGTTTGAATAAAAGAAAATACAAGAGATAAATCTTAAAAGATAACAACACTGTGTTGGGGAACGTAGCATAAATTCAAAATTTTCTTACGTATCAGCAAGATCTATCTATGGAGAAACCAGCAACGAGGGGAAGGAGAGTGCATCTACATACCCTTGTAGATCGCTAAGCGGAAGCGTTCAAGTGAACGGGGTTGATGGAGTCGTACTCGTCGTGATTCAAATCACCGATGATCCTAGTGCCGAACGGACAGCACCTCCGCGTTCAACACACGTACAGCACGGAGACGTCTCCCACGCCTTGATCCAGCAAGGAGGAGGGAGAGGTTGATGGAGATCCAGCAGCACGACGGCGTGGTGGAAGTAGCGGGATTCCAACAGGGCTTCGCTAAGCGCTGCGGGAGGAGGGAGATGTGTCACGGGAGGGAGAGGGAGGCGCCAGGCCTTAGGTTGGTTTGCTCCTCCTTTTCCCCACTATATATAGGGCCAAGTGAGAGGGGGAGGCACAGCCCTTGCCCCTTCCTCCAAGGAAGGGTGCGGCCAAGGGTGGGGAGGAGTCCATCCTCCCCAAGGCACCTCGCAGGTGCCTTCCCCCTTTAGGACTCTCCCCTTTTTTTCTCTCTTGGCGCATGGGCCTCTTGGGGCTGGTGCCCTTGGCCCATATAGGCCAAGGCACACCCCCTACAGCCCATGTGGCCCCCCCGGGGCAGGTGGCCCCACCCGGTGGACCCCCGGGACCCTTCCGGTGGTCCCGGTATAATACCGATGACCCCGAAACTTGTCCCGATGGCCGAAATGGCACTTCCTATATATAATTCTTTACCTTCGGACCATTCCGGAACTCCTCGTGACGTCCGGGATCTCATCCGGGACTCCGAACAACTTTCGGGTTACCGCATACTAATATCTCTATAACCCTAGCGTCACCGAACCTTAAGTGTGTAGACCCTACGGGTTCGGGAGACATGCAGACATGACCGAGACGTTCTCCGGTCAATAACCAACAGCGGGATCTGGATACCCATGTTGGCTCCCACATGTTCCACGATGATCTCATCGGATGAACCACGATGTCAAGGACTTAATCAATCCCGTATACAATTCCCTTTGTCTAGCGGTATGTTACTTGCCCGAGATTCGATCGTCGGTATCCAATACCTAGTTCAATCTCGTTACCGGCAAGTCTCTTTACTCGTTCCGTAACACATCATCCCGTGATCAACTCCTTGGTCACATTGCGCATATGATGATGTCCTACCGAGTGGGCCCAGAGATACCTCTCCGCTTACACGGAGTGACAAATCCCAGTCTCGATTCGTGCCAACCCAACAGACACTTTCGGAGATACCTGTAATGCACCTTTATAGCCACCCAGTTACGTTGTGACGTTTGATACACCCAAAGCACTCCTATGGTATCCGGGAGTTGCACAATCTCATGGTCTAAGGAAATGATACTTGACATTAGAAAAGCTATAGCATATGAACTACACGATCTAGTGCTATGCTTAGGATTGGGTCTTGTCCATCACATCATTCTCCTAATGATGTGATCCCGTTATCAATGACATCCAATGTCCATGGTTAGGAAACCGTAACCATCTATTGATCAACGAGCTAGTCAACTAGAGGCTTACTAGGGACATGGTGTTGTCTATGTATCCACACATGTATCTGAGTTTCCTATCAATACAATTATAGCATGGATAATAAACGATTATCATGAACAAGGAAATATAATAATAATCAATTTATTATTGCCTCTAGGGCATATTTCCAACAGTCTCCCACTTGCACTAGAGTCAATAATCTAGTTCACATCGCCATGTGATTAACACTCACAGGTCACATCGCCATGTGACTAACACCCAAGAGTTTACTAGAGTCAGTAGTCTAGTTCACATCACTATGTGATTAACACTCAATGAGTTTTAGGTTTGATCATGTTGCTTGTGAGAGAGGTTTTAGTCAACGGGTCCGAACCTTTCAGATCCGTGTGTGCTTTACAAATCTCTATGTCATCTCCTAGATGTAGCTACCACGCTCTATTTGGAGCTAATCCAAATAACTGTTCTACCTAGAGCTATTCTAAATTGTTGCTCCATTATATGTATCCGGTATCTCTACTCAGAGCTATCCGGATAGGTGTTAAGCTTGCATCGACGTAACCCTTTACGACGAACTCTTTTACCACCTCCGTAACCGAGAAAATTCCTTAGTCCACTAGTTACTAAGGATAACTTTGACCGCTATCCCGTGATCCATTCTTGGATCACTCTTGTACCCCTTGACTGACTCATGGCAAGGCACACTTCAGGTGCGGTACACAGCATAGCATACTGTAGAGAGCCTATGTCTTAAGTATAGGGGACGACCTTCGTCCTTTCTCTCTATTCTGCCGTGGTCGAGCTTTAAGTCTTAACTTCATACCTTGCAACTCAGGCAAGAACTCCTTCTTTGACTGGTCCATCTTGAACACCTTCAAGATCATGTCAAGGTATGTGCTCATTTGAAAGTACCATTAAGCGTTTTGATCTATCCTTATAGATCTTGATGCTCAATGCTCAAGTAGCTTAATCCAGGTTTTCCATTGAAACACTTTCCAAATAACCCTATATGCTTTCCAGAAATTCTACGTCATTTCTGATCAACAATATGTTAAAACATATACTCATCAGAAATTCTATAGTGCTCCCACTCACTTCTTTGGAAACACAAGTTTCTCATAAACTTTGTATAAACCCAAAATCTTTGATCATCTCATCAAAGCATACATTCCAACTCCGAGATGCTTACTCCAGTCCTCAGAAGGATTGCTGGAGCTTTGCATACTTATTAGCATCTTTCAGGTTTGACAAAACCTTCCGGTTGTATCACATACAACCTTTCCTCAAGAAAATCGTCGAGGAAACAATGTTTTGACATCCTATCTGCAAGATTTCATAAATAATGCAGTAATCGCTAATATAATTCCAACAGACTCTTAGCATCGCTACGAGTGAGAAAGTCTCACCGCAGTCAACTCCTTGAACTTGTCGGAAAAACATCTTAACGACAAGTCGAGCTTTCTTAATGGTGATACTTACCATCATTGTCCGTCTTCCTTTTAAAAATCCATATGTACCTAATAGCCTTACGACCATCAAGTAGTTCTTCCAAAGTCTACACTTTGTTTTCATATATGGATCCTCTCTCGGATTTTATGGCCTCGAGCCATTTATCGGAATCCGGGCCCACCATCGCTTCTCCATAGCTTGTAGGCTCATTATTGTCTAGCAACATGACTTTCAAGACAGGATTACGTATCACTCTGAAGTAGTATGCATCCTTGTCATCCTACGAGGTTTGGGAGTGACTTGATCTGAAGTTTTATGATCACTATCATAAGCTTCCACTTCAATTGGTGTAGGTGCCACAGGAACAACTCCCTGTGCCCTGCCACACACTAGTTGAAGAGACGGTTCAATAACCTCATCAAGTCTCCACCATCCTCCCACTCAATTCTTTCGAGAGAAACTTTTCCTCGAGAAAGGACCCGATTCTAGAAACAATCCCTTATTGCTTTCGGATCTGAGACAGGAGGTATACCCAACTGTTTTGGGTGTCCTATGAAGATGCATTTATCCGCTTTGGGTTCGAGCTTATCAGCCTGAAAACTTTTTCACATAAGCGTCGCAGCCCCAAACTTTTAAGAAATGACAGCTTAGGTTTCTCTAAACCATAGTTCATACGGTTTCATCTCATCGGAATTACGTGGTGCCCTATTTAAAGTGAATGTGGTTGTCTCTAATGCTTAACCCATAAACTATTGTGGTAATTCGATAAGAGACATCATGGTATGCATCATATCCAATAGGGTGCAGTTATGATGTTCGAACACACCATCACATTATGGTGTTCCAGGCTGTATTAGTTGTGAAACGATTTCCACAATGTCTTAATTTTGTGCCAAACTCGTAATTCAGATATTCATCTCTACGATCATATCATAGATCTTTTATCCTCTTGTCACGACGATCTTTCAACTTCACACTGAAATTACTTGAACCTTTCAATAATTCAGACTCGTGATTCATCAAGTAAATGTACTCAACATCTACTCAAATCATCTGTGAAGAAAGAACATAACGATATCCACTACATGCCTCAGCACTCATTGGACTGCACACATCAAAATGTATTACTTCCAACAATTTGCTTTCTTGTTCCATTTTACTAAAACGAGGCTTTCAGTCATCTTGCCCATGTGGTATGATTTGCATGTCTCAAGTGATTCAAAATCAAGCGAGTACAAAACGGTCCATTTGCATGGAGTTTCTTCATGCATATATACCAATAGACATGGTTCGCATGTCCCAAACTTTTCAAAAACGAGTGAGTCCAAAGATCCATCAACATGGAGCTTCCTCATGCGTTTTATACCGATATGACTTACGTGGCAGTGCCACAAGTAGGTGGTACTATCATTACTATCTTTTGGCATGAACATGTGTATCACTACGATCGAGATTCAATAAACCATTCATTTTAGGTGTAAGACCATTGAAGGTATTATTCAAATAAACAGAGTAACCATTATTCTCCTTAAATGAATAATCGTATTGCGATAGACATAATCCAATCATGTCTATGCTCAACGCAAAACACCAATCTCGATGGTAGAGGGAGCGTGCGATGCTTGATCATATCAACATTGGAAACACTTCCAACACATATCGTCAGCTCACCTTTAGCTAGTCTCCGTTTATTCCATAGCTTTTATTTCGAGTTACTAACACTTAGCAACCGAACCGGTATCTAATACCCTGGTGCTACTAGGAGTACTAGTAAAGTACACATTAACATAATGTATATCCAATATACTTCTATCGACCTTGCCAGCCTTCTAATCTACCAAGTATCTAGGGTAATTCTGCTCCAGTGGCTGTTCCCCTTATTACAGAAGCACATAGTCTCGGGTTTGGGTTCAACTTTGGGTTTCTTCACTAGAGCGGCAGCTGAATTGTCGTTTCATGAAGTATCCCTTTGTTCCCTTGCCCTTCTTGAAACTAGTGGTTTCACCAACCATCAACAATTGATGCTCCTTCTTGATTTCTACTTTCGCGGTGTCAAACATCGCGAATATCTCAAGGATCGTCATATATGTCCCTGATATATCATAGTTCATCACGAAGCTCTAGCAGCTTGGTGGTAATGACTTTGGAGAACCATCACTATTTCATCTGGAAGATCAACTCCCACTTGATTCAAATGATTTTTGTACTCAGACAATCTGAGCACAAGCTCAATAATTGAGCTTTTCTCCCTTAGTTTGCAGGCTAAGAAAATCGTCGGAGGTCTTATACCTCTTGACATGGGCACGAGCCTGAAATCCCAATTTCAGCTCTCGAAACATCTCATATGTTCCGCGACGTTTCAAAAAAACATCTTTGGCGCCTCAATTCTAAACCATTTAGCATTACGCACTGAACTATCATGTAGTTATCAAAATGTGTATGTCAGATGTTCGCAACATCCACAGACGACGTTCGAGGTTCAGCACACTGAGCGGTGCATTAAGGACATAAGCCTTCTATGAAGCAATGAGGACAATCCTCAGTTTACGGACCTAGTCCGCATAATTGCTACTATCAACTTTCAACTAAATTTTCTCTAGGAACATATCTAAACAGTAGAACTAAAGCGCGAACTACGACATAATTTGCAAAAACCTTTTGACTATGTTCAGGATAATTAAGTTCATCTTATGAACTCCCACTTAGATAGACATCCCTCTAGTCATCTAAGTGATTACATGATCCGAGTGAACTAGGCCGTGTCCGATCATCACGTGAGACGGACTAGTCAACGTCGGTGAACATCTTCATGTTGATCGTATCTACCATACGACTCATGCTCGACCTTTCAGTCTTCTGTGTTCCGAGGCCATGTCTATGCACATGCTAGGCTCGTCAAGTTAACCCTAAGTGTTTTTGCTGTGTAAAACTGTCTTACACCCGTTGTATGTGAACGTAAGGATCTATCACACCCGATCATCACGGCGTGCTTCGAAACGACGAACTGTAGCAACGGTGCACAGTTAGGGAGAACACTTCTTGAAATTTTAATGAGGGATCATCTTATTTACTACCGTCGTTCTAAGCAAACAAGATGTATAAACATGATAAACATCATATGCAATCAAATAATAGTGACATGATATGGCCAATATCATATAGCTCCTTTGATCTCCATCTTGGGGCTCCATGATTATCTTGTCACCGGTATGACACCATGATCTCCATCATCATGATCTCCATCATCGTGTCTTCTTGAAGTTGTCTCGTCATCGACATGCAAGTCGTGATTCCCTTGACAAGAACATGATCAATCTCATACATCACATATATCATTCATCACATCCTTTTGGCCATATCACATCACATAGCATACCCTGCAAAAACAAGTTAGACGTCCTCTAATTGTTGTTTGCATGTTTTACGTGGCTGCTATGGGTTTCTAGCAAGAACGTTTCTTACCTACGCAAAACCACAACGTGATATGCCAATTGCTATTTACCCTTCATAAGTACCCTTTTCATCGAATCCGATCCGACTAAAGTAGGAGAGACAGACACCCGCTAGCCACCTTATGCAACTAGTGCATGTCAGTCGATGGAACCTGTCTCACGTAAGAATACGTGTAAGGTCGGTCCGGGCCGCTTCATCCCACAATACCGCCGAATCAAGATAAGACTAGTAACGGCAAGCATATTGAACAAAATCAACGCCCACAACTACTTTGTGTTCTACTCGTGCATAGAATCTACGCAATAGACCTAGCTCATGATGCCACTGTTGGGGAACGTAGCATAAATTCAAAATTTTCTTACGTATCACCAAGATCTATCTATGGAGAAACCAGCAACGAGGGGAAGGAGAGTGCATCTACATACCCTTGTAGATCGCTAAGCGGAAGCGTTCAAGTGAACGGGGTTGATGGAGTCGTACTCGTCGTGATTCAAATCACCGATGATCCTAGTGCCGAACGGACAGCACCTCCGCGTTCAACACACGTACAGCACGGAGACGTCTCCCACGCCTTGATCCAGCAAGGAGGAGGGAGAGGTTGATGGAGATCCAGCAGCACGACGGCGTGGTGGAAGTAGCGGGATTCCAACAGGGCTTCGCTAAGCGCTGCAGGAGGAGGGAGATGTGTCACGGGAGGGAGAGGGAGGCGCCAGGCCTTAGGTTGGTTTGCTCCTCCTTTTCCCCACTGTATATAGGGCCAAGTGAGAGGGGGAGGCGCAGCCCTTGCCCCTTCCTCCAAGGAAGGGTGCGGCCAAGGGTGGGGAGGAGTCCATCCTCCCCAAGGCACCTCGCAGGTGCCTTCCCCCTTTAGGACTCTCCCCTTTTTTTCTCTCTTGGCGCATGGGCCTCTTGGAGCTGGTGCCCTTGGCCCATATAGGCCAAGGCACACCCCCTACAGCCCATGTGCCCCCCCCGGGGCAGGTGGCCCCACCCGGTGGACCCCCGGGACCCTTCCGGTGGTCCCGGTATAATACCGATGACCCCGAAACTTGTCCCGATGGCCGAAATGGCACTTCCTATATATAATTCTTTACCTTCGGACCATTCCGGAACTCCTCGTGACGTCCGGGATCTCATCCGGGACTCCGAACAACTTTCGGGTTACCGCATACTAATATCTCTATAACCCTAGCGTCACCGAACCTTAAGTGTGTAGACCCTACGGGTTCGGGAGACATGCAGACATGACCGAGACGTTCTCCGGTCAATAACCAACAGCGGGATCTGGATACCCATGTTGGCTCCCACATGTTCCACGATGATCTCATCGGATGAACCACGATGTCAAGGACTTAATCAATCCCGTATACAATTCCCTTTGTCTAGCGGTATGTTACTTGCCCGAGATTCGATCGTCGGTATCCAATACCTAGTTCAATCTCGTTACCGGCAAGTCTCTTTACTCGTTCCGTAACACATCATCCCGTGATCAACTCCTTGGTCACATTGCGCATATGATGATGTCCTACCGAGTGGGCCCAGAGATACCTCTCCGCTTACACGGAGTGACAAATCCCAGTCTCGATTCGTGCCAACCCAACAGACACTTTCGGAGATACCTGTAATGCACCTTTATAGCCACCCAGTTACGTTGTGACGTTTGATACACCCAAAGCACTCCTACGGTATCCGGGAGTTGCACAATCTCATGGTCTAAGGAAATGATACTTGACATTAGAAAAGCTATAGCATATGAACTACACGATCTAGTGCTATGCTTAGGATTGGGTCTTGTCCATCACATCATTCTCCTAATGATGTGATCCCGTTATCAACGACATCCAATGTCCATGGTTAGGAAACCGTAACCATCTATTGATCAACGAGCTAGTCAACTAGAGGCTTACTAGGGACATGGTGTTGTCTATGTATCCACACATGTATCTGAGTTTCCTATCAATACAATTATAGCATGGATAATAAACGATTATCATGAACAAGGAAATATAATAATAATCAATTTATTATTGCCTCTAGGGCATATTTCCAACACACTGTGCCTTCAAAAGGGAAACAAATTTAGAAGCAAATTGATAAAAATGTACTAGGAGATCACTAAAGTGCAAGTGAAATTCAGAATGCTCATTAAAAGATGGATCAAGGAAAGCAAAGGCTCATCCCTTCAAACAAACAAAGAAACAAAACCAATGTTTTCGAACGGTTACAGGGAAGTACAGCTGCAACTAGGAAGAGTAATATGAAGAAAAATGTATATAGAGTAAATGAGAAATAAAAAAAGAAATGGAAAAGACAAACACCAAAAAAGAAGGTCGAAATTAAATTACTTACATAGAGGAAATGAGAAATAAAAAGAAAGGGCAAAGACAAACACCAACAACGAACCATGGAGTCAGAAATCCTTCAATTTCAATTGGGGAAAAGACGAACACCGAAGCCGCAACAACTAATTGGGGGAGAGCCATGGAAGATCATACAAGAGAAGATCCACAGACTGGAAGTCCTTCAATTCCAATGTCTTGCTCATGCCTAGTGCGTTTCTTTGAGATCTAGAATGAATGAAAAGCAGAGATCACAAAGTCCTTCCATTTGACAGAGTGTATTGCACAAAGCACTCTGGTTAAAAATCAAAGAAACTGGTCAGTTTTGTTTCAAAAGCACCAGGGCAAAAGAAGCTAAAATTTACAATAGCAAAACAATACTGAAATTACTATTATCAAGTTGCTGAAATTACTAGACAAGCAGAAATTCCTGTTCCTGTGCACAGTAAAGTTTCTGACACAAAGGTAGATTCAGTATATATTGACAACGTGAATAGAGGCAACACTACCCAACAAAGGCACTATGAATTACAGCCTAATTACCACTGTAATTTTACTGAAATTGCACTGTAATTGGGCTGACCGTAAATATTCTAGTAAAAATTGCACTGTGATTACCCATGGAAATTACACTATAACAACATTGTAAATTATAGAGAAATTGCACTGTAATTATAGTAAAATAGCAATGTGATTTACAGTGTAATTACCCTGAAAGTTACACCTAATTACACTGTGATTACAAGTACACTGTAAGAACACTACAATTACAATATGCTTACTCTATAAGTTCAGAGGAAATTACACTATAATTAAAATGAAATTACAATCTTGAAGCAGCTGTCAACTTAGATGCAACACTACCCAAAACATAGAAAAAAAGGTTATATAATGGATGCAAATACTACCAAACAGAGACAACCCACAAAGAAAAAGGTTCTAAAACGCTTGCAGATACAACGTAGGCAACCCACAAAGAAAAAGGTTATAAACTTCATTGTGATCTAGTGTAATTAACCTGAAAATGCACTGACAAAAGCATTGTAATAATCTGAAATTACATTGTAATTGCAGTGACTATAAACTAAAAATCATAGAAGTTACAGCAAAAATTACACTGTGGTTACCTCTAGAAATTACAGTGTCACTACTATGTAATTTCAGAGGAAATTACGCTGTAATTAAAATGAAATTATAGTTATGAAATTGCCGTAACTTCGATGCAACTACTACCTAAGAATGCACACCCCAGCACCTAACAACAAAAAAGGTCAGCGAAATCAAACGCACAGGCTAGCAAAAAGAAAGTCAACAGGGGAATCAGATCCATCGTTACATCCATGCACCTATCACTGTAACATTGTAATAGCAGGAAAAAATCGTCAGGAAAATCCACCACTAAGACTACACATACACCCACATCTACATCAAACACAAGGGAATTCGAATAAAACCACAAGATATAGAAGAAATTCAACAGGGAAAGGGAGAAGATGCGGATAACGAACTGAAATCACACGACACTGGAGCGGAAATCAATCTGAAAGAAGAGGAGAAGGAGGAGATCGGAATCACCATGGATGATGAGGAAATCGTCAAGAACCGCCTCCCTCTCACATCTTTAACTCTCGCGAAGAAATGAGAAAGGGCAAGAATAAAAAAAAAGACAGAGAGCCAGGGGATAGGCGGTAACGGGTTGGCTGGGAAACGAAAGCGCGCCCGGTAACAGACACATAGAAAAACGTCCGAAAAAGCCAGCACCCAGCACGGATCTAGGCACGAGATCAAACAGCCAAAAATTTGAATGCAAACCAATTGTAAATCACTCGACTGTAAATTAGCAAAACCGTTCTTTTAAGTCCGCGAGCTCAGAATAATAACATATCATAACATAGATGATTGAAAATATTCAAATGCTACAGTAGTTCTAATTTAAATATACGCAGCTAGGTTTTCAAATTAAAGTCGTTCAAACTTGAATTCAACTTCAGATGCTCGGTCAAATCTTCCTTGAGCTGCTCCTGCGTTGTTCGGTGCCGAATTTGTTGATGCATACTCATCAAACGTGGCCAGATTCTGATGAGAAAATTGAAAAGGATCACCCATGTTCTCAAATTCTAGACCTGCGGCGTCATCTTCACCCTCATTTTTCACGATCATTTCATCACCTCTCACAAGATTTCTGGATCCTATATATTGTTTAAAAGGTCCACGAACAACTGCAAAACGGGCCTAGAGCACTCCAAATGTCCCCTCCACATCCTTTATAGCTCCCCTAAAAAACATCCTTTATAGCTACTTCTTACATGTGTGCTGAATTTATGATATACATTACACTGCTACAAAACAAGCCAGCCACGGTCGCCATGTCGCCGAGAATGCTGGTGCGGTCAGCTCTTCAGTCACGTCTGTATGATCGGCATCAATGTGGATAGGTGATCATCTAGTCGTGTCCGCACTCAGCAACATTAATGCAGGGGAGGGTTCGGGAACACATAGACCAAGGGTTTTGGGTGGGTCAGCCGTGTTGAAGTTGAAGTTGCCCTTAGTTTCTTAAAGAGATAAATGCACTGGTGGTCACTAAAATGAGTTGGAAGCACACTAGAGTCACTGAACTTTAGAATACCCTCGTTACAGTCATTGTTTATATATAAACGGCGATTCGTCATTGGCCCACTATAGAGCTCCGTATTCTATTTGTATGGCACTTCGTTGACTGGCCCAATAGACTGCGTGGCATCTAGCGAAGCATGGTCATTGCCGCGTCCTCTCTCTGGCT
The DNA here is from genome assembly GCF_056163025.1 of Triticum urartu. NCBI lineage: Eukaryota > Viridiplantae > Streptophyta > Magnoliopsida > Poales > Poaceae > Triticum > Triticum urartu. Next base: position 449,223,926 of record NC_141873.1, read on the forward strand.
TGTGGGTCCCATGCGAAATAAACAAATATCCTCTCTAGGCCAACCAAGCTAACCACTTCGAGACAATTCATTTAGAAACAATTCACTAATAAGCAATAATGTCACAACATTTTTCGGGGTTGACCTAAGTCTCTAATATTCCATATCAATCCTATCATGATATTCTCAGACCAGACATTCATGTATGTATATCCCTGCTGCAATGTGTGAATCATTTGATTATGAGGCCTCCATGAGCCGCGAAGAATGGCGCGAAGACCAGCGACTCGACGGCCATGAGCTTGATGAGGATGTTGAGCGACGGCCCGGACGTATCCTTGAGCGGGTCCCCGATGGTGTCACCGATCACGGCGGCCTTGTGCGCCTCCGAACCCTTGGGACCCAGGGACTTGGCGTGCTCCGACGCACCGGCCTCGATGTACTTCTTGGCGTTGTCCCAGGCTCCCCCGCTGTTGGAAGCAGATATGGCCACCTGCACGCCGGACACGAGCGCGCCGGCGAGCAGGCCGGCGAGCGTGTGGACGCCGAAGAATGTGCCGACGACGAGGGGCGCCAGCAGCACCAGCGCCCCCGGGGGCATCATCTCCCTCAGCGACGCGTCCGTCGAGATCCTCACGCAGCTGGCGTAGTCCGGCGTCGCGCGCCCCTCCATCAGCCCCGGGATGGTGCTGAACTGCCGCCGCACCTCCTCCACCATCTTCAGCGCCGCGCTGCCCACGCTCTTCATCGTCATCGCCGAGAACCAGTAGGGGAGCATCCCGCCGGCGAGCATCCCCGCGAACACCTTGGGGCTCAGCACGTTGATCACCGTGACGCCCGCGCGGCTCACGAACGCGCCGAACAGCGCCAGCGACACCAGCGCCGCCGAGCCGATGGCGAACCCCTTGCCGATGGCCGCGGTGGTGTTGCCCGCGGCGTCGAGGGCGTCCGTCCGCTGCCGGATCCTGCGGCTCATGCCGGCCATCTCCGCGATGCCTCCGGCGTTGTCGCTGATCGGGCCGTACGCGTCGATGGCCAGCCCGGTGGCCACGGTGCTGAGCATCCCGAGCGCGGCGATGGCGATGCCGTAGATCGATGCCAGGGTGAAGCTGACGTAGATTGACAAGGCGATGGCTAACACGGGCACGATGACGGATTTGTAGCCGAGCGCCAGCCCGAAGATGACGTTGGTCGCCGCGCCGGTCCTGCAAGAGTCGGCCACGTCCCGAACAGGGCTGCGCAACCCACAAAGTTTCCGAATGAGCACAAACTATCTCACTGCGACAAACGAAATGGATTAACAAACGGATAGTAGAATTAATTACCTGTAAGCATTACTGGTGAAGTACTCTGTGGTGAAGCCGATGGCAAGACCTGCCCATAACCCAATGGCGACGCAGAAGAACACATGCCTGCCATTGCCAACGCCGGCCATTAGTTACCTTAACTTGATCCACCAGTGGCAAAAAATGCATGTACGGGGAGACTCGGCGGCGAGGGCTTACCAGTTCTTGACCTGTTTCTGCTCCCCGAAATCGAACATGGTGAACTTGGCAGGGAGCGCGGCGAAGGTGACGACGAGGGCCGCCACGGTCATCAGCGCGGTGGAGATGATGAGCTGAAGCTTCAGCGCTGGCGCGACCCCGCGGACGGTCTTGACCTTGAAGAAATCGGTGGCGAAGAGCGTGGTGACCAGGCAGACCACAAGCCCCGCCGAGCTTATCAGCAGGGGGTAGCACACCGCCGCAAAGTCGTGGTCGGCGCCGAACGACGAGATCGACGCCACGAACAGCGCCGCGCAGGTGGACTCGGCGTAGGACCCGAACAGGTCGGAGCCCATCCCGGCGATGTCCCCGACGTTGTCGCCCACATTGTCCGCGATCACCGCGGGGTTCCTCGGGTCGTCCTCGGGGATGTTCCGCTCCACCTTCCCGACGAGGTCGGCGCCGACGTCCGCCGCCTTGGTGTAGATGCCGCCGCCGACCCTCCCGAACAGCGCCATGGACGAGCCGCCGAGCCCGTAGCCGGTGATGGACTCGTACAGGCCCTCCCAGTCGTCGTGGTAGTAGAGCCCAAAGAGCTTGATGGCGACGTAGAGCACCAGGAGGCCCAGGGACGACAGGAGGAACCCCATGACGGCGCCCGACCGGAACGCTGTGGCGAAGGCCGCGCCGATGCCGCGGCGCGCCTCCAGTGTGGTTCTCGCGTTGGCGAACGTGGCAATCCGCATGCCGAGGAAGCCCGACACGACGGAGGTGACGGCGCCCAGGAGGAAGGCCATGGTGGTGAACACCGCGTTGGCCAGCGCCGGCTTGCACGTCTTGCCCTTGGTGTACTGGCACGGCTGGCTGGCGGTGCTGAACCGGTGCACGGACCCAAGGAAGAGGAAGATGACCACGGCGAAGATCACCGTGAAGGCCGCCAGGTACTTGTACTGGGTGAAAAGGAACGAGTTTGCTCCTGCAATATTTGACACGTTACCACTCGAATTGTTGTCAAGAGTATGCACGGACCAATGACGAATTTCAAATGGAAACTTTGCTGGTTACACTTGTTTGAAAAAAATTCCTACTAGTTTCAGTGAGTGTGATGTATAATCAATTACTCCCACAATGTAGGACATGTACAAACAGTACAAACATGTTCTTCGATTTTCAACACCTAACACAACAATTTGGGTAACAACAGTAACAATTGGTTGCAGTAGTAACGATCAAATTGAGTAATTTTTCTGATTCAATTGTTTCTCCACCTCCAAAGAAATCTGGTTACACCCGAGAAAACTTCCATATTTATCGAAATGGCATCTATACGCCAAACTTGTTCAAAGTTTTGCCTGGTCTTCCCTCTACACCAAAGTAATGGTAGACCTACGGGCATCTTCAACGGCAACCCACAAAATCCTTCCGCATTCGTCCACGGGCAGGGGGATCAGTCCACACAGACATAGATGCGGGAGGCAGCCATCCAATGCTAGCCGCATATATTTTCACAACAACTCAAATAAGCGGACGAAATTCGTTCAAACAAGTGTGGATTTCATATAAACACGGCCTGATTTTATATAAACATGCAGGATTTCATTACAAATACATGAAAGCGGTCCTAGACAGGCTAATCTAAATGATCGCTGGCATCCAGTCCCCGTCTCCGGTCATGAACCAAGAGAACTAAAGCTTCGCCTTTTTCAGCTCTGCCACCGTGACCTCCACATCCGGAGCCCCGAGAACTGAAGTTGTCCGCCTCCACGTCGCCACCAAACATCTAATCGGCCGAAAATGTTGAGCCCACAAAGCTTGGCATCGACGGGAGAGGAGCGGTGGCCTTCCTGGGACACGAGCGGCGGCGACCTACCTTGCACTACTCCTTGCTGTCGGCGGTACCGCGGACGTGACGGCTTCTTTGTGGTCGTGGCGGCGGGGCGCGGCCTCCTCGTCGTCGGTGTCGCCGAACAACGCCTCGCCCGTGTCGTCCTCGCGCTCCTTGCCGGCGGCCGCTACCTCCGTCACCCGCTGCCGATACCACCATTGGGCGAGGCGGATCTCGTGGGCGGAGCGGTAGGACTCAAGCAGCGCCTCCCGCTCCTCCAGGTCCGCGCCCGGTGCGACTTAATCCTCCGCCTGCAGGTGCTCCTGGAGGAGGTTGTGGTTGTAATTGGCGTCGGCCTACGTCTCCCGGAACTGCTCCTCCCGCACCATGTCCATATAATGGGCACGGGCCTCGCTGATGGTCATGGTGCAATGCACCGGCGAGAGAGGAGAGGAGGAGGATGGTGCTGCGGAGGAAGAGGAGGGTGCCGCGGAGGAAGAGGATGGAGGCGTTGGGTCGTCGTCGGAGGCGTCCTCCATTTGCACCAGTTGGCAGCAATGGCGGCCATGGCCTTCTTCTGCTACGGCATTAGCCCGTCCAAAAGAGCTTTGGTCGTGGAGGGATCCATGACGGGGGAATGGTGTGGAGAGGATGAGTGTGGCTATGGCCGGGGCACCGGGACAACGGTTTATATAGCACCGGTGGGCGGCGGACGATCGGAAGGGTGGCGCTAGATGAGATGCATCGGCAACCGCGTGCCATCAATGCGGGCGGCAGACAGACGGACGGGCGGCCGTCGTGTCGTTTGAACGCGCGGCAGTCACCTGCACCGGGAAGCGGTGCAGACGGCGCTCTCTCGGCCGGCGCGCCGCTTCAATGCCAGCGCCAGTGAGCGGTCGCGTCCGCTCTGGACGGGCATGAATGTGGGCGCTGACCAAAAATGCGCGGGAGGGGTAAGGGTTTTTTATGGGCCAGGGCGATCAGAAACGGGCTTGGGAGCGGTCCGGACTCCCACAAATCTCCCCCATTTTTGTCTCGGGTTTGCGGGAGGAATCGCGTCCGGACCGCCCCGCAGATCGATACAGCCTCGCATTGAACGGCTTCCGCGGTCGAGACAGTTGGATCCAAAAGGTTGCGGGAGGTTTACGGGTCGGTGTTGAAGATGCCTAAGTAGAACTATTTACGGGTTTAGCATTAATATTGGACATAGGGGAAGGAGGTGCCCATCCGGTGAAATTCAGAGGAATTGGGAGAGGTGCCCATCCATTAAAACTTTTGTAGCCTGCCCGTAGATGTAGGATTACCGCTCTACACCTACCCATCAACTCCAGCACCAGCGACCGTGCACACGCACCAGTCAAGCATCCGCCTTGCGTTCCCAACTCGGGTTCGAGTACATGTTTTATCTCTTTCGTCCAAATGGAAAAGACAACGCTCCTACGGGGCTCTAAGATCTTCTGCTGGTAGATACATCAAATCCGCCCCCTCAAATGTATCCACAGACAGTCATCTGTCACATCTTAAATTTCTCATTCCACAAGCAGATATCTTAAATATGAATCCTTTCATACAATCACATACAACATAAAACCTAATCTAAATCTACGGCAGTGCCATGGCCATGCCCGGCTGAGCCTCTTGGATTGAAGGTGCACTAGCTGACGAGGTAGAGTAGGACATGGGTCACGACTAGCTTACGGGACTTGAGGCGACGCCTTCTCTCATGCCCTACTCTTCTTGGTCGGAGCCCATGGCCACGACGCCGCCAGTTAATGTGAGGTCCACGATAGATCCATCATCGTCGAAGCCCGACACGTCCACCATGACTTGTTGGGACACGGGGGGTTGCCGATCACTCGTAGAGGCGTCGGGGCGTGCGATTCCGCCTTGCTGACCTCTGCCGTGGCTACCCGTGCCCTCTGTCTCGCACGACGGGCACACCACGCCATAGCCTCCCCACCAGACAAGCCATGGGTGCGGGTCTTTACCTCCGACTCGGGGTGGCAATGAAGGAGTTGCACCTCCGCCACGGCGTTGGGGTGTCAGATGGACCGCACGGCCTCCGGTGAGCTAGATGTGACCCGCCTAGCGCCCGATCCAAGCGCCATTTGAGCGGATGCAGTGGATTCCCGCCAAATCGAGTCCGACCGGTGTCTCGCGGTCTCCTTTAGTGAGCGGATGCAATGGATTCCCGCCAAACGGACGGCCATCTCCTCCTCGAGACCATGTGGGACGAGGTCCCAGTCCACAGATTGAGTGGCTGAGGACTGAGATCCGCTGCCCACCATGCCGGAGCTCGTCGAAAGAGAGTTGGGGGCGGAGTAAAGTGGAGTTGAATGGAGCAAAGTGGCTAGGGCTTGGTCCAGGGAGCGGATGTGGGGTTGGGGTGAGCTAGCATGTGCCGAGTCTGACGTGACAGACGCGCCTGGGCCTCCCTTTATCCATCCCAGATTTAGGCTGAATATGAAATGTGCTGATTAGTTCGGATGTATGGGGTTGGTTTGAGAACCCTGTTTGGGTCTGGTTTTTTTTTCTTTCCTTTTTTGACTAATCATTTACCGTCCTGGTGGGGGTTGTTTGAAGAATCTGGTTGTAGATGACTTGCTTCATTAAGTTTATGCTGAACCAGCAATAAGAACAGGTCTTGAGGCTATTGCAAAGTCGATCAAGTTAATCAAAGAAATAGAACCATACTTCCTACTCCTTCCGTTTCTAAATACTTGTTTTTCTAGGCATTTCAATAAGTGACTACATACGTAGCAAAATGGGTGAATCTACACTCTAAAATATGTCTACATACATCCGTATGTAGTACTCATTTGAAATGTCTAAAAAAACAAATATTTAGGAACGGAGGAAGTAGTTAAGTAAACAGAATGGGATAAAGAAAAGTTGTAACAATATGGCGTCTCCGGCGGCCCGTCGAACACGTGCCAGGTTAGGTGCCACCACTACTTGGTCAAATCTTTGGCAGAGCATCTTTTCGTGAACGAGGAGCAAGTCACAGATCAAGCATATTTAATTTTCCAATGGCCTGGATTTCCTCAGAGTTGACTTGTGGCGTATAAATTATGTCAGCAGCAAGGTGTTTGAGCTGATCATCTGCTGTTGGTCAATGGTTTTGACAGTGCATCTTTGCTTAACATCAGGATAAAGTGCTTCGTCTATTTCGGAGCAAGTTCCACATCCAACACGTCTGTAAAGAACTCTGGATGAGGAGATTGTGCAGTTAATTGCGTTCGATTAGAGTTGAACATGACCCGTTTACAAAGTCCAGATCATGAATTTCTCGAAAACGTAAATGCGTCGAATCTGACAAAGACAAATTCTCTGAACTCTAGCATGCTACACCACCGTGCCGAAATTAAAGATGATTTTTTACGAGAGTGACTAATTAGTTTACACGAGAGAAATATCCTTTTATATAGTTATTATTAAACATATTGGTCTGCATATATGTCTTCGTGAAAGATCAAATGTTACTACTAATTCGTACAAAATTGGATAAACAAAATTAATCCCTAGCGGCAGTAGTGAGTAGTGACCCATAAATAAGGGCTAAATCTTTCGCAAAAATAAATAAATAAGGGCTAAACAAACAACACCAACCAAGAAAAGCGTTTGAATTTGAAACCCGCTATTGAAGGAGCCCGCAGGAGAAACTCAAGATAAGCACGAACGGAACTCACCGACTGAAATGGCGTTCTGGATCTCCGCGCACCTGGCCACGGCCGCCGGGCCGTCGCCTCCATCCTCCTCGTCGTCGCTCTCGCCGCCTCCACCGCCGCCGATACCGGCGTCCTCCTCGTCCTCCGTCCGGAACACTGGCCGCCCGTGTACGCCGTTGCCGGCCGGCGCGTAGGCGGACACCTTCACCTTGGCGACGAGGAACCACTGCCAGAGCGCGAAGGCAATGCCGACCACGGCGCACGCCGGGATGACCGCGTCGGCCACGGAGAAGCCCATCGCGCGCGCCCCTGGAACCAGCGGAAAAGCAAGAGTATAGAAGGGGGAGAGAGAGGGGCTTGAAATTTGAAGTTGTGGAGGATTTTGTGAGCGTGGCAACCGGGAAGGCTGGCGAGATCGAGGGCAACTGCCTTCCTCCTCCGATGGAGTAGGCGGTATTAAGCAACGGGGTCAGCGTTGAGTATGGTGCGCTGTATGTACGGTTAGCTTAGCAGGGGGGTAACATAGGCTGCTTCGTCGACAGGGCATGTGGTGGGTGATAAACTGATAATCTTCAACCCTCGAATAGAAACGACAGAAATAGTCAAAATTGTTGGTGTAGTGCATACCTAAGGTGGAACAAACATTAGGCCATCTCTACCTCTCTAGTGTGAGCCCAAGGCGGTTCGTATGGGGCTTGGAATCGGTTCAATACGGTAGCTGGAGCCAGCCGATTCCAAGTGAGACAAAGGAACTTGTTTCCTTCGGCTCCAACCAATTAAACTACAATTTCTACTACTCTGAAACAACCCAGATGCTGTTGTCGTAATATGGTCTCTTCTTCCAAACCATGCAGGATGCTGGGGTTCCCGCTTCCTAGGGCCTTCGAGGGCGAAGAGCACCCTGCGCCGTCTGTTTCCAGGTCGCGTGCGTGGGGTGCTTTCAAAGACTCTCCGCACCGTCCGATTTGTCTGGACAACACGGATCCGGGCGACCCACCTCAATGGTTCATGATGGGTAGACGCGCGCCGAGCCACCGTAATGCGGTGGCATTGCGTCGCACCTCCGTGAGGAGGCTCACGCACGACGGGCTGATTGGACCCGCCTATCGGTGTCCTCACCCGATGAGGACCACCCGGCTGGCTCCTGGGGCTCTCCACATCGTCCGGTCTGCTCGGGCGGCCTACCTCAGATGTGCATGGCGAGTCGATCGTGGGCTTGGACGGTGTCGGGGTTAGGGCAAGTTTCGATTCTAACAATGAGTACTAGAGGTACGAAAGAGGGGCGGAGCCTAACTGCAACGCAGGTGTGACACTCGGTTTTTACGAGTTCAGATCCCTCTCGAAGGAGGTAACAGCCCTACGCCTTGGTGTTGAGACTTGTTTTCTCTTGGAGTGAATGATTATAAGGAGTGCTTAACCCCTGCTCAGGAGGAAGAGGGGAGCTTATATAGAATACGCCGCGGCCCCTTTACTCCCACATTAAAGGGTGGTTTAATAGGTATAACTACGACACTTACTAGTGTTAATAATCACAATTACGATAGTTACAGGTAACGGTAGCCATGACTATGGTTAAACCCCGACTTAAGACTACTCGGCCGTTGCAGTTCCCACGCCGCCCCTTTGCCTTCCTTGTCCGAGTGGTGGTGGTTGGGTCGACTGAAGGGAAGACGCCCGAGTGCCGTCGGTGCGTCCGAGTGGACTTCTTGTCATACGCATCCGAATGCGCCTATGGTCTAGGGACCTACCAACGATGGTATGGGGCCCTAGATAGGGCTTAGATGTCAGGTCCTTGACCCTACCTATAATAGGTGACCCCACCATACGGGCCACCGTCGCATGGTGTTTTCAATCGCTCGACGCCCGCGTGTGGTTTGGTGGCCAGGACCGCTTGTCCACGTTGCTGGCCTGTGTCGGGTTAGTTGGCTCGCGTCGGCCGGTTGTGGGCGAGGGCCCGACTCGTTGTGAGGCCAGACGGGTGCTTGTAGAGGGCTCTATGGTTGTGGGCAGAGTGTCAGGCCACCCGACTTTGAGGTCCATCAGTGCATGTTTTGCGATGACAAGAGGCCGGGTCGGCAGCACGTCGTTTGATGGATCTGTCATGCGTCGGGGTGGCGCTTGCGCGCAACGTCTGCCCGGACGGTATTGTTCGTTGTCATATGTCGTTGGATGTGCTCGCCCATTTGTGTTGGTTCACTATTCGTATATAAGGATGTGTTTGGTAGCATTCTCATCCTAACATGGTTTGTTTTTCTCTGATACATGTTGAGTACATGCATTTATTGTTGTTTGGTAGCGGTGTATGTGCTGAGAAATGCTAAGCTGAGACTCTGTGTTGGCAGCTTGCATCTGTTTAGACATACCCGTCGGTACCGTTGCAACCAGTATTTTCAGATAAGTGAACAAAAAAATTCAAAATTGTGAACAATTTTTGGAAACATGAAAAAAAACATTTTTTGAAATTCTGAAGTTTTTTGTAAGCTTGATTTTTTTAAAAAATTGAAACAAATTTAGAAAATCACCAAAAAAATAAAAAAACATCCGATTTTTTTAAAATTTAAACCTGCTTTAAATTTCTGATTTTTTTTGAAAATTTAAACACCAAAATTTGAAAATTTCAACAAAATTTGAAAATAGGTACAATTTTTTGAAAATATCAATTTTTTTGAAAAACTGAACAAATTTTAACATTTTTTGGTATTCAAAACATATATTAAAAGTTATTTATTTTAGAAATTCATATTTTTTAAAACATGTTGTCGCTCGCTTCGCTCATGCATGTTGACCAACGAACGGCTGTTGGTGTGTTCTCTCTTCGTGCATGCTAAGAGGGCATTTGGGCTGAACTCGTGTATGCCGAGGAGGCCCCGTGCAGGCTGCCAAACATTCAAAAATAGATCGAGGAGGGGACTTTTGAGCTCATGCACCCTCCATTCATTTTACCAAACACACCCTAAAATGCACCCTGTCTCAAAAAAAAAAAAACACATAGCTCCCATTGTGAAGTTCAGTCATATATATGGGCAACGTTTCTCGCGGCCCGCTGTGCGCGCTGCTTCTCGCCACTCTCAACGAGGGTGGAAAGCGAGCGGTGCTCCGGCGGCCCCGCAACTGCGGCCTCTTCCTCCGCGCCTTCGTCCGTTAATCCCACTCTCCGACCAGGCAACCGCCACCGCCTCATGCCTTTAAAGCGAGCCAGAGGAGAGAGAGGCAGGAGCAACCCAATAAGCTAGCGGGACGCCGGAGAGAGGGGGTGGAAGCTGCCACGCGCGCTTCGCCCAAGCCCCCCTCCTCCTCGCCCTCCCCTTGCCGCTCACGCCGTTCATAGCGTAGTACGTAGCACTTACGCGCGCGCGCAGCGCGGGCGAGAGAGACAAAGCTCGTCGGCCGGCTGTCTCTCGCCTGCCATGGGAACGGAGGTGCTCCGCCCGCACGACTGCCTGACCCGCGTCCGCCACCACGCCCACGCCCACGCCCACGCCGGCTCCAGGCGGTCGCCGCGCCCGGCCGCGAGGAGGCGCCGCGGCACCGCTCGGCGCGCCCAGGCGGCGTCGCCCCTGCCGCAAGAGGTGCGGGTCAAGGTGTCGCCCGCCACCGCGGACGCCGCGTACGCCGGGCCAGCGTTCGGCGTCATGTCGCCGTCGCCGCGGGCGCTGCCGCTGCCGCGCTTCAGCAACACCAAGACGGCAGCCCCGGCCACCGTGGAGGACTCGGCCACGCGGGAGCTCCGGCGGCTGCTGGGCCTCGAGCGGCCGGCCAACTAACCGCGCGCGAGAAATCTGACGAGCAGGCCATGGACTCAGAGAACCAAGAGAAGGGTGTGTCAAGATGTACGTGTGGGTCTCTTCCATTGATTCTTTCCGGTCAATCTCCGCCCCTGCCTCTCCGACGGCGCGCGTTCCCGGGGCCTCCCCCGTCCGGTGTTTTTGTCAAGGACCGAGGGTTTGTGCGGGACCCGTCGTAGGAGAGGGGGCTAAACTAGAGGAAGAAGAAATGATGAAATGGCGGGAAGATTTGATGTGGTTGAGATGTGGCTAACTGAATCTGATCATCTTCAGATTTGCTCTTGTGATGCTCAAAAATTGGGATAGCTCAAACTTCTTGTCGACAACTGGACCAGTTGATTAGGTGTAACAACTTGTACATAAACTTTCAATCGGAGAACAACACGAACTTATTTCGGTGGGTAATTACATGATACAACAATGCAGAGGAATATGAAACACACGCTTTCAAGGCGAAATTCAGACAAGTTAAGCGCCCCCCTCTTCCAAGTTGCTCGCAATCCACACGAATACAGGAGATACAGGATAGAACATATATATACTTAGCATGTTGTCCATATACAGAGCCATGGAAGGCTCAGATCTTGCGGACAAGAACTTGAGCACCGTACTGGGGTTGGAGGGTCATCACCATCATCGGCGCATGAACATAGGATGGCGAGACATCAATCACAAACCGCTGGAGGACAATTGCAATCACCAGCTTTGCCTCAACCATCGCAATATTCTGGCCAACACAGATGGCAGGGCCAATCCCAAAGGGGAAGTACGCGCCGAGGTGATAGCTCTTGTCATCTGCAAACCTCGACGGATCGAATTCCTCCACATCAGTACCCCATATGTCGACATCATGGTGAATGTCAACAAGGGGCAGGTTGAGCTGCATGCCCGCAGGGATGTCAGGTTTGCCCAGCTTGACATCCTTAGTGGCTGTCCTGCTGAGAGACAAAGCTGGAGGGTAGAGCCTGAGGGTCTCCTTCAGCACCATATTTACCTGATATCATGCCAGCATTGCTAGAGTGTTATTCACAATGTTCCAATGAGATATCATTCAGAATTAAAAAAAGGCTGTAGCATTCAGGTTTTCCGCGTTTGGGTGCTTGTTCTTGCCACATACTTGATGGACTTCATCGCGTGCTTTATCTTGCCACTCTTTATGCAATGCCGATAGAGGTGTTGCCCATGTTAACAAATTTGCAGTTGTTTCTTTACCGGCAAAGTAAAATGTCTTGCACTCATCAATGATCTCTTCAATTCCCATTTTAAACCCATTGTCTGTTTTGCTGGCTGATAGCATCAATCCAAGCAAATTTTTGGAGTCCTCACACTTCCTTCCATTGGTCTCAATCAATTTGCGCAGAGAACTTCGGATTTCCTGGTTTAGGCTATGCCTTCTTCGGTTCTTCTTTGTCGGTACGAACCTAAGAAATAAATAGGTCATATTATTTTTCCCTCAACTGTAAAGTTTGATTGAATAGCATGAATGGCTGAAGCAAACTTTTTTTATAATTGTAAAGTGAATGAACAAGTAGGGGAAACTAATTGTTTATTGATAGAGAAAATCGTGACCCAACTCGAGTCCATGAGTTAATCACACCTGAAGCCCGGAAAGTAGAAGGTTCTCATTGCAAGGAGGGCAAGTTTTATCTGTTCTTCTTGCAATTGAAAAACTCGCTTTCCTTCCTCGTAGCTACTTCCAAATGCCACACAGGAAATGACATCAGAACTCAAAGTTTGGAATTTTTTACTTGCATCAATCTCAAACTCAGTGTGGGTTCCTCCTTGGACTGCCCATTTATCCAGCATGGATGAGGCGATTGCTGACATTTCTGGTATCCAGACCTACAAAGAATCCAAAATGAGTTTGGTGGTAAACAATATTTTACTAACGATGTTACTTAGAACACAACTGTTGATCACATCAACAACATGTCATTAGAAACAACAAACATAGATTATCTAGAAATGAATAAAGGACCACAGACACCATAGACCATGAACTACTCCAGTAGCTTCTGCCAGCAACAATTTGTGCATGAAATAACTACTAATGCAAATGGTTTCATTTAAGTTACAAATGCTATCAATCAATATACAACGGTTACGTATATGTTAAGCAATTCAGATAAATACCATTCCAAATATTAATTGACACATTGATGGAATTCAAATCAAAGTTAGCTGAAATAATGTCACTTTCAGGAAAGAATTGCTTGAAATAAGTGTGCATGCGGCCTCTTCACTAATAACATCAAATTCAAACCAGTGAAAAGAGCAATAGTTCTATAAAGGGTTTAATGATACCCTGATTTCACTGAAAATGGATTTGGAAAATAATTGCAGAATGCTAAAGGGCTCTGGGCAAAGATTTGGATATTTTCATTGGCCCTATGAGAAGAGTTCCCAATTATAGGATAGCATTCAGTATAATAGTCCACAGCAACCAAGATTTTAGCAAGACCCCCGATATTTGGGCCGAACACCAGCGCGTCATGGTGGCCGAGAACGCGGCCCTCACGGCCTTGTTCTCGGAAGAGGAAGTCTGGATGGCCATCAAGGGCATGAATCCGACTTCCGCCCCAGGCCCGGACAGCCTCCCGGTGAAGTTCTTCCAGACGTTCTGGAGTGTCATCAAACCTGAAGTGATGGCTCTCTTCGACGAGTTCTACGTAGGCTCCATTGACTTGACCCGGCTTAACTACGGGATCATCACCCTCAACCCCAAGGTTCCTGGGGCCTCGGACATCCGCCAGTTTCGCCCGATCACCGTGATCAATGTGATCTTCCGCATCCTGGCAAAGGGGTACGCCAATAGGGTGACCTCGCTTGCCGATCGGGTCACCCATCCCAATTAGTCGGCCTTCATCCAAGGCTGGTATATTCTTGATGGGGTTTTGGTCTTCCATGAAGTCCTTCACGAGGTCCGCGCCAAAAATCAGAAGGCGGTCTTCCTGAAAATTGACTTTCATAAAGCCTACGACACGGTTCACTGGCCCTTCCTCCGGGAGGTTCTGCTTCGCAAGGGTTTGATGACCAGTGGGTCACGCGGGTCATGTAGATGGTTTCATCCTGCCATACTGCAGTAAACATCAATGGGGAGATTGGCCCCTTCTTCCCCACCCAATGTGGGGTTAGGCAAAGGCGATTCTTTCTCCCCCTTTCTATTTAATATGGTGGTCAACGCTCTCGCCACCATCCTTGACAAGGCCAAGGCCGCGGGACATATCCACGGCATCGTCCCTCACCTTGTAGGAGGTGGTGGGGTCTCCCTCGTACAATATGTCGATGACACCATTCTCATGGTGGAAGGCTCCGCGACCGACATTGCAAATCTGAAATTTCTCCTCCTCTGCTTCCAACAAATGTCAGGTCTCAAGATCAACTTCGACAAGAGCGCGGCCATGGTCCTCGGCTACGGCCCGGACGAGTGCCAGAGTATTGTGGATCGCCTCAATTGCCCGCTGGGTTCCTTCTCCACATCCTACCTGGGGATACCACTCGGTTGACTTTGGCAGAGCTGTGCCCGACGATGACTAAGCTCCAACACCGAGTAGAACCCTGGCGGGGTAGATGGTTGTCCAAGGCGGCACGGACAATGCTCATTAACTCCTGTCTATCTAGCATGTTGTTGTTCATCATGAGCTTCTACAGCCTTCCTGAGATCCTTCACCATGAGATAGCCACACTCCAGGCACGTTTCTTCTGGGCGGGTGAGGGCGATAAACAGAAATACCACATGGTCCGATGGGCCGAGATCTGTAAGCCACACGACCAGGGTGGGCTTGGGATCATGTCCTCTGAACATATGAACATTGCCCTGCTCACATGTTGGTTGTGGCGCATAGCGAACGGGGATGGAGGCCTATGGCTCGACATTATTCGGAACAAATATCTCCGTGGACAGCCCGTCGCCTTCTGCCAGCGTTCTGGAGGCTCCCAGTTCTGGCAATCCATCATCCAGCTGCTCCCGTTCCTTCGGATCGGGTCCTCCATTTCGGTGGGATCCGGCGCGTCGACCCTGTTCTGGTTTGACAGATGGGCTGGTGATCTCGCCTTCGCGGCCTGCTTTCCGATCTTGTTCTCCATCGCGGTGGAGCCTAGGATATCCATCGAGAGGGCCCTTATTGACTTAGGGCACCTTGCTTTCTGTCGGCCGTTTGGTCCTCTCGAGCTTGTTGCCTGGAACGAGCTTCTTGACTGTATTGTGCTACAGCAGCCGAATGGCCGCATTTCCTAGCGCCTGGAGCCTTCGGGTCGCTTCTCCACAAAATCGCTCTACCAGGCCATCGCGGCGGTCCCATGCCCTGAACCCCTCGCGGCAATCTGGACGATACAACTGCTGCTGAAGATCAGGATCTTCCTTTGGTAGTTGATCCGCGGCCGGGTACCTTCAAGGGTGGAGGTACTTAAGAGGAATGGCCCGAGCGATGGGATGTGCCCATTGTGTGCGACGGCCGAGGACTCCAATCACATATTATTCAACTGCATCTCCGCGCGTTTCCTTTGGAGCTGCTTCCGTGAGGCGGCCGGTGGGAGGTGGTGCAACACTAATTTCCCCGACCTATTCGCGGAGCTCTCCGCCTCCCCGTTGCGGATGCGCCACATTAGGTGGCTGGCCATTGGCGTGCTGGTCTGGATGCTTTGGATGATTCGTAATAAGCTTGTGATTCAGCGTGTGCCTCTTCGACGTGCTACTGACGCGATCTTCAATTTGTGTGGCTATATGCAGCTTTGGCGGCCGATTAGCCATCCACAGGACCGAGATGCCATCGACACCTTCATCCCGGCCTTCGTGCCATGGCTCTCTGCTTGGCCCCGCCGCTCCCTCCACCACCTCCAAAGCCGGATTAGCCACTTCGTGGCTGTTGGTCTCCTTTTATTTTATTTTAGGGCTTGTTGAGCTGTGCTCTCAACAGAACCCCCTCATTTTGAACCTGTGTGTTTGTGCTACTTTGTGTGTGTGTCTATGGTGTGAACTCTTGATGTTGTGGCTCGATGGTTTGCCTTATATATAAAGCGAGGCGAAAACCTTTTTTTGTAAGATTTTAGCAAGACATATAGGAGTACATCTGAGTATCTTGTTTCTAGTTTACTCTTTACAGTTCTCTGTTAGGTAGGTCGCTAGTACTCCCTCTGTAAATAAATATAAGAGCGTTTAGATAACTAAAATAGTGATCTAAACGCTCTTATATTTCTTTACGGAGGGAGTACCATTTAGTGTGATTTACAAGCAAAACCGCCAATTTAATGTTTCAATTCGAATTCAGAAACACCTCTCACCTTGACCCTTTCCATGTTGAAGGCGGGCGAGATCACGCGGCGGTGGTGCGCCCACTTCTCCCCGGTGAGCCCCACCAGGCCCTCGCCGAACGCCGATGAGCTGCCGAGCGAGCGGGTTGCTTCTGCCGCCATTACCGGCCTTATCGAAGGTCCCCGTGGAGTCGTTCAGCGCGCCCTTGGCGACTTCCGGGCTGGAGAACACCAGCCGCGGCCGGGGCTCTGACCAGAACACGAACGGCCGGCCGTACCGCGTCGCCCACTCGCGGTAGTGCAGCGTGGCGTGGCCGACGATGGCGTGGTGGAAGGAGGAGAGCGGCTTGGACTGGGCGGCGGCGAGGAGGGCGCCGTAGTCGGCCCCGTTTCCGGTGATGAGGCTGCGCGGAGGCCCCCGGATGCCCTGCCGGCGCAGGCGGCGCGGGACCCACACGAGGGCGCGGAGCACGCCGAGCACGTAGGCGAGCGCGGCGTGTAGCACGGCTAGGAGGAGGGCTGCTTCGGCGCCCATTGTTTACTTCTTGGCGATTCCTGGAAATTTGGAATGAGTAGAAAGGGGTTTGGCTCCGAGCCCCTGATGGAGAAGTAGAACCAATGTTTTTTTTTAGCTGGAAGTAAACCAATGTTGACTCCGTCGGAGCCATCGCCGGCCATTGTTCCGGCTCGTTTTATTCGCGGAGCTCTCTTCAGAATATTTCTTTAGGAGGTAATATCACCCGAGGTCGTAGAACTTATACTTGATGTTCAGTTTGGTGTTAGAACTTTAAAAATATAAATTTTTTGTCACCTAACTTGACAACGCGTGCAAATATGGTCACAAAATACGCATGCAGACGTATCAGGGTGTATGACCCCACCTGTCAATGAGTGAAGTTGTTCGGCTGACTAACTTTTGCACAAAACACCCTCACATTTTTTATTTGCGGAAAATCCGACTATTGTGCTGCATATAGGTACAAAAATTAACACAAAAAATGGGTGAGCAGAGACTTAACCCGTTGCCAATGTTTACGACACAAGCCACTCCAGCCAACTCACCCTTCCCGTTCGTATCTCATGTATGGATAGCAAACTTAGATTTATTAAACGTGGAACTCAAATGCCATTTTTTTTCTGCATCTATGAGGAATTAGTGTACATCTGCAACCCATTTAAGCTATTTATCGGTCTTTTTTTACCTGAAATATGTAGAGGCACGTACTGCTACAGTTGATTCCGTTAAGCAGGACCAGAAGTCATATTAGGTAGGTTGACACATTAAGATAAAATATAATGCCATCAACATAGTACTTACAAGTGGAGCAGTAAAACAATGGGAGTGATATTAATTGGCTAATTGCACATCAAGACGGTTTGACTGAGCTGTAAAACAGAGTGACATTTCAACAATCAAGCTGTGTTTTTGCTCCCTCTGTCACTCTGGCTTGCTGTCTGACAGTACATGCTAGTCTTTCGGAAGGGGATTGCCATTGCCGGCTTATTTCTGCGGATACTGCGGCCCATTTTGCACATGCTATTTTTTAAAGCTATTTGTAAATGCCATTAACACATTTATGTTCCAAGAATATTAGACATACAAGCGATCATTATTAGTAAATAAAAACATTTAAATATACACATGCGTATTTATATAAAAAATATTTAGTTAAACCGACATTGAAAATGTTTATTAAATAAATATGTTTAATGAATCCAAGAAAAATAACACACTCGAGGCTTATATTTAAATTATGCAAAATAATGGGTTCAAACATTTACTAAATATTCAAAATTATTCACTTGTGTATAATTTTTACTCATGATTTATATTCGAAAAATTATATAATTCAAATATTAGACACGATTGAATATTCATATCAATGTTTACATTTTGAATTATACAAAAGTTGAACTCTATAAATGCGAGAACAGTTATTGAAATGTTTGTAAAGTTAAATAATATTTGTAATTTTATTTTTGAAATATTTATTTTAAATGATGCAAAAAATTATAATTCATAAATTTTATTTAAATATATGAATATTTTTAAAATAATACATGAAAAAAATTTAAAAGTAGGTTATATCATTTGTATGTACAATATTTATAAGTAGTTTACGTAATATTTACATATTTCCAGTACATTAAGATTAGTTATTCACCGTAGACGTGTATACGTGTAGGTTGTAGCAGCTAGAACGTCCTGTGTGCTACCCTTTGGTTGTTTGTTCGAGAGCTGACGGTCACACTTTTTCCTGTTAATTTTCAATGTGTAATGACAGGCAGAACCCACTGCTCACAGGTACGAAAATAAATGCCATTTAAGCTCCACGTTCAATATATCTCAGTTTGTTATCCACACTTGAAATATGAATGTGAAGGGTTCGTTGGTTGGCTAGAGTGGCTTGTGTCCTTAATTTGGGTCGTGCGTTCGAGTCCCGCCTCGCTGATATTTTAGTTAATTATCGTACATGTACAGCAGTCGGCCTTTTTTGTTAATTTTCGTACCAATATGCTGCTGCACAGTGGTTGGCCTTTCCCACAAATAAAAAATAGTAAGGTTGTTTTGTGCAAAAATCAGTCGGCCGAATGCCATCACTCACTGACAGTAGGCCCATACACCCTGATATGTCCGCATGCGTATTTTGTGACCGTATTTGTACGTGATGTCAAGTTAGATGACCACATATATGTATTTTTAAAGTTTTAGCACCAAACTGAATATCAAGCGCAAGTTCTATGACTTCCGGTGATATTATCTCTTTCTTTAGTGCAGATGGCTGACGGCCGAAGCAAACTCCCAGTGCCCAGCCCACTCCCCGCTGTGGCTGTATGTCTTCTGAACTGCTCCTGCTCCTTCAGAACTGACGGAGAAGAAGTATATGGAGTTGTATTGCTAAACTGATCATCTTCAGAACTGGGAGTGCTCATACTTCTTTTCACAACTGGACGGACGATTAGGTGTCACAACTTCACCATAGTTTTTGAATTGACAAACTTGAACTGATTTAGGTAGGAGTACAAAACTAGGTGATACAAAAGATGCAGAGGAATATGACTGATTTACTGTCGCGAAGCATATACTACTTTCTGTACACATTTTCAGGACAAACTTCGGACAAGTTGTCAACAGAGATACAGGAGACACGGGGACATCACATTCACATATACCTTGCTGCCAAACCTCCCAACTCCATAGACAGCACCACACAAGGTTCAGATCTTGTGGACAAGAAGTTGAGCACCATACTGGGGTTGGAGGGTCATCACCTTCATCGGCGCATGAACATAGGACGTCGAGACATCAAGCGCAAACCATTGGAGGACCATTGCAAGCGCCAGCTTTGCCTCAACCATCGCGAGATTCTGCCCAACACAGATGGCAGGGCCAATCCCAAAGGGGAAGTACGCGCCAAGGTGGTAGCTCTTGCCATCTGCAAACCTCGATGGATCGAACTCCTCCGCATTAGCTCCCCATATGTCGACATCATGGTGAATGTCAATAATAGGCAGATTGAGCTGCGTGCCTGCAGGGATGTCGAGTTTGCCCAGCTTCACATCCCTAGTGACTGTCCTGTTAACGAACAGAGCTGGAGGATACAGCCTGAGGGTCTCCTTCAACACCATATTTACCTGATATCATGCCAACATCACCAGAGTGTTACTCGCTATGTCCCGATAAGGAGATATCATCAAGAATATAAAAAGCTGTAGTATTTATCCAAATAAATAAGGCTCACAATTTTGAGACTGCTCAGATTTTCCGCGTTTGGGTGCTTGTGCTTGCCACACACTTGATAGACTTCGTCGCGGGCTTTGTCTTGCCATTCTTTATGCAATGCCAGCAGAAGTGTTGCCCATGTCAACAAATTTGCGGTTGTTTCCTTACCAGCAAAGTAAAATGTTTTGCACTCATCAATGATCTCTTCGATTCCCATTTTGAACTCGTTGTCAGTTTTGCTGGCTGATAGCATCAAGCCAAGCAAATTTTTGGAGTCCTCACACTTCCTTCCATTGGTCTCAATCAATTTCCGCAGAGAACTTCGGATTTCCTGGTTTAGGCTATGCCTTCTTCGGTTCTTCTTTGTCGGTACAAACCTAAGAAATAAAGAGGTCATATTCTTTTTCCCTCAACTGCAATGTTTGATTGAAGAGCATGAATGGCTACAGAGAGAAGCAAACTTTTTTATAATTTAAAAGTAAAGGAATAACTTGGAGAAACTAATTGTGATAGAGGAAATAGTGACCCATATTGAGTCTAGGAGTTGATCTCACCTGAATCCAGGAAAGTAGAAGGTTCTCATTGCAATGAGGGCTAGTTTTATCTGTTCTTCTTGCAATTGAAAAATCCGCTTTCCTTCCTCGTAGCTACTTCCAAATGCCACACAGGAAATGACATCAGAACTCAAAGTTTGGAATTCTTTACTTGCATCAATCTCAAACTCAGTGTGGGTTCCTCCTTGGACTTCCCATTTATCCAGCATGGATGAGGCAATTGCTGACATTTCTGGTATCCAGCCCTACAAAGAATCCAGAATGAGTTTATTTTGCTAACGATGTTATCTAGAACACACCTGTTGATCACATCAATAACATGTACTAGAAACAAGAAACATAGATTATCCAAAAATAAATAAAGGACCAAAGACATCATAGATGATGAACTACTCCAATAGCTTCTGCCAGCGACAATTTGTGCATGAAATAACTGCTAGTGCCAATGGTTTAATTTCAGTTACAAAGTTAACAATCAATATACAACCATTTGCATATATGTTAACCCATTCAGATAAACTCCATTCCAAATATTAGACACGTTGATTGAAGTCAAATCAATGTTAGCAGAAAGAATGTCAATTTTCAGAAAGGAATTGCGGCTTCTTCACTGATAACACCAAATTCATACCAGTGAAAAGATAAATACTGTAGTTCTGTAAAGGGTTAAATGATACCCTGATTTCACTGAAAATGAATTTGGAAAATTATCGCAGAATGGTAAAGGGCTCTGGGCAAAGATTTGGATCTTTTCATTGGCCCTATGAGAAGAGTTCCCAATTGTTGAATAGCATTCAGAAGATCAAGCTTGTCTTGCTGAACGTCAGCGTTCAACATATATTTCAGCTTAGCGTGCATGTTGCTTTGCGAGGATCTGCTGTTTATCTATTGTTCTGTGATCTATGGACTTGTATTGCTAAAACTGATGTAGTTTATCTTTTTTTTTCTATTCGTTTTAGTTGTCTTGTAAACTTTGCTACCTTGGCCGTTTGGGGCTTTATAAAGCGGACACAGCCTGCCTTCCGTCTAATAAAGATTTCACTGAAAAAGTGATGGCACAACAACGATTATCAGAGCAACCAAGATTATGTGCTGAAATCGCTAGTCAGGTTGCTAGTACCATTTAGTATGATTTACAAGTTACTCGAAAAAAAAAGTATGATTTACAAGCGAAATCACCAATTTTTAATTTTTTATGCTTCAATTTGAATTCAGAAAACGCCTCCTCACCTTGACCCTCTCCATGTTGAAGGCGGGCGAGATCACGCGGCGGTGGTGCGCCCACTTCTCCCCGATGAGCCCCACCAGCCCCTCGCCGATGAGCTGCCGAGCGAGCGGGTTGCCGCCGCCGCCGTTGCCAGCCTTATCGAAGGTCCCCGTGGAGTCGTTCAGCGCGGCCTTGGCGACTTCCGGGCTGGAGAACACCAGCCACGACCGGGGCCCGAACCAGAACACAAACGGCCGGCCGTACCGCGCCGCCCACTCGCGGTAGTGCGGCGCGACGCGGCCGACGATGGCGTGGTGGAAGGAGGCGAGCGGCTTGGACTGGGCGGCGGCGAGAAGGGCGCCGTAGTCGGCCCCGTTTCCGGAGATGAGCCTGCGCGGAGGCCCCCGGATGCCCTGCCGCCGCAGGCGGCGCTCCAGTCGGTGCGGGACCCACACGAGGCTGCGGAGCACGCGAAGCACGTACGCGAGCACGGCGAGTAGCACGGCGAGGAGGATGGCGGCAGGGCTGCCCATTGTTTGCTGCTTGGCGATTCCTGCAATGGGGTTTGGCTCCGAGCCCCTGACAGAGAAGAAGGTTGACTCCGAGTCTCCGACGAAGCCAGCCACTCTTTCTGCTCGTTTTATTTATGGGAATGGCTGGAAATCAGTCAGCTGACTTTTTCATTTATGGTCAGTCAGCCATTGGATGTTAAACCAAAGGCCCACAATCCTTCTTCAGGCCTCATTCGATTTGAAGGATTTTTATAAAAAAAACATGAAAACAAGGATTTCAGAGAAATTTTTTCTATATATGCATTCGGTTTTGTAGGAAATGCGTAAAGGAATTTCGTAGAAATACTATTCATTTTCTATACTTTTGGAGAAAACTACACATCCACTCAAAACTCATTTTACGTGTAGGAACGAGACAAGTCAATTCCTTAGGGTGGCAAGTGTCATCCTATCAAATTCTTATACTACTTTAAATTCCTATGTTTAGATTTCCTCCAAACCAAATGAGCCCTCAATCTTCACCCCCTTGAGCCGCCAGCCACCACCGCTCGCGGCCGGCGGCCCTCCCGCGCCGCCCCGCCCTTCCCGAAACCACTCTCCACCGTCCCGACCATCCCTCTAGGCCCCCGCGTCAAGCTTTTTCTCCGGCGAATCCCCACGCCACCGCCTCCCCACCACCTCACCCTGAACCCGAAGATAGATACTAGGATAGCCTCTTTGGCAAGCCCCCCTTCCCGTTGCGGCTAGTTCTTCCTTCCCTCCGGCGAGCCCCCCGCCCCCTCCCCCCTCCCCCCTCCCCCTGTCCCCCTGAAAATCGACTGACCCAAAGTCGGCTCAGTCGACTGAAGTGTAGCTAAATCGTTTATTTATAGCCTACTACTAATGCTAAAAATCTGACATCTGATTTTAAGCATGGTAAATCAAACGTTTTTTATAATAAATTTAATTGGTTTGAGGATGAAAATTTTAGTTTATAAGGACCGCAACTTGCTGACAAAATAAATTAACACAAAAATGATTGATTGCCAACTGTTGGATTATAGATGGGCTTTGGCTCATATAAGATAATAATCACTGCTTAATCTCTAAGGCCTATTTAGGTGCATGACAAATGGTGTGAAGTTTAGTACCATATTGCTAGTGGAGTAAGAGCTGCTCTCCATATGCCATTTGAGCTTGGAAAGAGGAGTTGTACACGCGCGCTCCTCCTCCTCCGCCGCCCGCCTCGCCTCAACGCGGGCTGGAATTGGCCGAGCCTTATTTTTGCCACTCCCTTATGCATAACCCTAGTCGTTATCTATCGTTCCTCTCTCTATGCTGCTTCCGATGATCCCTGGTCAGGAGAGTAGGTGCCTCCGGAACCTTGTCGACTGCTCCTGATCCGTCCCCCTCCATCCTCCTCTGCTTACCCTGCATCGACACCATGGCCGCCGCCGCCGCCAACAAGAAGAAGGCCACGGACTCTGAGGCTGCCGCCGCCGCCGCGTTGGCCTGGCCAACCGGAGGGTATGATTTGTTCATCCCTCATTTATCTCTTTCATGTGCTAGTTGTATATGTTGTGTTCATAGATGTTTCGATTTTATGTACTGTACGTGCTCACATGCTTAGGTATCGGTATGAGTTGCATACTGTGGTTGCCATGGTTATTGTTTACTCGTGGATTAGGTTAATCAATAAACTGCTAATATTTCCAACACCAACTTTATATTTGTAATGAAGTCCTTTATTATTTGCGGAATTTCCTCCTGAGTCCTGAGTATATTTTCCAAAGCGGAGGGCTGTTGCACAAATCTAGAAGCACACGAGAAGCATTGTTCTATGGACTTGTATTGCTAATCTGATCATCTTCAGAATTGCTATTGTCCTGCTCCTGTCCCCCCTCCTCTTGTAAAAACTGGTATGACTCGTAGGGTACTTCTTTTCGACAACTGGACGGACCATTATGTGTAACAACTTAATCATAATTTTTGAATCGACGAACAACTTGAACTGATTTAGGAGGAAAACAAGGTGATACAAAAAATCTAGAGGAATATGATGATTTACTGTCGCAAAGCATATACTTTCTATACACACTTTCTGACTTTCAGGACAAACTTCAGACAAGTTGGCAACCTCCTCTTACAAGTTGCTCAAAATCCACAGGGATACAGGAGACCGGAGACGTAGCATTCACATATACCTTGCTGTCACACCTCCCGATTCCAGATACAGCGTCACAGAAGGCTTAGATCTTGTGGACAAGAACTTGAGCACCGTACTCGGGTTGGAGGGTCATCGCCATCATCGGCGCATGAACATAGGACGGCGAGACATCAAACGCAAAGCGTTGGAGGACCATTGCAAGCGCCAGCTTTGCCTCAACCATCGTGAGATTCTGGCCAACACAGATGGCAGGGCCAATCCCAAAGGGGAAGTACGCGCCGAGGTGATAGCTCTTGCCATCTGCAAACCTCGATGGATCGAACTCATCCGCATTAGCTCCCCATATGTTGACATCATGGTGCATCTCAATAATAGGCAGATTGAGCTGTGTGCCCGCAGGGATGTCGAGTTTGCCTAGCTTCACATCCCTACTGACCGTCCTGTTGACGAACAGAGCTGGAGGGTACAGCCTGAGGGTCTCCTTCAACACCATATTTACCTGATATCATGCCAACATCACCGAAATGTTACTCGCTATGTCCCGATAAGGAGATATCATCAAGAATATAAAAAACTGTACTATTCGTTCAAATTAATAGGGCTCACAATTTTGAGACTGCTCAAGGTTTCCGCATTTGGGTGCTCGTTCTTGCCACACACTTGCAAGACTTCATCTCGGGCCTTGTGTTGCCATTCTTTACACAATGCCAGCAGAAGTGTTGCCCATGTCAATAAATTTGCAGTTGTTTCTTTACCGGCAAAGTAAAATGTTTTGCACTCATCAATGATCTCTTCGATTCCCATTTTAAACTCAGTGTCAGTTTTGCTGGCTGATAGCATCAAGCCAAGCAAATTTTTGGAATCTTCACACTTCTTTCGATTTATCTCAATCAATCTGCGCAAAGAATTTCGGATTTCCTTGTTTAGGCTATGCCTTCTTTGGTTCTTCTTTGTCGGCACAAACCTAAGAGCGAAGAAGGTCACAATCTTTTTCCCTCAACTGTAGCATTTGATTGAAGAGCAAGAGTAACAACCAACAACAGAGTGGGGCAAACAATTTTTCCAATGTAAAAATGAAGAAACATGTGATAGGAACTACTCCCTCCGTCCGAAAAAACTTGTCCCAAGCTTGTCCCTCACATGGATGTATCTAGCACTAACTTGGTGCTAGATACATCCAGTTGAGAGACAAGCTTTTTCGGACGGAGGGAGTATACGTTTACTGATGGAGAATAAATGGTGACCCAAAGTGTACGAGTCTATCTCACCTGAATCCAGGAAAGTAGAAGGTTCTCATTGCAAGGAGTGCAAGTTGTACCTGTTCATCTTGCAATTGAAAAATTCGCTTTCCTTCCTCGTAGCTACTTCCAAATGCTATACAAGAAATGACATCTGCACTCAAAGTGTGGAATTCTTTATTTACATCAATCTCAAACTCAGCGCGGGTTTCTCCTTGAACTTCCCATTTATCCAGCATGGATGAAGTGATAGCTGATATTTCTGGAATCCAACCCTACGAAAAATCCAGAAATGAATTTAGTGGTAAAATATATATCTGATTTAGTGCATTATCTACATCACAATTGTTGATCCCATCAGCATCTTAATAGAAAGAAGAAACATGCACACCACAGGTTAGCTTCTGCCAGCTTCAAATTCTGAGTGAAATAACTAGTCATGCAGATGGTTGAATTTCAATAACAAATGTTTCCAATCAATATACAACCATTTGGTGTTTGTTAAACTATTCAGTTTTTTTTTTGAGGATCAACTATTCAGATAAGTTCATTACAAATATTCAGACACACTGATAGAAGTCCAACTAAAAGTGAGCAGAAAGAATGTTCAGAAGGAATTGCTTGAAATAAGTGTGTACACGGTCCCCTTCAATAACAGCACCAAGTTCAAACTAATGAAAAAAACCGATAGTTTCGTAAAGAGATGGGTGCCCTGATCCGAAATTTCACACCCTACGCCTGGATCATAGCAACCAAGATTTAGCGAGACTTACATATATCTGAGGATCTTGTTTAGGTAGGTTGAAATCGCTAGGTAAGCTGCTACCATTTAGCATGATGTGAAGATAAATCGTCTAAGTATGTTTCTATTCAAATTGAGGAAACGCATCCACACCTTGATTCTCTCCATGTTGAAGGCGGGCGATATCACACGGCGGTGGTGCGCCCACTTCTCCCCGGTGAGGGCCACCAGCCCCTCGCCGAGGAGCTGCCGAGAGAGCGGGTTGACGTTGCTCCCGGAACCCTTTCTGAAGGCCCCCGTGGAGTCGGTCAGCACGGCCTTGGCGACCTCCGGGCCGGAGACCACCAGCCGCGGCCGGGGCCCGAACCAGAACACGAACGGGCGGCCGTACTGCGCCGCCCAGTCGCGGTATTCCGGCGCGGCGCGGCCGACGAAGGCGTGGTGGAAGGAGGCCAGCGGCGCGGAATGGGCGGCGATCAGCGCGCCGTACTCGGCCGCGTTGCCGTAGAGCAGGCTGCGCGGGGGCCCCCGGATGCCCTGCCGGCGCAGGCGGCGCTCCAGGCGGTGCGGGACCCACACGAGGGAGCGGAGCAGGCGGAGCAGGTACGCGAGCGCGGCGAGTAGGGTCGCGAGGAGAAGCGCGGCGAGGGCGGCCATTGCTTACTGCTTGGAGTTTCTCTGGAGAAATTTGATATTTGCCACTTGGCACATTTGCCACCGCCGCTTCGCAAATTTGCCATCGAGCTGATTGTCGTTTCACCTATTCTTTTTTTACTGATTTTCCTTGTCTTTATCCACAGAGCATGGCCGTCGGCCATCGGTGGCCGCCGGCTCGCTTGGTCCAGAACTTCTCGAATGGCTGCTTGCAGAGGAAAACAGATGCATGCAGAAGAGGCCGTCTCTTCTTTCACAAAAGTTAACTGCGACGTTTTTGTTTGTCTTTTGGTACCTTTGATGCTACATTTTGAGTTAATAAAATATCTTTTATCAAAAACGTTTCATTTTTCCTTGTTACTCGCATACACACCATGGCAAACTAGATGCATCCCATGCAGTTTTGGAATAAGTGGGAGAGACAAATAAAAATATAGAGAAAAAGAGAGAGAGAGAGAGGTGGGGCCGATGAGGGGGTGCAGCATTGGGTGAGATTATTTATTTGGGTGTATCTAGGGCACATCTAGATGTGCTTTAGTTATTGCACATCTAAGTGAGTGAATTAAGCACAGAGAGGAAAAAAAGAAAAAGAAAATATCAACACGAATCTCAACGTAAGATCAATAATATAGGACTTAGATGTGCAATACTTATGGCACATCTAGATGTGCTTTAACAAAACTGTATTTATTACTATTACACATGGTGGTTTCATGACTCTTTTATCATCATGGATTGGTTGGGGCTACTGCTTCTTATAGCCTCCATAGCTCATGCCCTTACAAGCTCCGGAAAGAACCATATTGCCCTCGATATTACATGTAGGCTCCATTTGAAAGTCGCCCAGCTTCGCCAATTCCGGCTACACGTCGTGTTTCGGCTTCTCACGAGGAGCTCGATGAGTTCAGGAGACAAGTCCAGCTCCTCGACGGTGGTTAGTGAAGATATCAGGGAAGTTACCGAATGGACCAAGGTGCACAATGAGGTCGTCATTCCTGGCTTCAGCGGCTTCTTCCTTCGCAGTAACGTCAACTAGGTATATGTGATGCAAGGAGGCTAGAGAGCGGGAGATGTTGGTGCAGGCGCAAGACAAGGCGGCCTCAAGGAGAGGGAGGCGATGGGGTGGCGGAAGACCAGCACGCAAACACGAGAAAAGTGATGCGGCCGGGGTGGCGGTGGTGTGGCCGCGGCTGGTGCACCATATTGCTCCTGGATATGTACATGTAGGCTCCGTTTGAAAGTTTCCTACCTTCACCAAATCCAGCTCCGCATTGTGTTCCGACTTCTCATGGGGAGCTCCATGCGTTCGAGGGAGGGGGGGGGGTCCAGCTCCTCGACGATTGCTGGGGAATATATAAGGGAAGTTGCCAAATGGACCAAGTTGCTTAAGGAGGTCATTCTTCCTAGCTTCATCGACATCTTCGTTTGCAGCAACAACAATCGGAGAGAGGTGGGCAAGGGAGAAGGCTAGAGAGCAGGAGATGTTGTTGGTGGCATGAGATGGGGTGGCCTTAAGCAGAGAATGGTGAGGGTGTGGCGGAGGACCAACATGTGGACACACACTACTACAGTTGTCGAATAACGCTGACCCCTCATCACTGTCGGGTGTTATATACGACTTGCTAGGAATGATATACTACTCACATCACTGTCAGGTGGCTCCCTCGAGGTCATCGATATTGGCGATGAGATGGGTGGTAGGTGGGTCGAAAAAATTGACATCTTCCGGTAGCTCCGAGATCCAATCTGACATCATGATCGGGAGAACCAGCTCCTCCTGCTCTTGGATGTGGCTAGATGCCAAACCCTGGAAGATCAGATCTCCGCGGCAGTTCGTGACGTACTCCATGTTTTCGAATCTTACGATCTGGCCTAGAGCGAAGATCTCGACCTTGCCGAGGTAGCCAGTCGAGCCGACGACAAAGGTGGCAATGCTAAAGACGAACAGCTATCCCAACACCAAGTTCATGCCGAAACCAATCTGATCGTTGATCTGAACTCCCATCGAGCCATGTCGCTCGCCTAGCTGGACCTGCATGGGCGCACCTAATTGGCTCAATCAACTGTTGACCATTTGATCAGTCAACCATTAACTTTTTGAAAAAACTGCAAAAATGAGAAAATCAAATAATATGAAAATATCATGAATTAAAAAACACGTGTTTGAAAAAAGATCACAAATTCAAAATGTACATAAATTAAAAAAGTTTGCGATTTTGAAAAAAATAAGAAACTTGAAAAAAGTCCGTTTGTTTCGAAAAGAATCGAGAATTTGAAAAATGTTCATCAATTTTAAAAAAAATCAGGAATTTAAAAATAGTTTCGGGATTTTCATTTTAGTAGAAAGTTGTTGCCCTTTTATAGTAATGCGGAGTGACATAATCAATCGAATTCGATTGGTTGGTTCCCCTTATTAGTCAATTGCTTTTGACATATCAGATGAGAATGGGAGAGCCTCTTTTCTTTCCGCAATGGAATCGGCTTAAGCTCCACATTTTCTTTCGTTTCCTATCATAGGGATGTAAAAATAAATTCAATTGCGTTTTTCTTAGTTTAGAATATCAAAAGACATCCCACGACCCGGTCTTAGGTTCAGAGTCGCTTTGTTGGAACTTCAAGAGAGAGAGAGAGAGAAGAAAGATCATAGCTTAATATCAAAGGTAAAAAATTCACAGATTTGAAAAAAGTTCATTGATTTTGAAAAAAAAGACCACATATTTGAAAAAGTTCGCGCACTTGTAAAAAATATTCGCAAATTGTCAAAAAATTATGAATTTGAATATATTCATGCATTTGAAAAAAGTTCACTGATTTTAAAAAGTTAAAAAGGTTCATAAATTTGAAAAATGTTCACACATATGTAAAATGAAAAAGGAAAAGGAAATAAAAAGAAACAATGGAAAATTAAAAATTATTAAAAAAGGAAAACAAAAAATAAAATTAAAAGGTAAGGGAAAAAGCAAAAAGCAAAAGAAAAAACAGAATAAAACCAAACAAAAACCATTCCAGAAAAACAGAACAAAAACTTGGCTGGAAGCTTCTTCCCGTGAAAACTGGCGCATAAGGCACCAACGAGGCCCTACTTGGCTGGCGGTCAGCCCCTAGCGGCGTTGACCAACCAACCGTTCCATCCGTCCCTAGTCGGGATGCTCGCCAGTGTTTTTTCCTTGTGACCATGTACCGTGAAAAAGATTCTCAAACAAATGTACTATGAAAAAACACTACTGGTTTAAAATTTTGATTACATTTTTCTACTAATTTAAAAGGTTCATTAACTCCAAAAAAAGTTCACAAATTATGAAAGGTTTGCAAATTTGAAAAACTTGGTAAAATTAAAAAATGTTCACCAATTTGAAGAACGTTTGTGAATTTGAACAATAAGTTCATGAAGTTGAAAAAGTTCATGAATTTGAAAAGGTTTCCCACACTTGAAAAGGTTCTTGGATTTTGAAAAAAAATCATAAATTTGAAATAAAAATGTCTATATACACCCGTTGGTATCTAGGAACCAGACATTGGGTTGTGTGCAAGAACCCTTTGTGAGTTCGGTCGAGGGCTGGACACGCTACGTGACCAAAGGCATTATTTGCCGGAGAGTAGATGACAGAAGGTAAAGCACACCGGAGATACCCATGTTCAGTCCACCATAGAGGTGTAATACCCTGCTACTACCTAAGGATGATATTGTTGTGTTCACTAAGAACTAGTTACAATGTGTGTGGTATGTTGAGAATGAGTCGACCTGCTAGGTTGTAGTATTTTTCTATTTATACTGCTTCGGTCCTTTCCTTATAGCAGCGAGGAGTTGCCACGAGTTCGGTATAAACAAAGGGAAGAAGTGAGGCCTGTCTGTACCGTCCCGACACGACGGGGCGTACCGAGTTGGTAGCTATAGGACGCCCCTGTAGAAGCACGCCGAGTAGGTGAATCTTCGGCTGCCACTGTTGACGATCTTGGGGGATGGCGCGCCTCATCGGCGCCCAAAGTTAAAAGGACGGGCCTCATGCGTCTCATCCATGCGGCTGACGATAGTCGCAGTTGTTGGGGAACGTAGCATGTAATTTCAAAAAAATTCCTACGCTCACGCAAGATCTATCTAGGAGATGCATGATAACGAGAGGGGGAGAGTGTGTCTACGTACCCTCCACTGGTACGCGTCGGTGCTATACAAACAGTTTTTAACCCCTTTCCGTGATGGTATTTGAAACCGTCGCCAAGTGAGTGTGGGTGATAGGCGGGTCCTTCCCACACGACCCAGAATTCGTCGAGGATAGGCCCTCCTGGGACACAGGTTGGGGCCGTGTGCGATCGGGCGAGGCATCGAAACCCAATCATTTCCGTAGGTATGTACATCCCACACGGTAATCCGAGAAAAACATTTCCGTAGGTATGTACATCCCACACGGTGAATTCCAGAAAAATATTTCCGTTCGTATGTATATCACACACAGCCAATCCAAGGAATATGTTTTCGTTCTTATGTACATCCCACACAGTCAATCCAGGGAAAACGTTTCCATTCGTATGTACATCCCACACAGTTTTATGTATACGCTCGTGTGTGAAATGTGTAACTACCACAGACGCTCTACCATGGTTAACTGTTTGCTTTCATTAACTATATCACACACGATTTGATGTAGAAAACTGTGTGGCATTGGGCTATCCATCACAAGCGCTTTTACTGTCAGAACCGTTTGCAAAGTTCCCTGTAATTTATTATCCGAATTGGAAATTTTGAAATATGAAACGTGCAATTCAAATTCTTAGCACAATGGTTCAACAACGAATCCATAAATAAAATTGCCAATACAATATGTTCAGTAATTACAGAATTAGGCAGCAATTAACTATGATGAACCATAATATTTAAAGGCGGTAAAGGTGAAGAGACAAGTGTAAATCATTTTGACTGCCGACGGTGTTGAAGAAAAGGAATGCCCATAGTGTGCCTTCCTGCATGCCATAGGCACGAACCACTTTTATCCAACCCCTTGTGAGGATCGCCCGCTCATCCTTCACCGCCTTCAGAAAGACTTCCAGAGCATTATCATGGTAGCATGAATTATATACTTTAACCTTAGTTGCCTCCACTCCGGTCATGTAGTTTGCAAGGTAATCATCAGTAAATAGCTTCAGAAACCACTGAAAAAGAAAAATATCAGATACTGAGGTCTAATAGAGTAACTTATTGTGGGCAGGAGAAAAGGCAACGCATTATTTACCATCCTAAAGTTCATTGTTGTCTTCAACAAAGTGTAAATAAAGAGCTTAATTCCAATAACCCGTTTCTTTCGCCTAACAATCTTTCTTAGTTTCCTCATTTGACGCTTGTTCATGAATATCTCATTGCCCCATACGCAAAAGGGATCTAATTGTGGATCAGTACCGCTCATATATGTACCTACAAGCAACTAGTAAATGTTAGAAGCTAAACTGAGATTGCACAAATGATGTAAAATACAACTACCTATGTTCCTAAGTACAAGTATATTTTTTTGAGATTTCAATATGAACTACATACAGATGTATATAGAATTATAGATATAGTTTAGATTAGAATCTAGATTCACTCATTTTGCTCCTTATGTAGTCTATATTAGAATCTCTAAAAATACTTATATTTAGGAATAGATGGTGTATAAGACATGGGATGCAGTTAACCTCGACGGCAAACAATAGCATCGCCCATTGTAGCCCTGTGTAAGTATATGGAAAGCTAATATTAACTATAATAGGGTTAACATCCACCAAAAATAGCAAATGGTAATAAAACGGCAACATCTGTAGTGACATCTTCATTTCAAAAGAGTAGCACGGTAGCAAAGGGACGGATTAAAAAATGGATACAGCTGTTAATTGCAACAAGCTTAACAACATCCTAATTCATGTTTTGTAAGTTTGTAGCCATTGAAATACAACTCTTTAAAAATGGATACAACTGTTAATTGCAACAGGCTTAACGACCATTGAAACCGGTACTGATAAGAATGCAATTGGCAGAGTTAAATATCACAGGGCAGGTGCTGCCATAGCAGATAATGGCCCAGTTGTTTATAAAAAGGTAGGGAAATAGCTAAAACGTGTTAGGCATGTTTACTATAACATGCTTAATACATCGATCGTACAAAACATAGTCATTAATTGCAGCTGGTATTGGTAAGATTGAACTGGTGAGTACATACTTGGTAAGTCTTGAGAGGTAGTTGCAGGGGCGCTTCATCTTGGCCAGAGCCCGCCCAAAGTCAGCGGCGGCGAAGGCGAGTTGTTCCTCCTGGTTGAAGCGTGGATCAGTGCCACTGACATGTGTACCTACAGACAACCAGTAAATGATAGAAGTTAAACTGCAATTGCAAAAATGATGTGAAATACTGGAAGACATGGGATGTAGCTAACCTCGACGGCAAACAACAGCATCGGCCGTTATGACCCTGCGTAAGTACATGGACATGCATGTTAAGTAGAACAGGGTTAGCATCCACCAAAAATAGCAAATGGGCAACATATCTAGTATATCTTCATTGCGGAGAGTAGCATGGTAGCGAATGGAAAGATTAAAAAATGGATACAACTATTAATTGCAACAGGCTTAACAACATCCTAAGTCATGTTTTGTAAGTTTATAGCCATTGAAATACAACTGTTTAAAAATGGATTCAGCTGTTAATTGCAACAGGCTTAATAGACATTGAAACCGGTACTAATAAAAATGCAATTGGCATAGTTAAACATCACAAGGCAGGTGCTGCCAGAGCAGAGAATGGCCCAGATGTCTATAAAAAGGTAGGGAAAGTAGCAAAAACGTGTTAGGCATGTTTACTAGAACATGCTTAATACATCGACCATACAGAACATAGCCATTAATTGCAACTGGTATTGGTAAGATTGAACTGGTGAGTGATGTCTACTACACAATCTTCTTCTTGTAGACGTTGTTGGGCCTCCAAGTGCAGAGGTTTGTAGGACAGTAGCAAATTTCCCTCAAGTGGATGACCTAAGCTTTATCAATCCGTGGGAGGCGTAGGATGAAGATGGTCTCTCTCAAGAAACCCTGCAACCTAATAACAAAGAGTGGGATGCTTTTCCAAGTAAGGTCCACCCACATATCAAATTATCAAAGTACCGAACGCGAATCATATG
Source organism: Triticum urartu (assembly GCF_056163025.1). Taxonomy (NCBI): domain Eukaryota; kingdom Viridiplantae; phylum Streptophyta; class Magnoliopsida; order Poales; family Poaceae; genus Triticum; species Triticum urartu. The sequence goes on from NC_141873.1 coordinate 449,257,834, forward strand.
AACGTGATGAAAACTAGCTTGACGATAATTCCCATGTGTCCTCGGGAGCGCTTTCCTTCATATAAGAGTTTGTCCAGGCTTATCCTTTGCTACAAAAAGGATTGGGCCATCTTGTTGCACCTTATTTACTTTTATTACTTGCTACTCGTTACAAATTACCTTATCACAAAACTGTCTATTACCGACAATTTCAGTGCTTGCAGAGAATACCTTACTGAAAACTGCTTATCATTTCCTTCTGCTCCTCATTGGGTTCAACACTCTTACTTATTGAAAAGTCTGCGATAGATCCCCTACACTTGTGGGTCATAACGTCCCAGAGCTCTCTCCAGGTGTCGTCCATGGCATCGCGGCGCACAGTAACTGGTAAGGAAGCGATGGCATCCCGCCGCGCCGAGTTCATCGCCGGCGGCGGCCAGAAAGTTACATGCGCAGACTTTAAGGCTGCCATGGCCGAATGGGTGGTGGATCTAGAAACGGCCAAAGCCGCACAGAAGGAGCGGAAAAGGCAGAAAGCAGTCAAGAAAATAGTGTCCCGCCCCGCAAGAAAAAAGAGGTTGCACGCCGTGGTGAGGAGAGCTTGGCGGAGATCGAAGCACGTTGGGCTGCCGCCTACAAGGCCAGGAAGGAGAACACCGGCGTCTGGCCAGCATGCCCCGATGCCAGCATGTGAGAAGTAGTTTAAGTTTGTAGTATTAGAGCAAATTACCAGTAGTACTTTATGTTTGTAGTATTAACGTACAATGTTGGTAAGAGCATCCTTTGAGGGCTTTGAGCGTTGATTAGCATGTGTGCCTGTGTTTTTTTTTGCGTTAATTATTAGAAGATCACAAAACACACGGTTTCTATGTCGTACCCGTCTGCGTTTTTTGCGTTAATGGCTCATAAGTCAGTTACCTGTGCGATGTTTCCTAATAAACCAGGCGTACTATTGACCGAAAAAAATCAAGTACACATGTACATTTTTTGGAGAAGGGATCTGCCAACTTTCTTTTTTCTCGCACACGAGTATTTTATGCGCTTCGCCTGCGTTGTGTATTTCCTCCGCCAAATTTTCAAGTTTCACAGCGAAATTTTCATTAGGAGCGCGATTTCAGAATTTATTCCTCTAACCACATCCCCACCCTCAGTATCCCCCCTCGCGCCTCCCCCTACCGGCATCTCAAATCGCCACCGCCGCAACCACAACTTCAACCGCATCTACGTTCTGCTCGGATCCAGTCAGGTAACCCACCGATCTCTATCATGGCCCCGACCTGATTGCTAAAATGGCGCATGCGAAACATCCTCATGCCTCCAAATCCCCACCGCCATGAGCCGATGGCGGTCCATGGCGTGATGGCCGCTGTGCGTGTTGACCCGGAGGAACACCTCGCATCCGCCGCCACCGCTGACATGGTGCAGGCTCTGGCCCAGATGAAGTCCCCCAGTGACTACCCCCCAAGACTTAACAGGTAAGATCTGACCAGCTAAATCTTACCAATACCACTTGCAACGGCTATGATTTGTACGGTTGATGTATTAAGCATGTTCGTGCCTTATTTATTTCAGTACTGCACACTGTGCGATGTTCAAATATTACCGTGTCCAGCTCAATTTCACCAATACCAGCAACAAACTTACAATACATGACTCAGGATATCACTAGAGATGCTGCCCATTTGCTATTTTTAGTGGATGCTAACCCTGTTGTACTTAACATGCCTGTCCATGTACTTACACATGGTCATAACGGCCGATACTTTTGTTTGGCGCTGAGGTGAGCTGCATCCCATATTTTACAGTATTTCACATCATTTGTGCAATTGCAGTTTAATTTATACCATTTACTGGTTGCCTGTAGGTACACATGTCAGTGGCACTGATCCACGCTTTGACCCGGAGGAACAGCTCGCCTCCACATTCGCTGACTTTGGGCGGGCTATGGCCAATATGAAGTGCTCCAGCAACTACCTCTCAGAACTTACCAAGTATGTACTCACTGATACGTCTCCAACATATCTATAATTTTGTATTATTCCATGCTATTATATTACCAACCTTGGATGTTTTATATGCTATTTTATATGATTTTTGGGACTAACCTATTAACCTAGTGCCCAGTGCCAGTTTCTGTTTTTTTCCTTGTTTTAGAGTATCGCAGAAAAGGAAAATCAAACAGAGTCCAATTGCCTGAAACTTCACGGAACTTATTTTTGGAACGAAAGCAATCCAGGAGACTTGGAGTAGACGTCAGGGAAGCTTCGAGGAAGCCACGAGGAAGGGAGGTGCGCCCTACCCCCCTGGGCACGCCCCCACCCTCGTGGGCCCCTCGTGGCTCCTCTGACCGACTTCTTTCACCTATATATGTCCATATACCCTAAAAACACCGAGGAGCAGAATAGATCGGGAGTTCCGCCGCCATAAGCCTCCGTAGCCACCGAAAACCAATCTAGACCCATTCCGGCACCCTGCCGGAGGGGGAATCCCTCTCCGATGGTCATCTTCATCATCCCGGTGCTCTCCATGACAAGGAGGGAGTAGTTCATCCTCAGGGCTGAGGGTATGTACTAGTAGCTATGTGTTTGATCTCTCTCTCTCTCTCGTGTTCTTGAGGTGGTACGTTCTTGATGTATCGCGAGCTTTGCTATTATATTTGGATCTTATGATGTTTCTCCCCCTATACTCTCTTGTGACGAATTGAGTTTTGCCTTTGAAGTTATCTTATCAGATTGAGTCTTTAAGGATTTGAGAACACTTGATGTATGTCTTGCACGTGCTTATCTATGGTGACAATAGGATATCATGTGATCCACTTGATGTATGTTTTGGTGATAAACTTGCGAGTTCCGTGACCTCATGAACTTATGCATAGGGGTTGGCACACGTTTTCGTCTTGACTCTCCGGTAGAAACTTTGAGGCACTCTTTGAAGTTCTTTGTGTTGGTTGAATAGATGAATCTGAGATTGTGTGATGCATATCATATAATCATACCCACGGATACTTGAGGTGACATTGGAGTATCTAGGTGACATTAGGGTTTTGGTTGATTTGTGTCTTAAGGTGTTATTCTAGTACGAACTCTTGAATAGATCGATCAGAAAGGATAACTTTGAGGTGGTTTCGTACCCTATCATAATCTCTTCGTTTGTTCTCCTCTATTAGTGACTTTGGAGTGACTCTTTGTTGCATATTGAGGGATAGTTATATGATCCAATTATGTTATTATGGTTGAGAGAACTTGCACTAGTGAAAGTATGAACCCTAGGCCTTGTTTCCTAGCATTGCAATATCGTTTACGCTCACTTTTATCATTAGTTACCTTGTTGTTTTTATATTCAGATTACAAAAACCTATATCTACCATCCATATTGCACTTGTATCACCATCTCTTCGCCAAACTAGTGCACCTATACAATTTACCATTGTATTGGGTGTGTTGGGGACACAAGAGACTCTTTGTTATATGAAGGAAAGCGCTCCCGAGGACACATGGGAATTATCGTCAAGCTAGTTTTCATCACGTTCATATGATTCGCGTTCGGTATTTTGATAATTTGATATGTGGGTGGACCAGTGCTTGGGTACTGTCCTTACTTGGACAAGCATCCCACTTATGATTAACCCCCATTGCAAGCATCCGCAACTACAACAGAAGTATTAAGGTAAACCTAACCATAGCATGAAACATATGGATCCAAATCAGCCCCTTACGAAGCAACACATAAACTAGGGTTTAAGCTTCTGTCACTCTAGCAACCCATCATCTACTTATTACTTCCCAATGCCTCCCTCTAGGCCCAAACAATGGTGAAGTGTCATGTAGTCGATGTTCACATGACACCACTAGAGGGATGACAACATACATCTCATTAAAATATCAAACGAATACCAAATTCACATGACTACTAATAGCAAGACTTCTCCCATGTCCTCAGGAACAAACATAACTACTCACAAAGCATATTCATGTTCATAATCAGACGGGTATTAATATGCATATTGGATCTGAACATATGATCTTCCACCAAGTAAACCAACTAGCATCAACTACAAGGAGTAATCAACACTACTAGCAACCCACAGGTACCAATCTGAGGTTTGGATACAAAGATTGGATACAAGAGATGAACTAGGGTTTGAGATGAGATGGTGCTGGTGAAGATGTTGATGGAGATTGACCCCCTCCCTGTCGTGGTTTTGTCACGGCAGATGTCCTCGTGAAACGACTTAGTCGTGGAGCCATCGCTATGGGTTAGCTTAAAGGGGTTTAAAGTGGACAAAGGACGCAAGAGTTTATACTGGTTCGGCCCCTTACGATGAAGGTAAAAGCCTACTCCAGTTGTGATGGAATTGCTAGGGTTTCGATGACCAGGGAGCGAATCCGCTTTGCCTGGCTCTCGAGTTGTTGTCTGTTGTCTCTAAACCGCCACCGGGCCGCCCCTTTATATACATAGGTCGACGCACGTCGGTTTATAGAATCCCGAGGCCGAATCATAAACGTATCTGGCTCGGTCTCTACTCCTTCTATCTTACAATACAAGTTATATATCAATGTCGGTTTATGTCTACAGGCCTTAACCCGCCTTTGGGCCTTGGGCCTTCATGAAGCGCCACCATCTTTGTCTTCATGGGCTTCAAATAAAGTAATCATCATGGGGATAACCCGGCCTCTCCTGGCCGGTTTATGTCCAGTAGTAATATCACCAACACTCCCGATGAGAGGATCGTTGGTGATGACGATGGTGATGATTTCCCCCTCCCGGAGGGAAGTTTCCCCGACAGATCCTAAATCTTTTCCTTTTCCTGACCAGTGATAGATCCAAAATGCCAATGTGAAGTTGTGAAACCTGTTTTTCCTCACTTAGTCATTTTTTGCCTCAGATCTGTACCTTCCTCATCTGCGTAGGCGGTTTATCCTTTTAGAAAATAATCCGTCATATGCTATTAGTCCCCTTGTAAACCGCCCGTCGCTTTACTTTTTATAGCAGCATCAGCCTCCGGTTTAACAATTTTGCATCCTTGAATTCTTTTTTCTTAACCTATTGCGCTTTATGATTTGTCAAACATGAATTATAAACCGGCATTAATCTTTCCAGCTCTTCACTTGCAATGGACAAACAATTTTATGCCTGTAACTGGGTCCGTTCCCGGGTTACTGAAGAGCAACTGGATGGATGCGTCAGAACGGGCGCTTTACCGAAGCAAAGTGAAATCCAGTGGCGAGTTCCCGGTCCAGAAAACCCTCCTACCCCCAGAGATGGCGAAGTAGTAGTGTTTGTTGATCATATGAGCCGTGGCTTTAAACCGCCCGGGTCCAAGTTTTTCCGTGACGTGCTTGCCAACTTCCAGATCCATCCTCAAGACATTGGACCGAACTCTGTGTCCAATGTTTGCGACTTTCAAGTATTTTGTGAAGCATACCTGCAGGAGGATCCAACTGTTGAGCTATTCCAGGACTTTTTCTATTTAAACCGCCGTACTGAGTTTGTAGACGGGCCCAATACCGTACTGGGCGGTGTTTCGATTCAGAAGAGAAAAGATGTCAGTTTTCCTCATGCAAAACTCCATAGCCATCCTAAGGATTGGAACCAGACTTGGTTTTACTGTAAAGATACTTCTACTGATGATGAAAATCCTCTGCCGGGTTACTGTCCTCACCGGCTTACCAACACACATCCATTTCCGCAACGGTTGACTACCAAAGAACGGGCTACATATGTACCACAACTCTCCAAGCTCAGGGCCTTTATGGCCAATGGTCTAACAGGAGTTGATTTTGTTCGCTGCTGGATTTCATGGAGTATATTGCCCTTAAGTCGTCGCCCCAGTTTAATGTGCGAGTATACCGGTGACTCAAAAGACCCTCAACGTCATATTGATATTGAGCTGACAGAGGCTGAAGTTACTGAAACTGTGAAGAAGATACTGAATGAACCGGAGGCTGTCTGTAGCAGGACCGGGTTAAGTCCCTACTACACTTTGAATAAACCGCCAGCTGTAAGCATTGCCTCATTCCTGTTTGTACTTAATATCTTTAACTGTGTAATCTCTTATAACTTTTGTCAATTCTCTTAACAGGGCGATGACCCATTTTGGAAGAAGAAGCCTCAAGAAAAACCGGTGAAAACCCCTCGACCTAAAACGAAGGTGGTCAAGAGGCCTACCAAGAAGAAGGCGGTTGAATCCACCGGGCCAAACCTCGACGAAGACCTTGATAATCCGGAATCAGAGGTAGAACTTGACTCTCTTGGTTCACTTTTCATACACCTCATTGACAATGATTATTATCAGGATGACGCTGAAGGCAGCCAGGCTGACGACGCAGAGGTAATTACTCTTCCCTCCGGTTCAGACACTCCGTCAACACAGAAAATCTGTCAAACAATCCGGAAAATAAAATGTTCTCACCCTCTTGCTCACTTGGACCCAAAATTCCTTTTGAAGAAGCAGCAGCACGAAGCTCGCCGCACAACCCGGCACAGCGGCCAAGTAGTCACTTCGGCCGGTTTACCAAACACTCCAGTTCGGAAACATCAACCTGAGGTCTCACCCACTTCTGATACCTCTTATCCCAAGGTAGGTTATTTCCGACAACCTCTTAATCCGTCCGATTCAAATTATCAGGGAACACCTCATTCGTCTTCTGGCGAGTCAACGGCCACACAACTCCCTCCTCTTAAGACAGTTGCTAGGTAAGTATTTTGACTCAATATCTTGACGCTCTATACTTGCATGTTATATTAACCCTTGCATCTTTTTCCTTTCAGAGCCAAGGCTAGACCCGGCAAGAAGGCTCGGGCGAACAAACCATCTGACAACCATATGGTTGTTGAACCGGAGCAAACTACAGAACCGGAAGGTCCAAATGCTGACGCCATGTTTGATGAACTGCCCCCTCAAGATCATGATTTTGATGAACAAGTAGAAGTTGAAATAGCAGACCATGCTGATAAACCGACGAGCCCGGTCCGTACTGACGATGGACCGTCTAGTCCGGTTAAGGCTGCTGATATCCCGTCAACTCTAGTGAAGACTACCGGTGACAAGGAAGATGATGTTATCATCACTTGTGTTGGCCACACTTCCCCTAACAATCCTGTTGCATTATCAAAACATAGCGCCAAGGAGGAATGTTCCTCTATGGAAAAAGGAAAATGGGGCACCGATTTATCAAGCTATGCTCACCTCAACGCCCAGGAACTCCATTCTGGTTTTTTAAACCATCTGTACACAAACCGTGACTACGAAGCCGGTTTAGCGAACCTGATGAAGGAGCATTATGAGGTAATTACATAACCTTTTCTCTCTTAAATCCAATTGTGAGTACCAACTCTAGTAGCCCCCAAGGGCCGATTTATGATGGCAATCAAAAACCGGGACTTTGTAATATCTCAACTCTGCATACTTATCCTTCAAGGGTCGGTTGATCCTTTTTAAAAATGAACCGGTACTTTAACATTGTAATCCTGTAACTTTCGCCTATGCAGTTGTCGGGGTATGGGGTCCTGGCAAACCCGTAAGGTTCGAACACTGGGGTGCGCGTGAAGTCTGTCCCTCCAACCGATCTACGCCCTAGCTCGCTAGGATCTCGCGGATGAACTCGACAAACTCACAACACAGAAGGACACGGGGTTTATACTGGTTCGGGCCACCGTTGTGGTGTAAGACCCTACTCCAGTGTGGTGGTGGATTGCCTCTTGGGTTGATGATAAACAATACAAAGGAAGAACGGCCTCCCGAGGTTGAGGCATTCTTGTGCTCGGCGAGCTTGTGTGTGTGGGGGTGGTCTCGCTCAAGCTCCCATCTGATCCCCTCCACTTTGGTGGCTAGTCCTATTTATAGAGGCCCTGGTCCTCTTCCCAAATATCGAGCGGGAAGGGAGCCAACAATGGCAGGCTAATTTGAAGGGGGACAGCTAGTACAAGCTATCCTGACAAAAGTAGTCTTCGCCTGCACAAAGTTCTGGTGGTGACGCTGTTCTGGGCTCCACGGTGACCTCCGTCTTGCAGTCCATGGTCTTGGTCTTGTTGCACCGAAATGGCAACCTTTGCCTGAGGCCTCGGTACTCCGCGGCTGCGCTTGCCCCCTTTGCACCAAAGAGGAAACAAGGACGCTGTGCACGCTGGCGCCCGCCTGGTGTCGATCATCACGGCTCACGTCACGAGAACCTCGTGAGGTTTGCCTTGCCTTGATATCTCCGCTCCTCGTGAGCCTGCCTAGCTAGGCCACTCCGAAGGAGGTCTTGCGTCGTCCGCCTCACGAGGCTTGGCCCCTCACGAGGGTCTTGGGTGCTTCGTTGGTGAAGAAGGGCCATACGTCCTGCTGGCTTAGCCACGCCGTGGGCCACAGGCAGGCAAGTCTGGGGACCCCGTTCCCAGAACGCCAACAGTAGCCCCCGGGCCCAAGGTGCGCGGGCTTGGCTTCGCGGCAAAGCCAAGGGTCAAGCTCGATGCGCCGTGGGCCCCCAAAGCATGCGACCTCAGTTGACGCGTGGCGGTTGATTGGACGTGGGCGTCTTCGCTTCCCCATGCTGCTTCGGCGACTGCATGACTTGACAAGTCCCTGCGACATGCAAGGGAAACCATCATTACCTGTGATCGTGGGAGACGCCGGTTGGCCTTCTCTTGCTATAAATGGGGAGGGGGGAGCCCCCGTTGCCCATCTCTTCCTTGCTTGCTTCCTCCTTCTTGCTCCATTGCTTGCAGTGCCTCCGATGGCGCCTCAAAGGAAGTTCTCTGCTGCCGAGAAGGGAAAGGCCCCTCGCGAGGGCCCTGGTTCCCCGGTGCCCAAGCGCGGTCGCGGCCGCCCGCGCAAGCACGCGGTGACCCCCGCCATGGCCCACCGTCGAGGCGGCGCCATGACACGCGGAGGGGGCCGTCCCAACCGTGGCGGTCCAGTTGACGGGGGGAGGTGCGCGATGATGGCAAGGCCTCCCTGCCCGCGCTTCCATTCAGTGGAGGCGTCGCCGGAGTTCGTTGTTTGGTCGGAAAACCCGTCCGACAACTGGCTCCAGCTTCCGCGCTTCTTTGTCGATGAGCTGCCGGCCCCTGGTCCAGGGGGGCTCTGGTTGCAGGCGGATGGTTGCTGCAGCAAGGCCTCCTGGGTCATGGTCGAGACTTCTGCCGCGGGCAACATAGCCCTGGCCCGCGGCTGGCAGATGTTCGTCTCCGCGCGCGGCCTGGGCAGGCGGTGCACGCTCCACTTCAAGTATGACGGCGGGTCGACCCTCTACGTGAGGGTGTTCGGCGAAAATGGCCGCCGCGCCGGGTGCTGCCCCGAGAAGAACGACGGCAAGGAGGTGCTCGGCCTTGGCGACGGTCGTGACGAGGGTGAGGGCGAGCCTGCCCTCAGCGGCGACCGCATCTCCTCCAGCTACAACGGCTCTCCCTCCTGCGACAGCTCTAGCAGCAGTGGCTACGATCAGCCGCCGCGCTCGCTTCGAAGGAGGCAGTGGGTCATCTCGTCCCCGCGCCTCCGTGAAGCGCGAGGAGGGGTCTGGCTAGGCTTGGGCGTCGCTAAGGGCCTTCCCCGCAGATTGTTGAAACGCCGCTTTGTTTGTTTTTTTCCTTTCTTTCCCTGTACCAGAAAATGAAACCAGTATGGGCCGAGAGGGGCGTGTACCGAACTATGGTTCTTGGTTAATGCAACGTGCGTGTTGTTCCCATGCCATGCTGTTATTTTGCGCAGAGATAACCTAACCTGGCGTGTTTGGGGACGCCCCTTCCTTCACGAGATGTCTGCATTTGCTCGGGAACTGCAAGAATTTGTTAGGGGGGTGCGCTAGAGGATTTTGCCATTCACCCGAACCTTGACTTGGCGCTTTGCATCGCGGTACCCGAGGGGCACGGATTTAGGAGAGTTGGGCCAACTTCCAGGCTTGAACGAGGGTGACTCGCGAGAAGGCAGAGAGAAGGAAAAGCTCGCGAGGGCACCTGCCTAGCCCCCTCGCGAGGTATGCGAGAGAGATATCACGGGTAAACCAGGGCCGCAAAATGCGGTAAAAGGCGAAGGAACCAAATCAGCAAGGAATGCCAAAGGCAAACTTGATTAAGGAAAAGCAAGCCAACTACGGAAAGCAAATGAAAAACCGCGTCCGACACCTAATCTAGTCTTCGAGTCTTCTCACCAGCGCGGAGCTAAGTGCTGTCCACTAGGCATGGGAGGGAGCCCCAGGGCCTGAGGCCGGCGCTCCTGAGACTCCGGGGTGTGTATAGCCCCAACTCATTATTACGTGAGAGTGTCACGGGCGGAGATTCTTCATAGGCACCGGGCCTTGCTTCACAGGCTTTGGGCCTTGCTTCATAGGCAGTGGGCCTTCCTTCACAGGCTCTGGGCCTTGCTTCTCAGGCACTGGGCCTTGCTTCTCAGGCTCTGGGCCTTGCTTCTCAGGCTCTGGGCCTTGATTCTCAGGCTCTGGGCCTTGCTTCATGGGTAGAACTTCCGGAGGTGCTGGATGTTCCAGTCGTTTTGGATAGGTGTCCCCTCCTACGTCTCCAAGCGCACGGCACCCGGCCTGGTGATGTGAACGACCCTGAACGGGCCCTCCCACATGGGCGAGAGCTTGTGCAAGCCTTCCCTGGAGAGGACCCGCCTCAGGACCAGGTCACCCGTCTCGAGCGTCCTGGAGCGAATGTTGCGGCAGTGGTAGCGCCGCAGCGCTTGTCTTCGAGTCTTCTCACCAGCGCGGAGCTAAGTGCTGTCCACTAGGCATGGGAGGGAGACCCAGGGCCTGAGGCCGGCGCTCCTGAGACTTCGGGGTGTGTATAGCCCCAACTCATTATTACGTGAGAGTGTCACAGGCGGAGATTCTTCATAGGCACCGGGCCTTACTTCACAGGCTCTGGGCCTTCCTTCACAGGCTCTGGGCCTTGCTTCTCAGGCTCTGGGCCTTGCTTCATAGGCAGTGGGCCTTCCTTCACAGGCTCTGGGCCTTGCTTCTCAGGCACTGGGCCTTGCTTCTCAGGCTCTGGGCCTTGCTTCTTAGGCTTTGGGCCTTGCTTCATGGGTAGAACTTCCGGAGGTGCTGGATGTTCCAGTCGTTTTGGATAGGTGTCCCCTCCTACGTCTCCAAGCGCACGGCACCCGGCCTGGTGATGTGAACGACCCTGAACGGGCCCTCCCACATGGGCGAGAGCTTGTGCAAGCCTTCCCTGGAGAGGACCCGCCTCAGGACCAGGTCACCCCTCTCGAGCGTCCTGGAGCGAATGTTGCGGCAGTGGTAGCGCCGCAGCGCTTGTTGGTACCTTGCCGCCCTTAATGTAGCTTCGCGACGTTGTTCCTCCCCCAGCATGAGATCCATCCCCCGCATGGCGTTCTGCTGCGTTTCGTCGAACGCCATGACCCGTGCAGAGCGATGCCTTACCTCGTGAGGGAGGACCGCTTCAGCTCCGTAGACGAGGAAGAACGGAGTCTCGCCCGTTGGCTTGGTAGCGGTGGTGTGGATGGACCACAGCATGGACTGGAGCTCGTTGTGCCAGCCCCTGCCGCAGGCCTCCAGCTTCTTCTTGAAGGTCCTGGTCTTGAGGCCCCTCAGGACCTCAGCATTGGCGCGCTCGGCCTGACCATTGCTCCTGGGGTGGGCTACCGAAGCGTAGCAGATCTGCGTTCCAAGGTTAGCACAGTAGGTTTTAAAGAGGTTACTAGTGAACTGCGAGCTGTTATCTATGATAATGCGGTTGGGGACCCCGAAGCGGCTTACGAGGCCCTTGATGAACTTGACAGCAGAGCCGGCTGGAATGGTTCGGACGGCTTCCACCTCTGCCCACTTAGTGAACTTATCGATGGTGACGTAGAGATAGCGGTAGCCCCCTGGCACTCACGGGAATGGGCCTAGGATGTCCAGCCCCCAGACCGCGAACGGCCACGTGAGCAGGATGGTTTGGAGGCCCTGAGCAGGCTGATGGATTTGCTTGGCGTGGAATTGGCAAGCTTCGCAGGACTTCACCAGCTCAGCTGCATCGTTGAGTGTTGTAGGCCAATAGAATCCACTGCGGAAGGCCTTGCTGACGAGGGTCCGTGATGATGAGTGATCCCCACAGTCCCCGCCGTGTATGTCAGTCAGTAGCTCCCTCCCTTGATCACTAGAGATGCAGCGCAGCGTGACGTCGTTCGGTCGTTTCCTGTACAGCTCGCCGTCTTGAATGCAGTATGCCGTGGCCTGTCGGACACGCGCTCTGCGTCTTCTTCTCTCTCCAACAGTGTCCCATGCATCAGGTACTCCCTGAACTCCTTGGTCCAGCACTCCTCCTGGGGCTTGAGTGCCAAGAGCAGCCGAGTTCCTGAGGTTGGGCCGCAATCTGGGGCTCCCGAGGCTGAGTCGTGCTTGAGAGAGGCGGCGTAGCTGATGGCTTGAAGAGCCGTTCTTCGAAGACGCCGGGCTCTTGCGGTTGCCACTTGGATGCTCTCTTGGCGATGTCGTCAGCTTCCTTGTTGGTGCCCAGGGGCACGTCCTGCAGCTCCAAGCCTACGAACTGCTTTTCCATTTTGCGCACCTCAGCAGGGTAGGCCTTGATACGTCTCCAACGTATCTATAATTTTTGATTGCTTCATGCTATATTATCTACTGTTTTGGACATTATTGGGCTTTATTATCCACATTTATATTATTTTTGGGACTAACCTATTAACCGGAGGCCCAACCCAGAATTGTTTTTTTGCCTATTTCAGGGTTTCGAAGAAAAGGAAAATCAAATTGAGTCCAATTGACCTGAAACTTCACAAAACTTATTTTTGGAAGGAAAGCAACCCGGGAGACTTGGAGTCCAAGTAAGGGAAGCAACAAGGAAGCCACGAGGCAGGGGGGCGCGCCCTCCACTCTCGTGGGCCCCTCGTGGCTCCCCTGACGTACTTCTTCCGCCTATATATCTCCATATACCCTAAAACGATCAGGGAGCGCAAATAGATCGGGAGTTCCGCCACCAGAAGCCTCCGTAGCCACTGAAAGCCAATCTAGACCTGTTCCGGCACCTTGCCGGAGGGGGAATCCCTCTCCGGTGGCCATCTTCATCATCCCGGCGCTCTCCATGACGAGGAGGGAGTAGTTCTCCCTCGGGGCTGAGGGTATGTACCAGTAGCTATGTGTTTGATCTCTCTCTCTCTCTCTCTCGTGTTCTTGAGGTGATATGATCTTGATGTATCGCGAGCTTTGCTATTATATTTGGATCCTATGATGTTTCTTCCCCCTCTACTCTCTTGTAATGGATTGAGTTCTCCCTTTGAAGTTATCTTATCGCATTGAGTCTTTAAAGATTTGAGAACACTTGATATATGTCTTGCCGTGCGTATCTGTGGTGACAATGGGATACCACGTGATTCATTTGATGTATGTTTTGGTGATCAACTTGCGGGTTCCGCCCATGAACCTATGCATACGGGTTGGCACACGTTTTGGTCGTGATTCTCCGGTAGAAACTTTGGGGCACTCTTTGAGGTTCTATGTGTTGGTTGAATAGATGAATCTAAGATTGTCTGATGCATATCGTATAATCATACCCACGGATACTTGAGGTGACATTGAAGTATCTAGGTGACATTAGGGTTTTGGTTGATTTGTGTCTTAAGGAGTTATTCTAGTATGAACTCTAGGGCTGTTTGTGACACTTATAGGAATAGCCCAACGGATTGATTGGAAAGAATAACTTTGAGGTGGTTTCGTACCCTACCATAATATCTTCGTTCGTTCTCCGCTATTAGTGACTTTGGAGTGACTCTTTGTTGCATGTTGAGGGATAGTTATGTGATCCAATTATGTTATTATTGTTGAGAGGACTTGCACTAGTGAAAGTATGTACCCCAGGCCTTATTTCCTAGCATTGCAATACCGTTTACGATCACTTTTATCATTCGTTACCTTGCTGTTTTAATATTTTCAGATTACAAAAACCATTATCTACTATCCATATACCACTTGTATCACCATCTCTTCGCCGAACTAGTGCACCTATACAATTTACCATTGTATTGGGTGTGTTGGGGACACAAGAGACTCTTTGTTATTTGGTTGCAGGGTTTCTTGAGAGAGACCATCTTCATCCTACGCCTCCTACGGATTGATAAACCTTAGGTCATCCACTTGAGGGAAATTTGAAGGAAATATGCCCTAGAGGCAATAATAAAGTTATTATTTATTTCCTTATATCATGAGTTTATGAGTTTTGATGCACGCTTAAGATTTCGATGACAGTTATATTATGAGTTTACGAGTTTTGATGTACCGAAGTTAGTTCGGAGTCCCGGATGTGATCACGGACATGACGAGGAGTCTCGAAATGGTCGAGACATAAAGATTGATATATTGGACGGCTATATTCGGATAGCGGAAGTGTTCCGGGTGATTTCGGAGAAAACCGGAGAGCCGGAGGGTTACCGGAACCCCCCGGGAGAAGTAATGGGCCATATGGGCCTTAGTGGAGAGAGAGAGGGGCAGCCAAAGGTGGGCCGCGCGCCTCCTCCCCCCTGGTCCGATTTTGACTAGGAGAGGGGGGCGGCGCCCCCCTTTCCTTCTCCCTCCCCACTTCTTTCCCCCTCCTAGTAGGAGTCCTACTCCTACTAGGAGGAGGACTCCTCCTTGGCGCGCCATATGGGGCTGGCCGGCCTCCTCCCCTTGATCCTTTATATACGGGGGCGGGGGGCACCCCTAGACACACAAGTTGATCCACGTGATCATATTCTTAGCCGTGTGCGGTGCCCCCTTCCACCATAATCCTCGATAATATTGTAGCGGTGCTTAGGCGAAGCCCTGCGACGGTAGTACATCAAGATCGTCACCACGCCGTCGTGCTGACGGAACTCTTCCCCGACACTTCGCTGGTTCGGAGTCCGGGGATCGTCATCGAGCTGAACGTGTGCTAAAACTCGGAGGTGCCGTAGTTTCGGTGCTTGATCGGTCGGGCCGTGAAGACGTACGACTACATCAACTGCGTTGTGCTAACGCTTCCGCTGTCGGTCTACAAGGGTACGTAGATCACACTCTCCCCTCTCGTTGCTATGCATCACCATGATCTTGCGTGTGCATAGGAATTTTTTTGAAATTACTACGTTCCCCAACAGTGGCATCCGAGCGTAGGTTTTATATGTTGATGTTATATTCATGAGTAGAACACAAGTGAGTTGTGGACGATATAAGTCATACTGCTTACCAGCATGTCATACTTTGGTTCGGCGGTATTGTTGGACGAAGCGGCCCGGACCGACATTATGCGTACGCTTACGCGAGACCGGTTCTCCCGACGTGCTTTGCACATAGGTGGCTTGCGGGTGACAGTTTCTCCAACTTTAGTTGAACCGAGTATGGCTACGCCCGGTCCTTGCGAAGGTTAAAACAGCACCAACTTGACAAACTATCGTTGTGGTTTTGATGCGTAGGTAAGATTGGTTCTTGCTTAAGCCCGTAGCAGCCACGTAAAACTTGCAACAACAAAGTAGATGACGTCTAACTTGTTTTTGCGGGGCATGTTGCGATGTGATATGGTCAAGACATGATGCTAAATTTTATTGTATGAGATGATCATGTTTTGTAACCGAGTTATCGGCAACTGGTAGGAGCCATATGGTTGTCGCTTTATTGTATGCAATGCAATCGCGCTGTAATGCTTTACTTTATCACTAAGCGGTAGCGATAGTCATGGAAGCATAAGATTGGCGAGACGACAACGATGCTACGATGGAGATCAAGGTGTCGCGCCGGTGACGATGGTGATCACGACGGTGCTTCGAAGATGGAGATCACAAGCACAAGATGATGATGGCCATATCATATCACTTATATTGATTGCATGTGATGTTTATCTTTTATGCATCTTATCTTGCTTTGATTAACGGTAGCATTATAAGATGATCTCTCACTAATTATCAAGAAGTGTTCTCCCTGAGTATGCACCGTTGCGAAAGTTCTTCGTGCTGAGACACCACGTGATGATCGGGTGTGACAGGCTCTACGTTCAAATACAACGGGTGCAAAACAGTTGCACACGCGGAATACTCAGGTTATACTTGACGAGCCAAGCATATACAGATATGGCCTCGAAACACGGAGACCGAAAGGTCGAGCGTGAATCATATAGTAGATATGATCAACATAGTGATGTTCACCAATGAAACTACTCCATCTCACATGATGATCGGACATGGTTTAGTTGATTTGGATCACGTAATCACTTAGAGGATTAGAGGGATGTCTATCTAAGTGGGAGTTCTTTAAGTAAATTAATTGAACCTAAATTTATCATGAAACTTAGTACCTAATAGTATCTTGCTTGTTTATGCTTGATTGTAGATAGATGGCTCGTGCTGTTGTTCCATTGAATTTTAATGCGTTCCTTGAGAAAGCAAAGTTGAAAGATGATGGTAGCAATTACATGGACTGGGTCCGTAACTTGAGGATTATCCTCATTGCTGCACAGAAGAATTACGTCCTGGAAGCACCGCTGGGTGCCAGGCCTGCTGCTGGAGCAACACCAGATGTTATGAACGTCTGGCAGAGCAAAGCTGACGACTACTCGATAGTTCAGTGTGCCATGCTTTACGGCTTAGAATCGGGACTTCAACGACGTTTTGAACGTCATGGAGCATATGAGATGTTCCAGGAGTTGAAGTTAATGTTTCAAGCAAATGCCCGGATTGAGAGATATGAAGTCTCCAATAAGTTCTATAGCTGCAAGATGGAGGAGAATAGTTCTGTCAGTGAGCATATACTCAAAATGTCTGGGTATAATAATCACTTGATTCAATTGGGAGTTAATCTTCCAGATGATTGCGTCATTGACAGAATTCTCCAATCACTGCCACCAAGCTACAAGAGCTTCGTGATGAACTATAATATGCAAGGGATGAATAAGACTATTCCCGAGCTCTTCGCAATGCTGAAAGCTGCGGAGGTAGAAATCAAGAAGGAGCATCAAGTGTTTATGGTCAACAAGACCACTAGTTTCAAGAAAAAGGGCAAAGGGAGGAAGAAGGGGAACTTCAAAAAGAACAGCAAGCAAGTTGCTACTCAAGAGAAGAAACCCAAACCTGGACCTAAGCCTGAAACTGAGTGCTTCTACTGCAAGCAGACTGGTCACTGGAAGCGGAACTGCCCCAAGTATTTGGCGGATAAGAAGGATGGCAAGGTGAACAAAGGTATATGTGATATACATGTTATTGATATGTACCTTACTAATGCTCGCAGTAGCACCTGGGTATTTGATACTGGTTCTGTTGCTAATATTTGCAACTCGAAACAGGGACTACGGATTAAGCGAAGATTGCTAAGGACGAGGTGACGATGCGCGTGGGAAACGGTTCCAAAGTCGATGTGATCGCAGTCGGCACGCTACCTCTACATCTACCTTCGGGATTAATATTAGACCTAAATAATTGTTATTTGGTGCCAGCGTTAAGCATGAACATTATATCTGGATCTTGTTTGATGCGAGACGGTTATTCATTTAAATCTGAGAATAATGGTTGTTCTATTTATATGAGTAATATCTTTTATGGTCATGCACCCTTAAAGAGTGGTCTATTTTTATTGAATCTCGATAGTAGTGACACACATATTCATAGTGTTGAAGCCAAAAGATGCAGAGTTGATAATGATAGTGCAACTTATTTGTGGCACTGCCGTTTGGGTCATATCGGTATAAAGCGCATGAAGAAACTCCATACTGATGGGCTTTTGGACCACTTGATTATGAATCACTTGGTACTTGCGAATCGTGCCTTATGGGTAAGATGACAAAAACACCATTCTCCGGTACTATGGAGAGAGCAACAGATTTGTTGGAAATCATACATACAGATGTATGTGGTCCGATGAACGTTGAGGCTCGTGGCGGATATCGTTATTTTCTCACCTTCACAGATGACTTAAGCAGATATGGGTATATCTACTTAATGAAACACAAGTCTGAAACATTTGAAAAGTTCAAAGAATTTCAGAGTGAAGTTGAAAATCATCGTAACAAGAAAATAAAATTCCTACGATCTGATCGTGGAGGAGAATATTTGAGTTACGAGTTTGGTGTACATTTGAAAAATTGTGGAATAGTTTCGCAACTCACGCCACCCGAAACACCACAGCGTAATGGTGTGTCCGAACGTCGTAATCATACTTTACTAGATATGGTGCGATCTATGATGTCTCTTACTGATTTACCGCTATCGTTTTGGGGATACGCTCTAGAGACGACCACATTCACGTTAAATAGGGCACCATCAAAATCCGTTGAGACGACACCTTATGAACTGTGGTTTGGCAAGAAACCAAAGTTGTCGTTTCTGAAAGTTTGGGGCTGCGATGCTTATGTGAAAAAGCTTCAACCTGATAAGCTTGAACCCAAATCGGAGAAATGTGTCTTCATAGGATATCCAAAGGAAAATATTGGATACACCTTCTATCACAGATCCGAAGGCAAGACTTTTGTTGCTAAATTCGGAAACTTTCTGGAGAAGGAGTTTCTCTCGAAAGAAGTGAGTGGGAGGAAAGTAGAACTTGACGAGGTAACTGTACCTACTCCCTTATTGGAAAGTAGTACATCACAAAAACCTGTTTCTGTGACACCTACACCAGTTAGTGAGGAAGCTAATGATGATGATCATGAAACTTCAGAACAAGATACTACTGAACCTCGTAGATCAACCAAAGTGAGATCCGCGCCAGAGTGGTACAGTAATCCTGTTCTGGAAGTCATGCTACTAGATCATGATGAACCTACGAACTATAAAGAAGCGATGGTGAGCCCAGATTCCGCAAAATGGCTTGAAGCCATGAAATCTGAGATGGGATCCATGTATGAGAACAAAGTATGGACTTTGGTTGACTTGCCTGATGATCGGCAAGCAATTGAGAATAAATGGATCTTCAAGAAGAAGACTGACGCTGACGGTAATATTACTGTCTACAAAGCTCGACTTGTCGCAAAAGGTTTTCGGCAAGTTCAAGGGATTGACTACGATGAGACCTTCTCACCCGTAGCGATGCTTAAGTCTGTCCGAATCATGTTAGCAATTGCTGCATTTTATGATTATGAAATTTGGCAGATGGATGTCAAAACTGCATTCATGAATGGATTTCTGGAAGAAGAGTTGTATATGATGCAACCAGAAGGTTTTGTCGATCCAAAGGGAGCTAACAAAGTGTGCAAGCTCCAGCGATCCATTTATGGACTGGTGCAAGCCTCTCGGAGTTGGAATAAACGCTTTGATAGTGTGATCAAAGCATTTGGTTTTATACAGACTTTTGGAGAAGCCCGTATTTACAAGAAAGTGAGTGGGAGCTCTGTAGCATTTCTGATATTATATGTGGATGACATATTACTAATTGGAAATGATATAGAATTTCTGGATAGCATAAAGGGATACTTGAATAAGAGTTTTTCAATGAAAGACCTCGGTGAAGCTGCTTACATATTAGGCATTAAGATCTATAGAGATAGATCAAGACGCTTAATTGGACTTTCACAAAGCACATACCTTGACAAAGTTTTGAAGAAGTTCAAAATGGATCAAGCAAAGAAAGGGTTCTTGCCTGTGTTACAAGGTGTGAAGTTGAGTAAGACTCAATGCCCGACCACTGCAGAAGATAGAGAGAAAATGAAAGATGTTCCCTATGCTTCAGCCATAGGCTCTATCATGTATGCAATGCTGTGTACCAGACCTGATGTGTGCCTTGCTATAAGTCTAGCAGGGAGGTACCAAAGTGATCCAGGAGTGGATCACTGGACAGCGGTCAAGAACATCCTGAAATACCTGAAAAGGACTAAGGATATGTTTCTCATATATGGAGGTGAAAAAGAGCTCATCGTAAAAGGTTACGTCGATGCAAGCTTTGACACTGATCCGGACGATTCTAAATCGCAAACCGGATACGTGTTTACATTAAACGGTGGAGCTGTCAGTTGGTGCAGTTCTAAACAAAGCATTGTGGCGGGATCTACATGTGAAGCAGAGTACATAGCTGCTTCGGAAGCAGCAAATGAAGGAGTCTGGATGAAGGAGTTCATATCCGATCTAGGTGTCATACCTAGTGCATCGGGTCCAATGAAAATCTGTTGTGACAATACTGGTGCAATTGCCTTGGCAAAGGAATCCAGATTTCACAAGAGAACCAAGCACATCAAGAGATGCTTCAATTCCATCCGGGATCTAGTCCAGGTGGGAGACATAGAGATTTGCAAGATACATACGGATCTGAATGTTGCAGACCCGTTGACTAAGCCTCTTCCACGAGCAAAACATGATCAACACCAAGGCTCCATGGGTGTTAGAATCATTACTGTGTAATCTAGATTAGTGACTCTAGTGCAAGTGGGAGACTGAAGGAAATATGCCCTAGAGGCAATAATAAAGTTATTATTTATTTCCTTATATCATGATAAATGTTTATTATTCATGCTATAATTGTATTAACCGGAAACATAATACATGTGTGAATACATAGACAAACAGAGTGTCACTAGTATGCCTCTACTTGACTAGCTCGTTAATCAAAGATGGTTATGTTTCCTAACCATGAACAAAGAGTTGTTATTTGATTAACGGGATCACATCATTAGGTGAATGATCTGATTGACATGACCCATTCCATTAGCTTAGCACCCGATCGTTTATTATGTTGCTATTGCTTTCTTCATGACTTATACATGTTCCTATGACTATGAGATTATGCAACTCCCGTTTGCCTGAGGAACACTTTGTGTGCTACCAAACATCACAACGTAAATGGGTGATTATAAAGGTGCTCTACAGGTGTCTCCAAAGGTACATGTTGGGTTGGCGTATTTCGAGATTAGGATTTGTCACTTCGATTGTCGGAGAGGTATCTCTGGGCCCTCTCGGTAATGCACATCACATAAGCCTTGCAAGCATTGCAACTAATGAGTTAGTTGCGAGATGATGTATTACGGAACGAGTAAAGAGACTTGCCGGTAACGAGATTGAACTAGGTATTGAGATACCGATGATCGAATCTCGGGCAAGTAACATACCGATGACAAAGGGAACAACGTATGTTGTTATGCGGTCTGACCGATAAAGATCTTCGTAGAATATGTAGGAGCCAATATGAGCATCCAGGTTCTGCTATTGGTTATTGACCGGAGACGTGTCTCGGTCATGTCTACATTGTTCTCGAACCCGTAGGGTCCG
The DNA here is from genome assembly GCF_056163025.1 of Triticum urartu. Lineage (NCBI taxonomy): Eukaryota > Viridiplantae > Streptophyta > Magnoliopsida > Poales > Poaceae > Triticum > Triticum urartu. Next base: position 449,278,943 of record NC_141873.1, read on the forward strand.
CACGCTTAAGGTTTCGATGACAGTTATATTATGATTTTATGAGTTTTGATGTACCGAAGTTAGTTCGGAGTCCCGGATGTGATCACGGACATGACGAGGAGTCTCGAAATGGTCGAGACATAAAGATTGATATATTGGACGGCTATATTCGGACACCGGAAGTGTTCCGGGTGATTTCGGAGAAAACCGGAGAGCCGGAGGGTTACCGGAACCCCCCCGGGAGAAGTAATGGGCCATATGGGCCTTAGTGGAGAGAGAGACGGGCAGCCAAAGGTGGGCCGCGCGCCTCCTCCCCCCTGGTCCGAATTGGGCTAGGAGAGGGGGGGGGGGGCGGCGCCCCCCTTTCCTTCTCCCTCCCCACTTCTTTCCCCCTCCTAGTAGGAGTCCTACTCCTACTAGGAGGAGGACTCCTCCTTGGCGCGCCATATGGTGCCGGCCGGCCTCCTCCCCTTGATCCTTTATATATGGGGGCAGGGGGCACCCCTAGACACACAAGTTGATCCACGTGATCATATTCTTAGCCGTGTGCGGTGCCCCCTTCCACCATAATCCTCGATAATATTGTAGCGGTGCTTAGGCGATGCCCTGCGACGGTAGTACATCAAGATCGTCACCACGCCGTCGTGCTGACGGAACTCTTCCCCGACACTTTGCTGGATCGGAGTCCGGGGATCGTCATCGAGCTGGACGTGTGCTAAAACTCGGAGGTGCCGTAGTTTCGGTGCTTGATCGGTCGGGCCGTGAAGACGTATGACTACATCAACCGCGTTGTGCTAACGCTTCCGCTGTCAGTCTACAAGGGTACGTAGATCACACTCTCCCCTCTCGTTTCTATGCATTACCATGATCTTGCGTGTGCGTAGGAATTTTTTTGAAATTACTACGTTCCCCAACAAAATTTGCTACTGTCCTACAAACCTCTGCACTTGGAGGCCCAACAACGTCTACAAGAAGAAGGTTGTGTAGTAGACATCAAGCTCTTTTCTGGCGCCGTTGCCGGGGAACTGAGTGCTTGAAGGTATATCTTTAGATCTTGCAATCGAGTCTTTTAGTTTCTTGTTTTATCACTAGTTTAGTTTATAAAAGAAAATTACAAAAAAATATGGAATTGAGTTTGCCTCATATGCTTCATCTTTTTAATATCTTTCATGAGTATGATGGAAAGGAAAATTGTGCCAAGGTGTTAGAAGAAGAATGCATTAGAATGTTTGGCACTAAATATTTGAATGGTGAGCATGATTGCAATGTTGTTAGTATGAATTCCTTGAATATCCATGATGCTAATGATATGCAAAGCCACAAGCTTGGGGAAGCTATGTTTGATGAAGATGGTATTTTTTGTCCCCCATGTTTTGATGAGCAAATTTATTATGATGAAATCATGCCTCCTATTTATGATAATCATATTGATGAAAGTGGATTTGGAGAGGTCATGACTTTATTTTGTGATGAATCCACTATTCCGGAAGAGGTTCGATTGATTATGAGAACAAAGTTGCTATCTATGATGATTATTGTGATGACTTGTATGCTATTAAAAATAATGATATCCATGAAACTTGTCATCACAATTTTAGTTTTCAATTGGATTATGCCTCACATGATAATTATTTTGTTGAGTTTGCTCCCACTATTATTCATGAGAAGAAATTTGCTTATGTGGAGAGTAATAAAAATTCTATGCTTGTGGCTCATGAAAAGAATGCTTTATGTGATATTTATATTGCTGAATTCATTCATGATGCTACTGAAAATTATTATGATGGAGGAATATACGCTTGTAGGAATTGCAATAATACCAAGTTTCCTCCCTATGTGCTTAAAATCTTGAAGTTTTGCTTGCTTTACCTTCCTATGCTAATTGATTATTGTTTCCACAAGTTATTTGCTCACAAATTCCTATGCATAGGAAGTGGGTTAGACATAAATGTGCTAGTCATATTCTTCATGATGCTCTCTTTATGTTTCAATTCTTATCTTTTATGTGAGCATCGTTGAAATCATCATGCCTAGCTAGGGGCGTTAAACGATAGCGCTTGTTGGGAGGCAACCCATTTTTATTTTTGTTCATTTATTTTTGCTCCTGTTTAGCAATAAATAATTTATCTAGCCTCTTTTATGATTGAGTTTTTATGTTTTAATTAGTGTTTGTGCCAAGTAGAACCGTTGGGAAGACTTGGGGAAAGTCTTGTTGATCTTGCTGTAAAAACAGAAACTTTAGCACTCACGAGAATTGCTGCAATTTTTATTTGGAGAGTGCTATTTAGTTAAATTATTTTTGAAGATGATTAATAGACAAATTTCTCACGTCCAGAAATTTATTTGAGAATTTTATGAGTTCCAGAAGTATACGTTTGATCCAGATTACTACATACTGTTCTGTTTTTGACAGATTCTGTTTTCGATGTGTTGTTTGCTTATTTTGATGAATCTATGAGTAGTATTGGAGGGTATGAACCATAGATAAGTTGGAATACAGTAGGTTTAACACCAATATAAATAAATAATGAGTTCATTACAGTACCTTGAAGTGGTGTTTTGTTTTCTTTCGCTAACGGAGCTTACGAGTTTTCTGTTATGTTTTGTGTTGTGAAGTTTTCAAGTTTTGGGTAAAGATTCGATGGACTATGGAATAAGGAGTGGAAAGAGCCTATGCTTGGGGATGCCCAAGTCACCCCAAGGTAATATTCAAGGACAACCAAGAGCCTAAGCTTGGGGATGCCCCGGAAGGCATCCCCTCTTTCGTCTTCGTTCATCGGTAACTTTACTTGGAGCTATATTTTTATTTACCACATGATATGTGTTTTGCTTGGAGCGTCATTTTTTTTGCTTGATGTTTGAATAAAATACCAAGATCTGAAATTATTAAATGTTAGAGAGTCTTCACATAGTTGCATAATTATTCAACTACTCATTGAGCTTCACTTATATCTTTTGGAGTAGTTTGTCATTGCTCTAGTGCTTCACTTATATTTTTTTAGAGAACGGTGGTGGTTTTATTTTGAAGAAATAATTGATCTCTCATGCTTCACTTATATTATTTTGAGAGTCTTTAGAACAACATGGTAGTTTGCTTTGGTTATGAAACTAGTCCTAATATGATGGGCATCCAAGAGGGATATAATAAAAACTTCCATATAAGTGCATTGAATACTAAGAGAAGTTTGATGCTTGATGATTGTTTGAGACATGGAGGTAATAATATCAAAGTCGTGCTAGTTGAGTAGTTGTGAATTTGAGAAGTGCTTGTGTTGAAGTTTGCAAGTCCCGTAGCATGCACGTATGGTAAACGTTATGTAACAAATTTGAAACATGGGGTGTTCTTTGATTGTCTTCCTTATGAGTGGCGGTCGGGGACGAGCGATGGTCTTTTCCTACCAATCTATCCCCCTAGGAGCATGCGCGTAGTGCCGAGGTTTTTGATGACTTGTAGATTTTTGCAATAAGTATGTGAGTTCTTTATGACTAATGTTGAGTCCATGGATTATACGCACTCTCACCCTTCCATCATTGCTAGCCTCTTCGGTACCGTGCATTGCCCTTTCTCACATTGAGAGTTGGTGCAAACTTCGCCGGTGCATCCAAACCCCGTGATATGATACACTCTTTCACACATAATCCTCCTTATATCTTCCTCAAAACAGCACCATACCTACCTATTCTGGCATTTCCATAGCCATTCCGAGATATATTGCCATGCAACTTTCCACCGTTCCGATTATTATGACACGCATCATCATTGTCATATTGCTTTGCATGATCATGTAGTTGACATCATATTTGTGGCAAAGCCACCGTTCATAATTTTTCATACATGTCACACTTGATTCATCGCAATCACGGTACACCACCGGAGGCATTCATATAGAGTCATATCTTGTTCTAGTATCGAGTTGTAATCTTTGAGTTGTAAATAAATAGAAGTGTGATGATCATCATTAATAGAGCATTGTCCCAAAAAAAGAAAAAAAGAAAAAAAAGAGAAAGGCCAAAAAAGGGAAATGCCAAAAAAAGAGAAAGGCCAAAAAAAGAAAGGCCAAATAAAAAATAAAAAAATATATAAAAATAAAAGGGACAATGCTACTATCCTTTTTTTCCACACTTGTGCTTCAAAGTAGCACCATGATCTTCATGATAGAGAGTCTCTTGTTTTGTCACTTTCATATACTAGTGGGAATTTTTCATTATAGAACTTGGCTTGTATATTCCAACAATGGGCCTCCTCAAGTACCCTAGGTCTTCGTGAGCAAGCAAGTTGGATGCACACCCACTTAGTTTCTTTTGTTGAGCTTTCATACATTTGTAGCTCTAGTGCATCCATTGCATGGCAATCCCTACTCCTTGCATTAACATCAATTGATGGGCATCTCCCTAGCCCATTGATTAGCCGTGTCGATGTGAGACTTTCTCCTTTTTGTCTTCTCCACAGAACCCCCATCATCATATTCTATTCCACCCATAGTGCTATGTCCATGGCTCGCGCTCATGTATTGCGTGAAGGTTTATGAGTTTGAGATTACTAAAGTATGAAACAAATTGCTTGGCTTGTCATCGGGGTTGTGCATGATGAGAGCATTCTTGTGTGACGAAAATGGAGCATGACTAAACTATATGATTTTGTAGGGATGAACTTTCTTTGGCCATGTTATTTTGAGAAGACATAATTGCTTTGTTAGTATGCTTGAAGTATTATTATTTTTATGTCAATATGAACTATTGTCTTGAATCTTTCGGATATGAATATTCATACCACAATTAAGAAGAATTACATTAAAATTATGCCAAGTAGCACTCCGCATCAAAAATTCTGTTTTTATCATTTACCTACTCGAGGACGAGCAGGAATTAAGCTTGGGGTTGCTTGATACGTCTCCGACGTATCTATAATTTTTGATTGCTCCATGCTATATTATCTACTGTTTTGGACTTTATTATCCACTTTTATATTATTTTTGGGACTAACCTATTAACCGGAGGCCCAGCCCATAATTGTTGTTTTTGCCTATTTCAGGGTTTCGAAGAAAAGGAAAATCAAACGGAGTCCAATTGACCTAAAACTTCACGGAACTTATTTTTGAAAGGAAAGCAACCCGGGAGACTTGGTGTCCATGTAAGGGAAGCAACGAGGAAGCCATGAGGCAGGGGGGCGCGCCCTCCACCCTCGTGGGCCCCTGTGGCTCCCCTGACGTACTTCTTCCGCCTATATATCTCCATATACCCTAAAATGATCAGGGAGCATAATAGATCGGGAGTTCCACCGCCAGAAGCCTCCGTAGCCACCTAAAGCCAATCTAAACCCGTTCCGGCACCCTGCCAGAGGGGGAATCCCTCTCCGGTGGCCATCTTCATCATCCCGGCGCTCTCCATGACGAGGAGGGAGTAGTTCTCCCTCGGGGCTGAGGGTATGTACCAGTAGCTATGTGTTTGATCTCTCTCTCTCTCTCTCGTGTTCTTGAGGTGATACGATCTTGATGTATCGCGAGCTTTGCTATTATATTTGGATCCTATGATGTTTCTTCCCCCCTCTACTCTCTTATAATGGATTGAGTTTTCCCTTTGAAGTTATCTTATCGGATTGAGTCTTTAAAGATTTGAGAACACTTGATGTATGTCTTGCCGTGCGTATCTGTGGTAACAATGGGATACCACGTGATTCACTTGATTTATGTTTTGGTGATCAACTTGCGGGTTCCGCCCATGAACCTATGCATATGGGTTGGCACACGTTTTGGTCGTGATTCTCCGGTAGAAACTTTGGGGCACTCTTTGAGGTTCTATGTGTTGGTTGGATATATGAATCTGTTGTGTGATGCATATCGTATAATCATACCCACGGATACTTGAGGTGACATTGGAGTATCTAGGTGACATTAGGGTTTTGGTTGATTTGTGTCTTAAGGTGTTATTCTAGTACGAACTCTAGGGCTATTTGTGACACTTATAGGAATAGCCCAACGGATTGATTGGAAAGAATAACTTTGAGGTGGTTTCGTACCCTACCATAATCTCTTCGTTCGTTCTCCGCTATTAGTGACTTTGGAGTGACTCTTTGTTGCATGTTGAGGGATAGTTATGTGATCCAATTATGTTAATATTGTTGAGAGGACTTGCACTAGTGAAAGTATGAACCCTAGGCCTTATTTCCTAGCATTGCAATACCATTTACGCTCACTTTTATCATTTGTTACCTTGCTGTTTTTATATTTTGAGATTACAAAAACCATTATCTACTATCCGTATACCACTTGTATCACCATCTCTTTGCCGAACTAGTGCACCTATACAATTTACCATTGTATTGGGTGTGTTGGGGACACAAGAGACTCTTTGTTTTTTGGTTGCAGGGTTGCTTGAGAGAGACCATCTTCATCCTACGCCTCCTACGGATTGATAAACCTTAGGTCATCCACTTGAGGGAAAATTGCTACTGTCCTACAAACCTCTGCACTTGGAGGCCCAACAACGTGTACAAGAAGAAGGTTGTGTAGTAGACACCAGGCCTCCATGTGCTCGTCCTTTGGCTCATATACTTTGTTGGAGAAGTTGACGAGGAGCTGCGAGTCGCCCTTGATGGTAAGGCGCCTCACCCCCATAGCCGCCGCAGCCTTCAGGCCGGCTATGAGGCCCTCGCATTTTGTGATATTGTTGGAGAGCTTCTCGCCGTGCTGAAAGCAGAGTTGCACGGCATATCAAAGCTTGTCCTGAGTGGGCGAGATGAGCACTGCTCCAGCCCCCGCGCCATGGTGCGCAAAGGCGCCATCAAAATACATGACCCAGCCGTCTGGCGCCTCGCTTACCATGGAGGTGGACTAGTCTTCTCCTTCCTCAAGAGCCGGGGCATCTGTCCATTCCGCCACAAAATCGGTGAGCGCCGCTCCCTTGATGACCCTGGTGGTGCTAAACTCCAGCTGAAATGCTTGCAGCTCGATGTTCCATTCAGCGACCCTTCCGGCTGAGTTTGGGCTCCTGAGTATCCTCTCCAACGGGTAAGACGAGACGACCCTGATGGGGTGCCCCTGGAAGTAGTGCCGCAGCTTGTGCGAGGCCACCAAAAGTGTGAGCAGGAGCTTCTGCGGCATGGGGTAGCATGCCCTCGCGTCCCGCAGTACAGTGCTGACGAAGTACACTGGGTGCTTGACGAGGGCCGGTACACTGTTGAGGCTTGGGTCCCGCGTAGATTGCGGCATATCCTGAGGTGATGGGTCTCCCGAGACCTGACTGCCCTCAGGAGCTTCCGCGATGTTGCTCTGCTGGGCTAGGTCGGCCGCCGCTAATGGCTTTGCTGCACCTCTCTGGCCTGGTGCTGTATCAGTTCTACCCTTGTCTTGACGCTCCTCCCGAACCGCCACCAGCGCCGCGCTGGCACAGTACGGGGTGGCCGCAAGGTAGAGCAAGAGAGGCTCGAGAGGCCGCGATGCCACCATCACTGGGGGGCTGGTGAGGTATTTCTTGAGGTCTTGGAAGGTCTGGTCGGCCTCCGGGGTCCACTCGAAGGGGCCTTTCTTCTTCACGAGCTTAAAGAAGGGCAAGGCGCGCTAGCCTAGCTTAGAGATGAAATGCCCAAATGCGGTCACCCGTCCTGCCAGTTTCTGCATCTCCTTGAGGGTCTGTGGTGGGCTCATGTCTTTGATGGCCTTAATCTTTTCCAGGTTCGCCTCGATCCCTCTGTGGGACACGAGAAACCCTAGAAACTTGCCGGATGGGACGCCAAACACACACTTTTCCGGGTTAAGCCTCAAGTTCACTTGGCGGAAGCTCTCGAAGGTCTCCTCCAAGTCTTGAATCAACGTCCTCGCCTCGCGAGATTTGACCACTATGTCATCAACGTAGGCCTCGGTGTTCCTGCCGAGCTGCCGCCCCAAGGTGATGTGCATCAGCCGCTGAAAGGTTGCGCCCGCGTTGCAAAGGCCGAAAGGCATGCAGGTGTAGCAGTACACCCCACATGGTGTCAAGAAGGCCGTCTTATCCACATCCTCCACCGCCATCTTGATCTGATGGTATCCAAAGAACGCATCCAAGAAACACAGCAAGTCGCACTCGGCGGTGGAGTTGACGATTTGACCGATGCGCGGAAGGGGGAACGGGTCTTGGGGGCAGGCTTTGTTTAGGTTGCTGAAGTCGACGCACACCCGTTCCTTCCCGCCTTTTTCGGCACCACAACGGGGTTCGCAAGCCATTCGGAGTATCGAACTTCCCGGATTGTACCTGCCGCCTCCAGCTTGCGTGTCTCTTGGACGATGAAGGCCTGCTTCTTAGTGGACTGCCGTCTTGCTCGCTGCTTCACGGGGCGTACGTTGGGGCACACCTTTAGAAGATGCTGGATTACCTCTCTCGGGACCCCTACCAGTTGATTGGGCTCCCACGTGAATATCTCCTTGTTCGCGCGCAAGAACCTCACCAAAGCTTCTTCTTGCCCTGGGTTAAGGCCGGTTCCTATGGTGAAGGTGGCTCCTGAAGACCCATCTTCGCTGACCGGCACCTGCTTGGTCTCTGCCTTGTCTTGGGTGAACATCTGCTTTTTCTTGGTGGGCGCGGCCTCCTTGGCCCCCGGCGCACCGGCACCGGCTGGCTGCGCTGCTGCCGCGGTCTTGAAGGCGAGCCTGAGCGCCATCACGACCTCCTTAGCATCCCCTTGGATGGTGAGGACGCCCTTGCTCCCTGGCATTTTCATGAGGTTGTAGGCAGGGTGAGTTGTCGCCATGAACTAAGCGAGGGCCGGGTACCCGAGGATGGCATTGTACGGGAGACCGATGCGGGCAATGTCAAAGTCCACCAGCTCGGTGCGATAGTTATCCGGCGTGCCAAAGGTCACAGGGAGGCGGATCTGCCCCAAGGGGTGAGCAGCTCCACCACCCACCCCTGTGAAGGGCTTGCTGAGGCCGAGCCATTCGAGTGGCACATGAAGAAGGCTGAAAGCTTCCACGGAGAGCAGGTTGAGACCGGCGCCGCCGTCGATGAGGGTCTTGGTGACGGCCACGTTGCAGATGGTGGGTGTGCAGAGCATCAGAAGCATCCCTGAGTCGGTGGTGGAGCCGGGGTGGTCTTCCGAGTCGAAGGTGAGGTCGACTTCTGGCGCGGCCCAACCCAGTGGAGCCCCCGGGCACTTGTAGGCGGCCCCAATCTGGCGGAAGAAAGGCTTGACGTCGCGATCTGAAGGAGGTGCTTGGGAGCCACCCAGCAGTGCTGTGACTGCGTGGTGTGCCGGTGCCGCGTAGCGTGCCGTGAAGAGGTCGCGGAGTTCTCCCCAGGACGTCACCGTGGACCCCGGGAGGTCGAGCAGCCAAGCGCGCGACTCGCCGGCGAGGGCCAAGGGAACAAGTTTGCCATGATCTTGTCGTCACCTCCGGCTTCGAGGACGACCTCCTCGTACGCTAGCAGGAACAACGACGAGTCTGTCGTGCCGTCGTAACGCGGCGGCATCTCCGGCCTGAACTTGACCGGCCACTGCACTCATCGGAAAGCGGGGGCCAGGGCTCAGTACCCAGACTCCCCGCTGCTGGCGTCGGCCATGGAGGTCGATGGCGAGGCACCTGCCATGGGAGCGCGGTGCGGTGGCACGGGGCGCTGGTTGATGGAGAAAAGCTCCGGCACACCCTTACCTAGGGCGCCAAATGTCGGGGTGTGGGGTCACGGCAAACCCGTAAGGTTCGAACACTGGGGTGCGCACGAAGTCTGTCCCTCCAACCGATCTATGCCCTAGCTCGCTAGGATCTCGCGGACGAACTCGACGAACTCACAACACAGAAGGACACGGGGTTTATACTGGTTCGGGCCACCGTTGTGGTGTAATACCCTACTCCAGTGTGGTGGTGGATTGCCTCTTGGGCTAATGATAAACAATACAAAGGAAGAACGGCCTCCCGAGGTTGAAGCATTCTTGTGCTCGTCGAGCTTGTGTGTGGGGGGGTGGTCTCGCTGAAGCTCCCATCCGATCCCCTGCACTGTTGTGGCTAGTCCTATTTATAGAGGCCCTGGTCCACTTCCCAAATATCGAGCGGGAAGGGAGCCAACAATGGCGGGCTAATTTGAAGGGGGACAACTAGTACAAGCTATCCTGACAAAAGTAGTCTTCGCCTGCACAAAGTTCTGGTGGTGACGCTGTTCTGGGCTCCACGGTCACCTCCGTCTTGCAGTCCATGGTCTTGGTCTTGTTGCACCGAAATGGCAACCTTTGCCTGAGGCCTCGGTACTCCGCGACTGCGCTTGCTCCCTTTGCACCAAAGAGGAAACAAGGACGTTGTGTGCGCTGGCGCCCGCCTGGTGTCGATCATCACGGCTCACGTCACGAGAACCTCGTGAGGTTCGCCTCGCCTTGATATCTCTGCTCCTCGGGAGCCTGCCTAGCTAGGCCACTCCGGAGGAGGTCTTGCGTCGTCCGCCTCGCGAGGCTTGGCCCCTCGCGAGGGTCTTGGGTGCTTCGTTGGTGAAGAAGGGCCGTACGTCCTACTGGCTTAGCAACGCCGCGGGCCGCAGGCAGGCAAGTCTGGGGACCCCTGTTCCCAGAACGTCGACAGTAGTCCCCAAGGGCCGGTTTATCTTTCCAAGGTGAACCGGGACTTTAACCACTATTACTTTGAGCAGATCTACATTAGCCCCCAAGTGCCAAGAATAATGCTTGCATTACACTTGGGACTTGACACTTTTTTTATGATAATGAAGCGAATAGGCATTAGCCGCCAAGTGCAAAGTGCATAACTTGTGTGTTCTTGGTACTTCAAATATATACAGCCCACTGATGATATGTCTTGCATTTATAGGCCGAGCTGAACAAAAAGGACGCCCAAACCGCTGATCTTCAAGAGAACATTAAATCTCAGCAAGCGGAGGCTTCTAAAGCCAAGGAGGAACTGACCAATGTCTTAGCAGCCATGGAGAAGCTGAAGGAGACCTTTAAGAAGGAATGGGCGGATTGGGACACATAGAAAGCCGCTTTAGCAAAGAGAGCCGAAGAGGCAGAAGCAGCCCTTAAACCGGTGGTCGAAGAGCTGACCGGTTTAAAGAGGCAAATAAACGCTATGACCTCTGTTGTATTTGGTAAGCATCCTCATCTGATGTTTTTCAGTTCATTTTATCTCATCAGTTACCGCTTTACTAATACTTGCAATGTCACAGGGACCCGCATTACCCATCTGGGCTCTGACATGCGGATGAAGCTGAAGGCTGCCTATACTTTAATAGAGCAGTTATATTCCGGAGCCCAATGGGCTATTTGCACCGCTGCTCATAACAGGCCTCCTCCAACATTAATAAAAGAAACTATTGAGAAACTGTCAATGTTGCCTGCTCGGTTGGATGAACTTAAAAGATCAGCTGCAAGGTCAGGCGCGCTGACTGCGCTAATCCGGGCCAAGGCATGGATTCCAGATCTTGAATTGTCGGATATTGGCAAATTGGCAGAAGAAATGGATCTGTCTCATTATCAGCCGGTTTACGATGCTGATCAGAAAAGATATCCTGCGCCAACACATGATGTAGAAGATCTTGTTCCGCCAATTCGTAAGCACACTTATGCCCATGACATTGATCCTTCCAACCTTATAAGTGAAGAAGCCATGTTCCAAGCCTTAACTGGAATCGATTGGGCAACCATTGATTTCCAGCCACTGGTAGGGAGGAGGAAGATGCACCGACGCAAGATGATCCCCAATCTTCAAGCTGTCCTGGTGATGAATCGTAAACCGGGGCCCAGTTTAGCCTGTGGCAGCCTACCACTCTTGCTGAAACAATTATTCTATATGGGCATGAAAATGCCTTGTAATAGGCTAGTTCAAACACTTGTCTGCTATGTCGTCGAGCATACTTATTTTTCTTGATACTGATAACTCGCCATGCTTTTGGGACCTATTATATGCATAATCCGCAGTGGCTGTATTTTAACTTGTTCCTGCATACAAGAGATTGAAAGTGTCCTGGCGGTTTACCGCTAGATGGGTCATGATGCCCAAATATATAGCCTAGGTGTAGAGCCAAGGCTGTATTTAAAAACAACCAGATATAAAGTAGATGATACATGTTACCTCGTTGGTTGACCAACGGTTGTTATAATAAGGGTGATAACACCAATCTGGAGTATTGATGACTCCTTCCATGTTTGCCGGTTGACGATAAAACTGTACCGGGTTATGATAAACACCAGTTTTATCCATATAATACTGGTGACTTGTAGTCAAAACCAGACCGGATCAATAAGCGCCGGATTATAGCTGATCATGTACTGACAACTTAGCGTTGTAAGCCACACCAGGTTTTAATAAACGCCGGTTTATCAGAAAATATTTATGAATCTTACCAAAGGAGAATTTTTTTTGCAAAAAACACAAGAAGAATATGCAAGGCTTTTCATGGGCTGCCAGGCCCTAAATCGAGGCTTTTCATGGGCTGCCAAGCCACTGAGTTAAACCATTTTTCAAAGCCTTTTAAGATGGACCTCAATCTTTAACCAATCATTGTTTTAACTTTGAAAAGTTCAGGGTCTATGAGATTGACTTGTCAAACGTTCGACGGGTCATACCAGGTTTACCCGGACGGAGTGGCTTACTTAAAGAGGCAGGATAACCCGGGGTTTTAGGTGAATACACCTGGCTTCCAAGCCTGGCTTGATAGCCTATTGCAAGGGTGCAAACTCTTTGTTCTTTGAGAAGCAAAAAGCCCCCAAGCAACATTTGAGCTGTGCTCGGTGGGTGCCTATGTTTAAGTTGTGTTGGTGCAACACTCTCTTTGGCCCCACATAATTTCCTTTTGGTCTTAAGCCTATCAAGAGGTGTAGCTATGGTGCGAATACAACCAAGCCCCTAGTGATTTCCCTTTGGCCTTAAGCCAATCAAGAGGCGTAGCTAAGGTTCGAATACGACCAAGCCCCCTAGTGATTTCCTTTTATATGTGTGGCTTTATTAGCCGGATCAGCAGAACTCCGCTTTATGAACAGAAGCCCCCATGTAAACACACATGATGTAAAAACAACAGAGACCCCGCTTTAGCTGAGGCTCCAGTTTATTATATTGATCATAATATATACATTGTCATAATTATGTACATAAAAGAGCCTATGGATCAAGTATAGTAAGGCCGAAGATGAGCTATATTCCATGGCCGCTGGGTCTCCTCCTCCAATTTACGTGAGTCTTTGTGCTCTCAAACATCGATAAGGTAGTATGATCCATTGTGCAAATTTTTGCTGACCACAAAAGGCCCTTCCCAAGGTGGGGATAACTTGTGCATATCAGCCTGATCCTGGATGAGCCGGAGCACCGGGTCGCCTTCTTGAGAAGTTCTGGTTTTAACCCGGCGGCTGTGATAACGCCGCAGATCTTGTTGATAAATCGCCGAACGTGCCGCCGCAAGATCACGCTCCTCATCTAACAGGTCCAGTGAGTCCTAACGTGCTTTCTCATTATCAGCTTCAACATAAGCTACCACACGGGGCGAGTCATGAGGGATGTCACTAGGGAGAACGGCCTCTACTCCGTAAACCATGAAGAAAGGCGTGTAACCCGTAGATCTGTTCGGTGTGGTGTTGATACTCCATAACACGGAAGGTAACTCCTCCACCCAACAACCCGGCGCCCGCTTTAAAGGAACCATAAGCCGGGGTTTGATACCTCTCAAAATCTCTTGATTGGCCCTCTCTGCTTGACCATTAGATTGGGGGTGATCCACTGATGACACGTCAAGCCGGATGTGCTCACGTTGACAAAATTCTTCCATAGCACCGTTGGACAGATTAGTACCATTATCAGTTATAATGCTGTGTGGAAAACCAAACCGGAATATCACCTTTTTGATGAATTGAACCGCCATGGCCCCATCACACTTACTGACTGGCTCTGCCTCTACCCACTTGGTAAACTTATCAACCGCCACCAGCAGGTGGGTCTTCTTATCCTTGGACCTCTTAAAGGGTCCAACCATATCTAGCCCCCAAGTTGCAAACGGCCAGGTGATTGGAATCATTCTTAATTCTTGAGCCAGAACATGAGCGCGGCGTGCAAACTTCTGACAACCGTGACACCTCTTTACCAAATCCTCAGCATCAGCATGAGCCATCAACCAATAGAAGCCGTGACAAAAGGCCTTAGCCACCAAGGATTTTGAACCGGCGTGGTGACCACAATCTCCTTCGTGGATCTCACGCAAAATCTCACAACCTTCTTGAGGAGACACACAACGCTGAAACGCCCCTGTTACGCTGCAATGATGCAGCTCCCCATTGACAATGGTCATTGACTTGGATCGCCGGATTATCTGCCGGGCCAAGGTTTCATCGTCTGGTAACTCACCCTGGTTCATGTATGCCAGGTATGGGACCATCCAATCTGGAATAACATGAAGAGCTGCCACCAATTAAGCCTTCGGGTCAGGCACAGCCAAATCCTCCTCTGTAGGTATCTTGACTGACGGATTATGTAGCACATCTAGAAAGGTACTGGGTGGCACCGGTTTACGTTGAGAGCCTAAGCGACTTAAAGCATCTGCCGCTTCATTCTTTCGCCGGTCTATATGGTCAACCTGATAACCCTTGAAATGACCAGCCACTGTATCCACCTCTCGTCTATATGCCGCCATGAGTGGATCCTTGGAATCCCAAGTGCCAGATACCTGTTGAGCCACCAGGTCCGAGTCACCAAAGCACTTAACCTGGCTTAAATTCATTTCCTTAGCCATCCGAAGACCATGGAGCAAGGCCTCATACTCAGCTGCATTGTTAGTACAAGGGAACATTAAATGAAGAACATAACAAAACTTATCACCTCGTGGGGAAGTTAATATGACTCCAGCCCCCGAGCCCTCCAATTGTCTGGACTCATCAAAATGAATAGTCCAATAAGTGTTGTCTGGCTTTTCCTATGGTGCTTGCAACTCTATCCAATCATTGATGAAGTCCACAAGTGCTTGGGATTTGATTGTTGTGTGAGGCATATACTTTAACCCATGAGCTCCAAGCTCAATAGCCCATTTAGCAATCTGGCCAGTTGCTTCTCTGTTTTGGATGATATCTCCCAAGGGGGCTGAACTGACCACTGTGATAGGATGACCCTAAAAATAATGCTTGAGTTTCCGGCTTGCCATGAAAACCCCATACACCAGCTTATGCCAATGTGGGTATCTCTGTTTGGACTCAATAAGCACCTCGCTGATATAATAAACCGGCCGTTGAACCGGATACTCTTTTCCGGCCTCCTTGCGCTCCACCACAATAGCCACACTAACAGCCCGGGCATTAGCAGCCACATATAGCAATAAGGGCTCTTTATCGACCGGAGCCGCAAGTACAGGTGGCTTGGCTAACAGTCTCTTCAAGTCCTCAAATGCTTTATCAGCAGCATCACTCCACACGAAGTCATCTGTCTTCTTTAGCATCTGATACAAATGGATAGCCTTCTCCCCAAGGCGACTGATAAACCGGCTTAAGGCTGCAATCCGGCCCGCCAAACGCTGAACATCGTTGATACACGCCGGTTTAGCCAGGGATGTGATAGTTGTGATCTTCTCCGGATTAGCTTCAATGCCCCTGTTAGACACCAGAAAACCCAAGAGCTTGCCTACCGGTACACCAAAGACACATTTGGCCGGATTAAGCATCATCTTATAAACCTGGAGGTTATCAAAAGTTTCCTTCAAGTCACCTATCAATGTTTTCTCCTTTCTGGACTTCACCACAATATCATCCACATATGCATGAACATTGCGCCCAATCTGTTTATGCAGGCAATTCTAGACGCAGCGCTGATAAGTCACCTGGGCACTCTTGAGCCCGAAAGGCATAGATACATAGCAGAAGGCTCTAAAGGGAGTTATGAAAGCTGCCTTCTCCTGGTCCTTAACTGCCATTTTGATCTGATGATTACCAGAATAAGCATCCAGAAAACACAAACGGTCACAACCTACCGTAGCATCAATAATTTGATCGATACGAGGGAGAGAAAAGGGGTCAGTTGGACATGCCTTGTTTAACTCTGTGTAATCCACACACATACGCCAAGTGCCATTTTTCTTAAGTACTAGCACCGGATTAGCTAGCCACTCAAGGTGAAAGACCTCCACAATAAACCCTGCTGCCAAGAGCCGGGCTACCTCCTCACCAATAGCGTTACGCCTCTCCTCGTTGAAGCGGCGGAGAAACTGCCTGACCGGTTTAAACTTAGGATCTATATTAAGAGTGTGCTCAACGAGTTCCCTCAGTACACCTGGCATTTCAGAAGGCTTCCATGCAAAGATGTCCCGGTTCTCACGGATGAACTCGATGAGCGCGCTTTCCTATTTTAGATCCAAGTTAGCGCTGATGCTGAACTGCCTAGATGAATCGCCAGGAACAAAGTCAACCAGTTTAGTCTCCTCAGCCGATTTAAATTTCAGCGTCGGATCATGCTCTGTAGTTGGCTTTTTCAGAGAAGTCATATCTGCCGGATCAACATTGTATTTATAAAACTTCAGCTCCTCTATGGCACAAATCGACTCAGCATAAGCCGCATCACCCTCTTCACATTCCAAAGCAATCTTCCGGCTCCCATGCACTGTGATGGTCCCCTTAGCATCTTGAGCTGCAGATAAACATAACAAGGCCTTGCCATGAACTTAGCATAAGCCGGCCGTCCGAATAGGGCATGATATGGACTCTTAATTTTCACCACTTCAAAAGTCAACACCTCTGATCTTGAATCATGATCATCCCCAAAAGAAACCTCTAGAGCTATCTTGCCAACTGGGTATGCCGATTTACCAAGCACCACACCATGAAACACGGTGTTCGGCGGTTTAAGATTCTTATCTGTCAACCCCATGCGACGGAAGGTTTCATAGTAAAGGATATTGATACTGCTTCCTCCATCCATAAGAACCTTGGTAAACTTATACCCCCCAACCTGAGGTGCCTCCACCAAGGCCAGATGACCCGGATTGTCAACCCGGGGTGGATGATCCTCTCGACTCCACAGGATGGGCTATTCAGACCAGCGCAGATAACGAGGTACCGCCGGTTCAATGGAGTTCACGGACCTTTTATGAAGCTTCTGATCATGCTTACATAAGCTCGTGGTGAAGACATGGTACTGCCCACTATTCAACGGCTTCGGATTGCCCTGATAACCCGATTGCTGCTGCTGTTGATTCCCCTGATGGTTGTAACCTCCCTGGTTGCCCTGACTGCCTTGATTGCCATGTCCGGTTTGGTTGCCTTGGAATCCTGAACCGGAGCTGCCACCTCCATAACTCGGCCCATGGAAACCGCCTCCTGAACTGCCGGGCGGTCCATTGTCGTATTGAAATAGATTTGAATTTTTGAACTCCCGCATAATGAAGCAATCCTTCAAAGATGCGTAGCTGGCCTCTCCTTTGATCCGTGCTTTGGGCAAGGCTGATTTAACAGGCGCTTCAGATTGGGGCCTGACTCTCCACCCCGCTGGGGCAGTTTACCCTTACGCCACTGACCGTTATCCTGGGTGTTGGTGTTAGCCACAAAGTCCAAGCTATTATCTGCCCTGCGTTTACCGTTGTTCCCATGACCTGCCGGGTTATGCTACTGCCCTTTGGTGTTGCCGCTCTTCTTTCCCTTCCCTATCTTGTCATCATCAGACTCGGGGTCCTTGGTACTATTAGTGTCGGCATACTTCACCAGAGCCGCCATAAGTGTTCCCATGTCATTACAATGGCGTTTGAGCCGTCCCAACTTTAGCTTCAAAGGTGCAAACTAGCAATTGCCTTCCAATGTTAAAACGGCTGTGTCAGCGTTGATGCGGTCTGATGAATGCAAAATCTCTGAAACCCGGCGCACCCAGTGGTTTGTTGATTCTCCTTCCTCCTGGAAACAGGCAGCTAAATCCACGATTGACATGGGCTGCTTGCACGTATCCTTGAAATTCTGGATGAACCGGGCCCTTAACTTGGCCCACGACCCAATGGAGTTGGCCGGCAGGTTTTTCAACCATGTGCGAGTTGTTCCCTCCAACATCATGGTAAAGTATTTGGCACACGCCGCCTCGTCCACATCCAGCATCTCCATTGCCATGTCATAGCTTTCCACCCATGACTCGGGGGATAAATCGGTGGTGTAATTCGGCACCTTGCATGGGCCTTTGAAATCCTTGGGTAGTCGTACATTGCGCAATGCTGGGACGAGACATGGTACCCCCAGAGAACTGGAGGTAACCCCTGGTTCCACCGACATTGTTGGACGAACCGGAGTGAGTTGGCGGGCCTCATGCTACACCGCTAACTCAGTCTCTCGACGTGCCCTAGCGCGATCCACTACATCCTAAGCATTGCCACCGCCGCCCGCCGGGTTATGGCCACGGGGCGGATTACGATTCCGCGCACTGCTTGATACGGTCGGTTCATCGATATGCCTGTTGTAGTTCCGGCTCGGGCGGGGAGTAGAATGAATCCTTTTGCGGCTATATGAATAAGCCTGCTGCCGAGTCAAGGCCAACTGAAGGAGCTCCCTAGCCCGTCATGTCTCAACTGCTACTGGGGACTCGCCATCAATCGGGAGAGCCGCCAATCGTGAAGCGGCAGCAACGATGTTATCCAACGGGTTAGAGTAATGACCCAGAGGCGTTGAGATGTGTCGTGATGGGACATCGTTCTGACGAGGCTGAGGGGGTGGATCCACTGCGCGTGGCTGAACCAGTGCCCCGGTCCCAGGCGCCTCCGCCCGGTTTACCACTGGCTGGTTGCTGGTGCCTGCTCCTGGTGTGTTAAAGAGATTTCTTGCCTCAAAAACCGACGGGAGGTGCGACCGGTATCTTCTTCTCATGACATCATCTGACACACTCTGATCCAGCATAAGCTGGTAAGCCTGAGCCTCTAACTCGGCCCACTCTGTAGCCATCCTGGTGTTCTCTGCCGCCAGGTCCGCTTTAGCCTGAGTTATCTGATCCTTCACCTTTGCAATCTCCGCGTTGTGCTGATCCCGGTTTGCCGCGTCCACCTCTGCTGCCAGCAATGTTGCCAAAGCATCGAACAAATCGGACAAAACCTGAGCCGGAGGCGGCTAGAGCCCCCTACTCCTGCTGGTGTTGCTGCTGCTGAACCGGAAATCATTGTTGTGGCGGTAGAAGAGTGCTGCGCTGATTGTGTACCAGCCATGAAGACTGCGACCCGACTCGGCGGATCAAGGGGGTCCGGAATACTGTCGCCCTCGGAACCACCTCTAATCCGGCCATCCTGTAGCTGATATAGTGACTCGGTCTCTCCGGTTGAAGACTTGTCATTAGAGTAGACAACGGTTTCGCCACCAGATGCTAATCTATCCTCATATTCCGCTCCATGGATGACACCTACGAAGGCACGCTTTACAGTGGGCTGAACCTAGGCAGATCTTGCACGCCGAGCCGTCTCGGTGATGTCGGTGCAGATGTCCGGCTCAGGGCCCGGTTCACGGTCTTGCTGATGAAGATGTGAATTCCACCAAAGGGGACCCAGTACCCGTACTCAATTGAGCCAGCCTCGGGGCTCCATCCTGCATCGTCGATGTAGAGCTTGCCGTGATGACTTTTAGTCATCCGTCCCAGAGCGTATCCCTTGAGTCCTTCGAAGCTGCCCTTCAAGAACTCGAAACCATCGTGCGATAGCCCCACGGTGGGCGCCAACTGTCGTGGTTTTGTCATGGCAGATGTCCTCGTGAAAGGACTTAGTCGTGGCGCCATCGCTACGGGTTATCTTAAAGGGGTTTAAAGCGGACAAAGGACATAAGAGTTTATACTAGTTCAGCCCCTTACGATGAAGGTAAAAGCCTACTCCAGTTGTGATGGAATTGCTAGGGTTTCGATGACCAGGGAGCGAATCCGCTTTGCCTGGCTCTTGAGTTGTTGTCTGCTGTCTCTAAACCACCGTTGGGTCGCCCCTTTATATACATAGGTCGACGTCCGTCGGTTTACAGAATCCTGAGGCCGGATCATAAACGTGTCCGGCTCGGTCTCTACTCCTTCTATCTTACAATAGAAGTTATATATCAATGTCGGTTTATATCTACAGGCCTTAACCCGCCTTTGGGCCTTGGGCCTTCATGAAGCGCCACCATCTTTGTCTTCATGGGCTTCAAATAAAGTAATCATCATGGGGATAACTCGGCCTCTCCTGGCCGGTTTATGTCCAGTAGTAATATCACCAACACTCCCGATGAGAGGATTGTTGGTGATGACAATGGTGATGATTTCCCCCTCCCGGAGGGAAGTTTCCCTGGCAGAACAGCTCCGCCGGAGCCCTAGATTGGTTCCACCAAGGTTCCGCCTCGTGGCAACGGAGTTTCGTCCCGTAAGCTTACTTATGATTTTTTTCCTCGACGAAAGACCTCATATAGCAGAAGATGGGCATCAAAGGGCCACCAGGGGGCCACGAGGCAGGGGGCGCGCCCAGGGGGTAGGGCGTGCCCCCCACCCTCGTGGCCAGGGTGTGGCCCCCCTCTGGAACTTTCTTCGCTCAGTATTTTTTATATATTCTGGAAATAACTTCTGTGAAGTTTCAGGACTTTTGGAGCTGTGCAGAATAGGTCTCTAATATTTGCTCCTTTTTCAGCCCAGAATCCCAGCTGCCGGAATTCTCCTTCTTCATGTAAACCTTGAAAAATAAGAGAGAATAGGCATAAGTATTGTGACATAATGTGTAATAACAACCCATAATGCAATAAATATCGATATAAAAGCATGATGCAAAATGGACGTATCAACTCCCCCAAGCTTAGACCTCGCTTGTCCTCAAGCGAAAGCCGAAATCAAAAAATATGTCCACATGTTTAGAGATAGAGGTGTCGATAAAAATAAAATATGGACATGAGGGCATCATGATCATTCTTAGAACATTAACATATATATTGTTATATGATCTCTTATGCTAAAGTAACAATTCAATCACAATTTCAAGTATGAATCATAAACTTCATTGAGAACCAACAAACTATAATTTCAGTCATTGAGGCAATTGCAATTTATCATAACATAGGAAAGAGTCAATATAAGAGCTTTTCAGCAAGTCCACATACTCAACTATCATTTAGTCTTTCAAAATTGCTAACACTCACACAATATTTATGGGTATGGAGTTTTAATCGGACACAGAGAAAGATAGGGGCTTATAGTTTTGCCTCCCAATGTTTTACCTCAAGGGTAATGTCAACAATAATAGCTCATACATGCTCACATCCAATTAGCTATATGTATCTGTATCTTCCAACACATTGTGCTTGCCAAAGGATAAAATGTAAAAAGGAAAGGTGAAGATCACCATGACTCTTATGTAAGGTAGAAGATAAAAGTAAAAGATAGGCCCTTCGCTGAGGGAAGCAGATGTTTTCATGCACTTTTATAGTTGGATGCATGAAATATTAATGCAAAAGAACGCCACTTTATATTGCCACTTGTGATATGGACCTTTATTATGCAGTCTGTCACTTTTATTTCTTCCATATCACAAGATCGTATAAAGCTTATTTTCTCCGCACTAATAAGTCATACATATTTAGAGAGCAATTTTTATTGCTTGCACTGATGACAACTTACTTGAAGGATCTTACTCAATCCATAGGTAGATATGGTGGACTCTCATGGCAAAACTGGGTTTAGGGATATTTCGGAGCACAAGTAGTATCTCTACTTGGTGCAAAGAAATTGGCTAGCATGAGAGGGAAAGGCAAGTCAACATGTTGGATGATCCATGACAATATAATTTATCTCAGATGTAAGAAAACATAACCCATTACGTCGTCTTCCTTGTATAACGTCAACTCTTAGCATGTCATACTTTAATGAGTGCTCACAATCATAAAAGATGTCCAAGATAGTATATTTATATGTGAACCTATCTTCCTTTATTACTTCCTATTAATTGCAACAATGACCAAAACTTTGTTTTTCAACTCTCAACAACTCTTATTCATCATACTCTTTATATGTGAGCTCATTACTCTCCATAAGATCCATATGATCTCTTTGTTTCTTTTTATTTCTTCTCTTTTATTTTATTCCCTCAAGATCATAGCAAAATAATCAAGCCCTTGACTCAACACTAATCTTTATTATATATAGCTCACGGACTCGATTACATATAAGGATCATAAAGCAAAACTCACAACTAGATCATATTAAAACTTTATTCTACTAGATCAAGATATTATCGAAAGGATCGAACTAAGAAAACGGTAAAGATAAAAGTGATGATGATACGATACCGGGGCACGCCCCCATGCTTGGCAGTTGCCAAGGGGAGTGCCCATACCCAATTCTCAGTTCTTCTTTGTTGGTGAAGAAGGTGTTGGTGATGATGGGTAGTCGCACATCGAGCGTCAGAGATCCTCCAATTTGCGGATAATTCCCTTGAGTGCGATGATATGCTCCTTCAACAAAATATTTTCACTTGTGAGATACTTGTTTTGAATACGAGCTAACTCAATCATCTTGAAAGCCTCAATCTCCGTTGGGGTAAAGAGATTGTGGTGAGGTGAAAGGATGTCTTCTTCTGCTACTGCCGGAACTTGATCCCCCATGGCCTTCTTGATCCCATCATCCCTGTTGATCTCTTCGGGTTCTTCTCTCTTCATCTCTATCTTCATTAGCCAAGCATCGTTACCCTCATTGTTGGAGGAGGAGGGAGACGACATGATGCTTGGCCTTGACAACCCTGGCAGAAAACAGCTCGAAACAAGAACAGGAGATTTTTGCGTGATACGGTGGTCAAAACCTTCGGGAGATTATATAATTAATTTTTACCGACTAAAAGAAGTATCGTGCAAGTAAAGGGAGTCCGGAGAGCACACGAGGTGCCCACGAGGCAGGGGGCGCGCCCAGGGGGTAGGGCGCACCCTCCACCCTCGTGGAAGCCTCGTGTCCTTTCCTGTCTACTTCTTATTTTCCTATTTTCTTAAATATTCCAAAATGGAGAAAAATTGCCATTAGAACTGTTTTGGAGTCGGTTTACTTACCGTACCACGTACCTATTCCTTTTCAGAGTCTGAAACGTTCTGGCAAGTGTCTATTATGTATTCCTCCAGGTTACAGTTTCAATAATATTAGTTTCAACATTTATAGGATTACCTGAGATATAATGTTTGATTCTTTAGCTATTCACCACCCTCGGATTTGTGCCTTCGAAGTTGTTGATTTTCTGAGATATAATGTTTCAACGTGATTTTCTAAACAAACGTGATCCAGGAGACTTGGAGTGGGCGTCAAGAAACAATCGAGGAGGCCACGAGGCAGGGGGCGCCTACCCCCCTGGGCGTGCCCTCCGCCCTCGTGGGCCCCTCGTTGCTTCACCGACCTACTTCTTCCTGTAAGTGCATCTAGTGCCCCTTAGTGATTTTGGTGTATTGAAGACTTATAGGTTAAGGGACTAATGTGTTTTTGAGTGTACACAGGTCTATAAGTCTATGAGGAGTTTGATATTTACAGAGAAAGTCGACCCCTAAAAATGAAGTTCTTCGACTGAAGACTTTGGATTTCTGAAGACTTTGGAAGTGAAGAAATTGGTGCAATCCTGAAGACTTGCTATTCATTCGAGGAACATGAAGCATGAAGACTTTTGTTTTCGTAGTTTCATTTTCTCTTTCTTGAGTCATAGGAAACGCCGCACTGTTAAAGGGGGTCGAGGAAATACTAAGGAAAATTTCCATATGATGCTCAACTCAAAATCTTACACCTACCAATCCCTTCGAGTGAAGCCATTGGAAATCTCATACGGTTCAGTCTTATTCTTCAGTGACAGAGACGAAGTTCTTCTGGTCTCTGAGGAATTTGTTCTAACTAAGGAGTTAGGAATTCGCCAGTGCGGATTGCCTACACAGTGAGGAACATGATAGCCCTGAGGAATTTGATACTCAAATTTCCAACCGTTGCTGTGCCTTGTGCCAGCTGTCCCAAAATATCTACCCACCTAACGGTCATATCATTGAAGGGCATTTATGTCTTATCATGTCGGGCTGCTCCCTAGGCTATAAATAGCCGCCCCCTACAGCCACTAGCTGGTTGGCTGTTCTGGGAGAAACTGACACTTGTCATTTGAGAGTATCCCATCCTCCGAGGACTTTGAGCGAAAATCATCAAGTGAGGAAAACCCAAACACCTACAAACCCCAAGTGATTGAGCATCACTGAAGAGATTGATCCTGCGTGGATCCGACGCTTGTTACCTTTGAAGACTGTGCTTCTTCCAGACGGTTAGGCGTCAAGGTCTAGAGCATCCAAGAGGAATTGTGGATCACCGAGTGACCAAGTTTGTGAAGGTTCGGAAGTCACCTGAAGACTTACCATGAGTGATTGGGCGAGGTCTGTGTGACCTTAGCTCAAGGAGAATACTGTAAGGATTGTGTGCCCGGGACTATGTGTCCTCAGGTTTAAATACCTAGTCGCTCCAACCAGACATACAACTGAGACAGCAGTTGGAACTGGTCTACCGAATCATTATCTTCACCAAGCTCACTGGTTCTATTTCCTCAACCCTTCCATTTCCTCATAACTGTGTTGAGTGCTTGTTCATATCTGTGTTTGAAGACTTTGACTGAAGACTTTCTCAATTTCCTCAGTTCAATTTCTTCAATCTGTTTGTCTTCATCCTGTGTTATCCCGTGTTTACGCTTTGTATACTCTGTGCTTGTCTTCATTTCATCATGATGACTATGCTTGTGCTCTGTTATGTTTACTTTTGAGTACTTATTTTGCTGCTAGTAGTTCTTCGCTAAGGAATTTCCTCACCTGCAAATTCCTCAATGAAGAATTCATAAAAATCGCCTATTAACCCCCCTCTAGTCGATATAACGCGCTTTCAATTGGTATCAGAGCAAGGTACTCCCTTGTTCTGTGTGATTTTGGTTTAACCGCCTGGAGTCTTAGTTATGTCGACCGCAGGTATGATCAAGGTCTCTGCTGGGTGTCCTACCTTCGATGGGATGGACTACCCCTACTGGAAGAATGAGATGCGAATGCATCTTGGGGAAATTGATAACGATCTCTGGTATGTTGTGGAAAATGGTGTTCCCTCAGTCACACCTTCTCTGAATGCTGCTGATGTGAAGAGATTCAAGCAACTCGACTCTCAAGCGAAGAATATCATATGTGGCCATCTGAGCAAAGGACGGTATGGAAGAGTGAGTGCTTTGGAAACTGCTAAGCTTATCTGGGATAGGCTGTTCAAAGTCAATGAAGGAGTATCAACACAGCGTGACTCTCGAGTTGATGTTCTTCGCAATCTCTTCAACCGCTTCAAAAGACTCGACAATGAAAATGTTCAACAAACCTTCGGTCGTCTCACTGACATCTCAAATGAGCTTCAAGCACTTGGTGCCACTGACATCAACGACCATGAGGTGGTGAAGAAATTGCTGAGATTGCTTGATTCCTCATTTGATACTCTAGCATTAATGATAGAAGAACGTGCTGATTACAAGTCACTTGATCCCACTGATATCCTCAAGAGGCTAAATATTCATGAGTTCCAACTTGCTGAGAAGAGAGATCTCTATGGTTCGAGCTATGGCAGATCATGTGCCCTGAAGGCCAAGGCAGTGTCTGACTCTGAAGATGAAGATTCTGGTAGCAGCCTTGGTGATTCTGAAGAACTGATCCATGAGCTAGCACTGCTCGTGAAGAAATTCCAGAAGTTCTCAAGACATGGTCACTTTGGAAAATCCTCAAGGAGCAATGATTCCTCATCCAGTGACTATAAGAAGAGGCTTCAGTCTAGGTTTGACAAGCTTCAAGGTCATCATAACACTCTTATCTGATCATGAAAAGCTTTCATATGAATTTCTTCAAAGAAAGCAAGATCTTGAAAAGCTAAGAGTGAGTTATGAAGATCTTCAGAAGGAACGTGATTCATTACTTGCTCAACAAATCAGCGCTTCTCAGGAAGAATTTGTTCCTCCATGCTTGAAGTGCATTGAACGTGAATCTGCTAATTCTTCACCTGAATGTTCAAATGATGCTAATGTTTGAAATTCTTCACCTGCCTCTGCTATCACTAATTCCTCATCTGAGGACATTGCTAGTATCACTGAAGATGCAGGGTTGAAGGAATTGTACATGACATGCATCTACAAAAGCCTCAAAGGGCATCAGACTCTTTGTGATGTGCTTAAAAAGCAGATCCTCAACAGGAACCCTAGGAAAGAGGGTATTGCCTTTGAGAGGAAACTCAATGCTGATGGTACATATTGGAAGCCTGAGCAGTACCACAAAACCTCATGGCTTGCTTCAAAGGGACCTCCAGTTGATCCATCTAACTTATCTGGCTTTGCATGTGAATCTCCTCGTTCTGATGATGAGTCATTTGACTCCAACTATAAACTGTTCAAAAAATCAGAATGGTGAAATATTTGCTAGATATGTTGGCACTAACTGCAGGAACGGTCCTCCTATAAAGAAAATCTGGGTTCCCAAAAGGTGCCTTGAAAGTCTTCAGGTGAATGTCCTCAGGACACCACCTGTGAAGAATAGGAACCCCATGTCAAATTCTTCATATGGACCAAATTCCTCAAAAGGATCAAAGTCCTCATATGAATATCATCGTGCTAACAACTCTGTTTCGCAGGGAAGAGCTAAGGGCTATGAATATGAGCATTATTCTTCTAATCATTATGTTCATAAGTCCTCGAAGAATTTCTCTGTTTATTCATATGCTTATCCTAACTCCTCTTATGTGAAACGAAAAGGGTTGGCGTCTATGCCACCTTTCTCATATGGAGCTCGCAGAGTGATGAACTCTTTGCCACGCCTTCAGATGTGGGTGGTGAAGAAAAAGAACTAATCTCTTCTGCAGGGTCAGGTCTCCAGACGTACGTAATCATCTGAAGAATTTGCTGGAGACCTGAATGTGCCTGAAAGGACGCGGGCTAATCATGAAGAAATGAACTTTCATTTCTCACGTCCTCATACTGCTTTATCTATTCTGTTGCTTGATGAAATTGATCTGATGAATTGATGTCATATTCTTCACTGATGAAGTATATGAGTTCGTAAGTTGCACTAATTCATCTACAGGATGATCAACCCAAAGACACTGAGTGGGTCCTTGATAGTGGATGTACAAATCACATGACTGGTGACAAGAATCTATTGATAAATTTATCACCATTGCATCTGAAGCATATAATCTTCGCTGACAAAGGCAAAAGTCGGGTATTGGGTCTAGGTAAGGTTGCGATCACAAAGGATCGACACATGGACAAAGTCATGCTTGTCGAGTCCTTAGGATACAACCTCATGTCTGTCTCAATGCTTTGCGATCTTGGTGTTGTTGTCTTTGGCAAGTACAGTTGTGTTGTGCTTATGGAAGCTGACAATTCCAAAGTCTTCGAAGGCTTTAGGAGAGGAGACATGTATATTGTTGATTTCTCTACAGGACCGCAACCAGCCGTGTGTCTACTTGCAAAAGCTTCAGAAGGATGGCTCTGGCATCGACTACTTGGTCATGCAGGCATGAGGAATTTGCACATTCTTGCGAAGAAGAAGCATGTCATTGATGTCGAGAATGTCAAATTCCTCAAGGATCACTTATGCGGAGCCTGTGAAGCTGGAAAGATGACCAAGGCCAAGAATCCAGCAAAGACAATCATGACTACCACTCGACAATTTGAATTGCTTCATATGGATCTTTTTGGCCCTAATCATTATTCTGCTGTTACAAATGATGCATCTCTATATGGCTTTGTTATTGTTGATGATTACTCTCGATACACATGGGTACACATTGTTACTTACAAACATGAAGTGCAGGAAGTCTTCAAACTATTTTCCTCGAGGACTTCAACCAACTTTGGTGTGAAGATCAAGCACATTAGAAGTGACAATGGAACTGAGTTCAAGAATTCTGGTCTTGATGACTATCTTGATGAACTTGGTATTACTCATGAGTTATCTGCTCCTTATACTCCTCAGCAGAATGGCATCGTGGAGCGCAAGAACATGACTCTTGTTGAGATGGCTCACACTATGCTTGACGAATACAAAATGCCTCGTCGTTTCTGGATTGAGGCAATTGATACTGCGTGCCACATCATCAACATAGTATATCTTCACAAATTCTTCAAGAAGACTGCCTATGAACTCCTCACTGATAAGAAACCCAATGTAAGTTATTTCAAAGTCTTCGGTGCTAAATGTTGGATTAGAGATCCTCATCACAACTCAAAATTTCCACCGAAAGCACATGAAGGTTTTATGCTTGGTTACGGAAAGGACTCGCACACCTATAGAGTTTTCAACAACGTTCTTCACAAGGTTGTTGAAACTGTAGATGTGCGGTTCGATGAAACTAATGGCTCGCAAAGAGAGCACATACCTTCTGTGATAGATGAACGAGCACCTGAGGAAACTATCAAGTTCAAGGCTAATGAGGATGTCATTCTTACTGAAGAATCTGCTGAAGAATTCATTCCAAAACATGAAGAACATCGAGCTAATGCACCTGAAGAAAATACTGAAGAAAATGGTGCTGAAGAAAATCCTGATCAAATTCCTCAACGACAAACAGCTCATCCTCGTGTGGCAAAAGAAGTGCAAGTTGAAAAGATCATCAATGACATCAAAGCGCCAGGTCCTCTTGTCGGCGTTCTAGGAACGGGGGTCCCCAGACTTGCCTGCCTGCGGCCTGCGGCGTGGCTCAAAGGGGGGCCCAGCGCGGCCCATATTCACCAACACAAACCCAAGACCCTC
Source organism: Triticum urartu (assembly GCF_056163025.1). Classification (NCBI taxonomy): domain Eukaryota; kingdom Viridiplantae; phylum Streptophyta; class Magnoliopsida; order Poales; family Poaceae; genus Triticum; species Triticum urartu. Next base: position 449,307,573 of record NC_141873.1, read on the forward strand.
GCGAGGGGCCAAGCCTCGCGGGGCGGACGACGTGGAGCTTCCTCAGGCGTGGCCTCGTCGGGCTGGCTCATGAGGAGGCGGAGAGATCAAGGCGGGGTACCTCACGAGGTGCCCGTGACGCAAGCCATGACGACCGGGGGCGCCAGGCGGGTGCCAGCCCGCGCAGTGTCCTCCCTTCCTCTTTGGTGCAAAGGGGGCAAGCGCAGCCGCGGAGTACCGAGGCATCAGGCAAAGGTTGCCGTTTCGGTGCAACGAGACCAAGACTAGGAGGACTACGAGACGGAGGTCACCGTGGAGCCCAAGACAGCGCCATCACCAGAGCTTTGCACAGGCGAAGACTACTTTTGTCAGGATAGTTGATACTAGTTGTCCCCCTTCAAATTAGCCCGCCATTGTTGGCTCCCTTCCCGCTCGATATTTGGGAAGAGGACCAGGGCCTCAATAAATAGGACCAGCCACCCACAGAGCCAAGGGGGCTGAGAAGAGAGCCGAGCCGGAGGGTTGGAAGGATAGAGAAGATCAGAAAGAAAGAGAGAGAGAGAGAAAGGTGACTGAGCTCCTCCCAGCAGTTCATCGCCCCAGCTAAGAACAGACCCTCGCGAGGCTGTTCTTCCTTGTATTGTTCATCATCATCAGCCCAAGAGGCAATCCACCACACCACACACTGGAGTAGGGTATTACACCACAACGGTGGCCCGAACCAGTATAAACCCTGCGTCTCTTGTGTTGTTCTTTCCATAGTTCAGATCCTAGCAAGGCGGAGGGGTGTAGGTAGGTAGGAGGCGAAATCTCCGCGCGCACCCAAGTGTTCGGACCTCAAGGGTCTGCCGGAACCCGAAATCCGACATTTGGCGCGCCAGGTAGGGGTGCGCCGGGATTCGTCTTCCACCACCCCGTTCTCCTCCGACCATCACGCCCATGTCTGATGCTCGTCGGGCCTGCGCCGAGCGCCGGGCCGCGCTCGCTTCCCGCGTCGCCCAGACGGCCCCTATCGGCGGGTGTCCTCACCGTTCCCCGTCGTCTGCCGTCAACGCCGCCACCGGCCCGGCGGGGGACGAGCAGCGAGCATCGTCCCAGCATCCGTCCGTGTGGCAAGACGGCCGCACCGCAACTCCCTCGCTCACCCCAGCTGGTTCTTCGTCCCGCGCGCTCCGCGCGCCCATGGAGCCCCGCAACCTCTCCCCCACCCATCGCGCTGCACCAACACCCCCGGTCGTCGCGGCCCTCTTGGGCGGCTCGCAGGCGCCGCCTACAAGTCACCACGTCAAGCCGTTCATCCGCCGGGTCAGCGCCGCTTCCATGCGGCAGGGGGCTCCCCTGGACCGGGCAGCGCCCGAGACCGGCCTAACCTTCAGCTCGGAGGACCACCCCTCCAACTCGGCCTGCTCGGGTGCACTCCCCATGCTGTGCACCCCCACCATCTGCCAGGTGGCCGTCACCAAAACCCTCATTGATGGCGGCGCGGGCCTCAGCATGTTCTCGGTCGAGGCCTTCAACCTCCTCTGCATACCCCTGGAACGCCTGCAACCCAGCCGGCCCTTCTCAGGCGTTGGGGGCAAGTTGTCCAGCTCCTTGGGACAGATCCGGCTCCCAGTAACCTTCGGCACCTACGACAACTTCCGCACGGAGCTGGTCGACTTCGACATCGCCCCCATCGGCCTCCCCTACAACGCCATCCACCGCTACCCAGCGCTAGCCCAGTTCATGGCCGCGACGCACCCGGCGTACAACCTCATGAAGATGCCCGGTTGTAGCGGTGTCCTCACTGTGCACGGGGACACCGGGGACGCGCTGCGGGTGCTCAAGCTCGCCCTCAAGACGACGGCGTCGGCACAGCCCGCCAACTTGGAGACCCCCGGGCCCAAGGGGGCTGCACCCGCCATGAAGAAACAGTTGTTCACCCAAGACAAGGCAGAAACCAAGCAGATACCCGTCGATGAGGACGGATCCACCAACGCCACTTTCACCATAGGCGCCCACCTCAAACCCAAGCAAGAGAAGGCCCTGGTCAGGTTCCTGCGTGCAAACAAGAAGGTATTCGCTTGGGAGCCTGACCAGTTGGCAGGGATCCCTAGGAGTGTAATCGAGCATCACCTCAACGTGTGCCCCCAACGTGCGCCCTGTGAAGCCGAAGGCCAGGCGGCAGTCCACAGAAAAGCAGGCCTTCATCGTCCAAGAGACCCGCAAATTAGAAGCCACTGGGGTCATTCGCGAGGTCCGATACCCGGATTGGTTGGCCAACCCTGTCGTTGTGCCAAAGAAGGGAGGGAAGGAGCGCATGTGTGTCGACTTCACCAACCTCACCAAAGCATGCCCGCAAGATCCGTTCCCGCTCCCCCGCATCGACCAGATCGTCGATTCCACTGCAGAATGCGACCTGTTGTGCTTCTTGGATGCCTTCTCTGGGTATCACCAGATCAAGATGGTGGTAGAAGACGTCGAGAAGACAGCCTTCCTAACCCCGTGTGGGGTGTACTGCTACACATGCATGCCATTCGGGCTGCGTAACGCAGGGGCGACCTTCCAGCGGTTGATGCACATCACCTTGGGCCCGCAGCTCGGGAAGAATGTTGAAGCTTACGTCGATAACATTGTGGTAAAGTCTCGGGAGGCCAAGACCTTGATACAAGACTTGGAGGAAACCTTCGCGAGCCTCAACGCAGTGAACCTACGGCTCAACCCAGAGAAGTGTGTGTTCGGAGTCCCCTCGGGCAAGCTCTTGGGTTTCCTCGTGTCCCACCGAGGCATCGAGGCTAACCCGGAGAAGGTCAAGGCGGTGGAAAACATGAGCCCACCAAAGACCCTCAGAGAAATGCAGAAGCTCACGGGGCGCGTGACCGCGCTAGGGCGCTTCATCTCCAAGTTGGGGGAACGAGCACTGCCCTTCTTCCAGCTAATGAAGAAAAAGGGGCCCTTCGAGTGGACTGAAGAGGCCGACAAGGCGTTCCAGGATCTCAAGAGGTACCTGACCAGCCCACCGGTCATGGTAGCTCCGCGCCCTCAAGAGCCCCTGGTGCTTTACCTCACCGCCACTCCCTACTCCGCCAACGCAGCCTTGGTGGCAGTCAGAGAGGAGCGCCGAATCAATACCGCGGCAGCAGCCCGGGACAAGGCAGAACAGGGACAAGGAAGGCCTACAGAAACCGCCATCGCGGCTGAGGAGGATCAGCCGCCGCAGAGGGGCGCACCAGTGGCGGAAGAGGCCGCTCTTCCAGATGGCCAGTCTCAGGAGGCCTCATTGCCTCAAGAGGCGCCACGGTCTCTGAAGGGAGCCACCAGCACTGACGCACTCCACCTTGTTGAGCACCCAGTGTACTTCGTCAGCACGGTGTTGCGGGATGCAAGGGCACGGTACCCCATGCCTCAGAAACTCCTCCTCACGCTACTGGTGGCCTCGCGCAAGCTGCGGCACTATTCTCAGGGTCACCCCATCAAGGTCGTCTCGTCATACCCCCTGGAGAGAGTACTCAGGAGCCCTAATTCAGATGGAAGGGTCGCTGAGTGGAACATAGAACTGCCAGCGTTTCAGCTCGAATTCAGCACGACCAGAGTCATCAAGGGAGAAACGTTGGCGGATTTTGTGGTAGAATGGACGGAGGCGCCAGGCCTCAAGGCCGACGAGGATCGGTCCCTGTCCCCGGGAAGCGAGGCGCCAGAAGGCTGGGTCATGTACTTCGATGGGGCGTTCTCCAGGCATGGCGCTGGGGCTGGGGCGGTGCTTATGTCGCCCGCTCAGGACAAGCTCTATTATGCCGTGCAGCTCTGTTTCCAGCAAGGTGAAAAGGTCTCCAACAACATAGCAGAGTATGAAGGTTTAATAGCGGGCTTGAAGGCCGCGGCTGCCCTGGGGTGAAACGCCTCACCATCAAGGGCGATTCGCAGCTCCTTGTCAATTTCTCCAACAAGGTGTACGAGCTGAAGGATGAGCACATGGAAGCCTACCTAGCGGAGGTCCGCAAGATGGAGAAGCAGTTCTGGGGGTTGGAGTTGCAGCATGTGCCCCGTGGCACCAATCAGGAGGCCGACGACATCGCCAAACGGGCGTCCAGGCGGTTACCTCAGGAGCCTGGCATTTTCGAGGAGCGGCTCTTCAAGCCATCAGCCCTGCCGTCATTATCGAACATGGCTCAGCCCCGGGAGGAGCTCCCCCAGCCACCTGCCTCAGGGGCTCCGGCCTGTGGCCCGGCCTCAGGAGCACGTCTGTTCCTAACGATGGAACCTCAGGAGGGATGTTGGATCACGGAGCTCCGGAGTTACCTAACGCAAGGGACCCTGCCAGAGAAGGAGGAGGAAGCGGAGCGAGTGGCACGCCAGGCCACGGCATACTGCATCAAGGATGGAGAGCTCTACCGGAAGCGGCCAAACGATGTATCCCTGCGCTGCATCTCCAGGGAACAAGGGAAGGAACTGCTGGAAGATATACACGGCGGAGATTGTGGACATCATTCATCATCACGGACCCTCGTCGGCAAGGCGTTCCGCAGTGGGTTTTATTGGCCCACCGTGCTCAATGACGCCGTTGAACTAGTAAAAGCTTGTGAGGCCTGCCAGTTCCACGCCAAGCAGATCCATCAGCCAGCAGGAGGCTTGCAGACTATACCCCTTTCGTGGCCATTCGCAGTCTGGGGGCTGGATATCTTGGGCCCGTTTCCTCAAGCGCCTGGGGGCTACCCCTACCTCTACGTCGCCGTGGACAAGTTCACCAAGTGGGCTGAAGTAGAGGCTGTCCGCACCATTCCCGCGGGTTCCGTGGTCAAGTTCATCAAGGGCATCGTGAGCCGGTTCGGGGTGCCGAATCGCATCATCACGGACAACGGTTCGCAGTTCACCAGTAACCTCTTCAAAACATACTGTGCTAACCTTGGAACGCAGATATGCTACGCTTCGGTGGCGCACCCCCGAAGCAACGGCCAGGCCGAGCGAGCCAACGCGGAGGTCCTGAGGGGCCTCAAGACCAGGACGTTCAAGAAGAAGCTGGAGGCCTGCGGCAGAGGTTGGTACGACGAGCTTCAGTCCGTGTTGTGGTCCATCCGCATAACCGCAACCAAGCCGACTGGAGAGACTCCGTTCTTCCTGGTCTACGGAGCCAAAGCGGTCCTCCCTCATGAGGTCATACGTCGCTCCGCACGGGTCCTGGCGTTTGACGAGGTGCAGCAGGACGCCATGTGGGGGATGGACCTCGTGCTGGGGGAGGAACGTCGTCGAGAAGCCGCGCTACGAGCGGCGAGGTACCAACAAGCACTGCGGCGATATCACTGCCGCAACATCCGCCCCAGAACTCTCAAGGTAGGAGACCTCGTGCTCAGGCGGGTTCTCTCCAGGGAGGGGCTGCAGAAGCTCTCTCCCATGTGGGAGGGCCCGTTCAAAGTTGTTCATGTTTCCAGGCCCGGCTCCGTGTGCTTGGAGACTCAGGAGGGGGTGCCAGTCCAGAATGCATGGAACATCCAGCACCTCCGGAGGTTCTACCCCTAAAAAGGCCCAGAGCCTGTGAAGAAGGCGAATGCCTATGAAGCTATCGCGTTTTGGAAAAGGCCCAGAGCCTGTGAAGAAGGCGAATGCCTGTGAAGCTATCGCGTTTAGGAAAAGGCCCAGAGCCTGTGAAGAAGGCGAATGCCTGTGAAGCTATCGCGTTTTGGAAAAGGCCCGGAGCCTGTGAAGAAGGCCAACTCCTGTGAAGCTCGCCATCCGTGACACTCTCACGTAATAATGAGTTGGGGCTGTACACGCCCCGGAGTCTCAGGAGCGCCGGCCTTAGGCCCTGGGGCTCCGTTCCACGCCCAGTGGCAGCACTTAGCTCCGCGCTGGTGAGAAGACGTCAAAGATTATATTAGGTGCCGGACGCGGCTTTTCATTTGCTTTCCGTAGTTGGCTTGTTCCTTCTCATTCGAAGTTTTATTGAAGTTGTTGCCGTCTTTGGCTTGTGGTTCTTCGACTTTTCACTCTCCTGCCTCGACTTCTCTTGTGCAAGGCCTCGCGAGGAGGGCAGCTGAGCGCCCTCGCGAGTGTTCCTATCCTAGTCATTCAAAGAGTTCGCGGTCTGGGCCCCTTACAGGAGCACCCCTCCAGTCCGTGCCCCACGGGCACCGCGACACAAACAAGGGGCCTGGGTCAGTCACCCCCACGGCCGGGGCCGGGAACTATCCACGCTCGGGCACGTAGCCGGAAGGAAAAAGGAAAAGAAAGAACAAATCCGGTGCGGCTCGCCTCACACCAGCCCGCAGGGAAGGCCCGAGCTGCCTCCGGAGCTCAGGCGGACTCCCTCTCGCGCTTCACCAGGGCGCGACGGCGGGCGGACACGTTGCCACCTCCCAAGCGGATACGACGGCGTGGAGGCTGACCGCGGCCACCGCTAGAAGAGTCACCGACTGAAGAAGAACCGGAGAAGCTTGAGGAACCCTGAGCGCCGCCGGCCGCGCGAGCGCTGCCCTCTCCATCATCGCCGGAGCTGGGTTCCCAGCCGCGGTCGTCACCCTCGGGGCAACACCCTGCGCGGCGACCATCTTCCCCAAACACCCTCACGTAGAGGGTGGCATCGCCGTCGAACTTGAAGTGTAGGGTGCACCGACGGCCCAGGCCACGCGCGCGGGCAAACGTCTGCCAACCGCGGGCTAGGAACAGGCTCCCGGCCGCGTAGACCTGCAGTGAGACCCATGAGGCCCGGCTGCAGCAGCCGTCGGCCTGGAGCCAGAGGCCGCCCGGGGCGCCGGCCGGGAGCTCGCCAAGGAGGAAGCGAGGAAGTGGAAGCCGGGTGCTGGTCGGCCCCGCTGACCACACGACGAACTCCGGCAGCACTTCAGCAGCGCGAAAGCGCGGCCTAGGGGGACGCGTAGCCGGAGCGCCCCCCCCCCCCCCCCCCCCGGCCGCAGCAATCCGCCCGTCGCTGCGCTGAAGATCGCCTCCACAGCCGCGGGGAGCCACCGTGGTGGCCACAGGATGTTTACGAGGGCGTGCTCGGCCGCGCTTGGGTGGGGTAGAGGCGGGCTCAACCTGGTGAGCCTTCCCCTTCTCTGCGGCCGAGAACCTCCTTGACGGGGCCATGAAGAAAAGGAGAAGCAAGGAGGGATGAACTGGAAGGGCGGGTGCCGGTCCATACTTATAACTGGCGATGGCCAACCAACGGCCCCCACGATCGCAGGTAATTATGACCCGCTTTGCATGCAGGGACTTGTCCAATCCATGCAGTTGCAGAGGCGCCATGGGGAAGTGGAGACGCCCACGTCCAATCAACCGCCACGCGGCGCCCAAGGCCGCAGGCTGTTAGGGCCTGCGGCGCTTCGCTCTTGCCCTTCCGCCTCCCTGCACGGCCAAGTCCGGGCGCGCCTTGGGCCCGGGGGCTACTATCGGCGTTCTGGGAACGGGGGTCCCCAGACTTGCCTGCCTGCGGCCTGCGGCGTGGCTCAAAGGGGGGCCCAGCGCGGCCCATCTTCACCAAAACAAACCCAAGACCCTTGCGAGGGGCCAAGCCTCGCGGGGCGGACGACACGGAGCTTCCTCAGGCGCGGCCTCGTCGGGCTGGCTCACGAGGAGGCAGAGAGATCAAGGCGGGGTACCTCACGAGGTGCCCGTGACGCAAGCCATGACGACCGGGGGCGCCAGGCGGGTGCCAGCCCGCGCAGTGTCCTCCCTTCCTCTTTGGTGCAAAGGGGGCAAGCGCAGCCGCGGAGTACCGAGGCATCATGCAAAGGTTGCCGTTTCGGTGCAACGAGACCAAGACCAGGAGGACTACGAGACGGAGGTCACCGTGGAGCCCAAGATGGCGTCATCACCATAGCTTTGCGCAGGCGAAGACTACTTTTGTCAGGATAGTCGATACTAGCTGTCCCCCTTCAAATTAGCCCGCCATTGTTGGCTCCCTTCCCGCTCGATATTTGGGAAGAGGACCAGGGCCTTTATAAATAGGACCAGCCACCCACAAAGCCAAGGGGGCTGAGAAGAGAGCCGAGCGGGAGGGTTGGAAGGATAGAGAAGATCAGAAAGAGAGAGAGAGAGAGAGAAAGGTGACTGAGCTCCTCCCAGCAGTTCATCGCCCCAGCTAAGAACAGACCCTCGCGAGGCTGTTCTTCCTTGTATTGTTCATCATCATCAGCCCAAGAGGCAATCCACCACACCACACACTGGAGTAGGGTATTACACCACAACGGTGGCCCGAACCAGTATAAACCCTGCGTCTCTTGTGTTGTTCTTTCCATAGTTCAGATCCTAGCAAGGCGGAGGGGTGTAGGTAGGTAGGAGGCGAAATCTCCGCGCGCACCCCAGTGTTCGAACCTCAAGGGTCTGCCGGAACCCAAAATCTGACAACTCTCACACACTCAAAAGCTTCACATTTATCTAAGTTTTGTGGGCACTATGCTTTTGTCTCTATCACAGAGCCCACTAAGGTAGATGAAGCATTTCTGGAGCCTGAGCGGATTCAGGCCATGCAAGAAGAATTACATCAGTTCTAGTTCAACAACGTCTGGGAACTGGTCAAACGTCTAGATCCTCGTAAACTCAATATCATTGGCACAAAATGGATCTATCGCAACAAGCAAGACGAAAATGGCCTTGTGGTAAGGAATAAGGCACGACTTGTAGCTCAAGGCTACACACAGGTTGAAGGAATTGATTTCGATGAAACTTTTGCACCTGTTGCTAGACTTGAGGCTATTCGCATATTACTTGCTTATGCTAACCATCATGATATCACTCTATACCAAATGGATGTGAAAAGTGCATTCCTCAATGGTAATCTTGAGGAACAAGTATATGTTGCTCAACCCCCAGGTTTTGAAGATCCAAAGCATCCTGACAAAGTCTTCAGACTCAATAAGGCCCTCTATGGCCTCAAGCAGGCCCCACGGGCATGGTATGATACTTAGAAGGAATTCCTTATGAAGAAAGGCTTCAGACCCGGTTCACTCGACCCTACTCTTTTCACTAAATCTTATGATGGTGAATTGTTTGTGTGCCAAATATATGTTGATGATATTATCTTTGGTTGTACTGACCAACGTTATAGTGATGAATTTGCCTATATGATGAGTGAAGAATATCAAATGTCTATGATGGGAGAATTGAAATTCTTCTTAGGTCTTCAAATTCGTCAACAACGCAATGGCATATTCATATCTCAGGAGAAATACCTCAAGGATGTACTGAGGAGATTCGGCATGCAAGATTGCAAAGGCGTCAAAATTCCTATGCCCACAAATGGTCATCTGTGCACTGATGAAAATGGTATCGACTTCGATCATAAGGTATACCGCTCCATGATTGGTTCTTTATTGTACTTATGTGCATCTAGGCCAGATATTATGCTTAGTGTTTGCGTGTGTGCCCAATTTCAAGCTACACCGAAGGAATCACACCATAAGGCTGTGAAGCATATTCTTCGATATCTAGCTCACACACCAACACTTGGATTTTGGTACCCCAAGGGCTCGGCTTTTGATCTCATTGGATATTCTGACTCTGACTATGTTGGTGATCGTGTGGACCGCAAGTCAACATCTGGTACATGTCATTTCCTCAGACGATCTTTGGTCTATTGGTCCTCGAAGAAACAGAACTGCATATCACTATCTACTGCTGAAGCTGAGTACATTGCCGCTGGTTCTTGCTGTGCTCAATTGCTATGGATGAAGCAAACTCTCAAGGACTATGGCGTCAACATGAAGAATGTGCCTCTCTTCTGTGACAATGAGAGTGCTATCAAGATTGCTCACAACCCAGTTCAGCACTCGAAGACAAATCACATCCAGATTCGTCATCATTTTCTTTGTGATCATGTGTTGAAGGGCGACATTTCTATTGAGCATGTGAAGACTGAAGAACAGCTAGCCGATATCTTCACTAAGCCCTTGGATGAGAAGAGATTTAGCAAGTTGCGGTGTGAACTAAATATCTTAGAATCTTCTAATGTTCTTTGAAAAGGACACTCATCCTAACACTTATGCAAAATTGATGACTTAGATGTGAAACACATGAAGAAACATTTTTCTTCAATCAATGAAGAATAACACTCTAAGTGTGAAGAAATAAACGAAGAATTTGATTCTCGGAACCCTGCGACAATTGTACGCGGTGTGTGAAATCATCATTCTTATACGGTGGGTCACGCCACCACCAAAAGTTGAAAATCCTCAATTTGAGTTTTTTTGTGTTGAAATTCCTCAGTTGTTTAAATTCTTCAACTTTGCTTAGTCTTCACTGTTTCCATCGTTTTTCTTCATCGGGTATATATATATATGAGTTTATGTCCTCTACAGCATTCACTTATGGCTATTTCTTCAAGTTGGTTTTTCTGCTAAGTGAATGTGATCGGACCCTTCCCCCTCTATGCTATACTCAACCCAATCTGTTCACAAATTCTTCATGTGCGTTCTATTTCAAACTCATTCAAAATCTTCACTATGTCCTTGTCAGCTGAAGAAATTGCGAACGGAACTTTAAAACCTATCTTATCTAAATTTTCGGCTTTCCCACTCAAACCTTTCCGCATCCCACGATATACTTATCTATTCACCCACGATCGCACGCGATCTCCACTTCTCAGTACGTGGGTGACACATGTCAAGCGAATGAGAAGGGTCAGGGGCATGTTCGTCAAAATTCTTCTGGCGAACAGTTTTTCACCGTGGCTATAAATACCCCCTTTCCCTTCCTCACTTCCTTTACTCCGCTCGACCTCTCTCTAGCTCGAGCTTCTCAAACCCTAGCGCCGCTGCTACATCATCATCGCCGGTGAGGAAAAGCTTCACTGCCTCGACCTCATCGCCGTCGTACTCGCGCCGGCCACGGAAATCTTCACTCCGCCGCCGCCGTAGCTGTCTTCCTCCGCCAAGTTAGGGCGTGGAAGATCTGCACTGACGAACTTCACATCTCCATATTCCAGTTCGTCGTGTTCTTCGTCCAGGGTAATTAAAAGTTACTTTTACTGCCCTCTTTGATTCAAATGATTTCTACAAAATCCTCAAAGGTGTTTTTCTTCATATCTTCACACACTAAAACACCTCACATGTCATCTGTTCTTGATTCGTTTCTCTAAGCTATGTTTTTCTTCAAGATTTCTCAAATGTGTGGATTTTCAATCTATACATCTCTGGAACCTACAAAGAACGCTTAGTGAAATTCTTCAAGACTCATCTGGTCAAATTCCTCAAACTTTTTCTTTATAAAAACCTTCCGAGAACGCATATGACCTCTCCAAATTCCTCGCAACTATACTCTGTTCATAGGTACTCATGTCAACTGCTGAATCACTAGGTTCTCATCAACTTAACTCATTTGCAGCGTTCCTCAAAGAAAAGTTGCATACCTCTTCAGAGAATTCAATTGTTCAAATTCCTCAACTGAAGAAAATGGCTGATGGTAAGAAGCCACAGAAAGGAGGAAAGAGGCCTGAGGTCAACACTACCTTTGAAATACCTAAGGACATCTATGCTGGGTACTGCACACCCCCTGAGGAAGATAAAAATCAGCGCAAGGTGCGCATTCAAAAGATTGATAGGAGATGGGCAAGAGAGTGGAGGGAGTACAGATATGTCACTCCCAAATATATGAAGAAATTTGAACTAAATCCTCCATGCCCAAGACCTCCACTGGCACATGGTCAAATAGCTGATCCCACCAGCCTCAAGCGTGGTGAGGATTATCCTGATGAATGGGCCAAGCGCCAGGCCAAGTTGGCCAAACAAGCAAAAGATGCAGTGAGGAAATTCAACGAAGACTCTGCTGCCGCTGCTGCTGTTGAGGCCTATGTAAAGCCGAAGAAGGTCATGCATAAAAAGTCTGCTCACAAGCCCAGTGCTTCACCAGCAATGCCATCACGGCCAATTTCCTCAGCTATGCCCTCACGGCCAGATTCCTCAAAGCCCTCACAGCCAATTCCTCACGTTGCTCCTACTTCTACAAAATCCTCAGCTCCTCTGCCAAAGTCTTCGGCTGCTCTAACCAAATCCTCAGCACCTGTGCATCTCGCCACGTGCCAAAGGACCACATGCATATCTATTGCCTCAGGAGCCTCTGCAAGTTCCTCAGCTGCTCCCACTCTTCTAAAGAAGAAGACCACTGCTGGACGAGGTCCTCGACCAAGTCCTCACAAGAAACAAGTTGCTTTCCAAGTGCCCTCTGATGATGATGAAGAACTTTCTGAAATCATCAGGGACAGGAAACTCAGGGCCGCTAGAGCCAAAGGCAGTAATGTGCCATTAATGCTGGCTCCGAAGTTGATCCTAGACTTCATTGACTTGTGGCACAAGGACCCCAACACACCTCTGCCTGAGCTGAACCTCACTCCTAGTCAAAGTCATGCACTGACTCACTTCATTGATGAAGAGAAATGGAAATTTGAATAGGGAAGGAGGGTGAAGAAAGCGCAGTACAAGAAAGAGCGCTTTCTGAAGCAAAACGTTTTGAAGCTTTCACCTGAAGAACTTGTTGCTCTTCAATCTGAAATCAAGAAACTGAGTGATGAATTTGATCGCTACTATGCTGACTGGCTAGGAGCCAAAGTCAGATTTGTAAAGATAACTGAACAGTTCACTTCCAATGTTGCAGCCCCAACGCAACAGGAAATTCCTCAGGCTGAAGCATCTGCTCAGCTGACTGAAGAAAATGCCAGCACCGCTGATGACAATCAGGTTGCTTAAGAAAATGTGAGTTCCAGGGCTGATGACTCCATTCCAGCCGCTGATGAAATTGCCAGGGCATCCACTAGTGGTGCGCTTGAAGAAAATGAAAAAGTCAGGGCAACTGCATCAGTTGTACATGAAGAAATTCAACTCAATTCCTCTCCTCCTGCGCCTTCACCAACTCCGATCCTTCCATCTGCATCAGATGTGAAGAAGACCAAGGCTGCAGAGCATGCAGCGGTGAAGAAAAGGAAGGCATCAACTGCATCAGATTCTTTAGCTCAGAAGAAGATGAAGCCATTGACTAGCTCATTTGCAAACCCCATTGATGTTGTTCCTATCTCAACCATGCCATCAAAGGACCTTGTTCCTTTTGATGAAGAATATGTGATTCCAAGTGAATCTGATGAAGAGAATCCCTCTGCTGCTTCGTCAGAGCAGATGGATGAAGAAATTGAAGTGGATACAATCCCTTCAACACCAGTTGTCTCCTCGCCTATGCCTCAGTTTACTGCTGAAGAGGTCGGCGTTGAAGAAATGGGAGATGAAGATGTGGACATTGGCTGTACCACACCCGTGCTAAGTGATGAATTTTGGAAAAGTCAGCACCCCAATTCTCCACTCTTCACACCATTGCAACAACTTCCTCAGTCCCCAGTAACTACTGTACAAATGGGATCTCATGAACCACATGCCACACCATCTGTCCATGAAGAAATTCTAGCCACTAGTGTTGAAGATCATGTAAATAAAGAATTGAAGTCCCAGGCTGCCACTGAAACAGTACCTGAAATTCCTCAGCCTGTGGAACCTGCGATCAAGATTCCGGAGGTTGTGATGCAATTGACTGACACTCCTCACCCCAAGCCAAAGGATCGATTCTCAAAGAAGCAGAAATTCAAGGCTGATGATTTCTTCGGCGAGCATGTGTTCTTCACTAACTACAATCCTTATGACTCTGCTCGTCTAAGGAGGAAGCGTTTCTGGACTGCAAGCCAGGCCAACTTCTATTCTTCACTGCTTTTCAACAAAGACAAAATCTTCTACCATGAGCATATTCCTCACGTGGACATGGAATACCTTGCTTCTCTCCTGTGCTCAGTGTTCTTCATGATGCAGGCCTCCTCAACTTTTGCTCTAACATTGTTGATTGGAATGAAGAGCTTATTCTTCAGTTCTACGCTACATTGCACATCACAGGTGATCCTGAAGATATCAACACCTGGGTCTTGGACTGGATGACCGAAAATACTCACTATAAGGCACTGGCCTCTGAATTGCTTCACGCCCTGCCCATCATCCACCCAGTGAAGGAGCTCGCTGCCTGTATCATGAACCAGAACTCACAGCCCATTACATGCAAGTGTTAATGAAGCCTTTGAAGCCCGGTCAAGCCCCAAGGTTCAAATTCCTCGTGAAGGATTTACTCTATGTGCCTAGAACCGTCTATCGCATTCTGGCGAGGACAATGAGTCCCATCAATGGCCACGACTCATCTGATGAGGAAATAGTTGGCATCATGAAGAATCTTCTATTCAACATCATTCATAGCATTCCTATCAACTATCACGATTTCTTCATGAGGACTCTAGCAAATGTTGCACTTTCTCTGTTTGAGCTGAAACCTTATGCTCCTTGAATTATGAGATTCCTCAGGACAAGGTCTTCACTCAACTACAAGGCTGATTTTCAGAATCACCTTAGCTATCTGCCCCCGATTGAAGTCCTCAAGCAGGCTTTTACTTCAACTGATGAAAAGGGCAAGGCTCCTCAGTCATTGATGAAGGCATTCGTCCATTGGATGGTCAGTTTTGCAAAGCTGCATCTTATTCCACCAATGATGACTCTGCCACACATGACTCTGCTGCCAATGCACCCAAGTCTACTCCTCAAGCCACTACTCCTCGTGTGATGACTGACCGTGAGCTTCTGCTTAGTCTTCACCAGAAGGTGGATCGAAACCATAAATGGGTTAAGCGTCATTTTGGTTCATTTCTTCACAACATGACTGCTACACACAATGCAGTGAAGAAAAACCATTACTACCTCCATGAAGTCCTCGGTCGCACCTGGGCCATTCTATCACATCCGTATGGTGAAGAAGATCTCAAGAAAATGGGTCTCAAGGAAGATTTTGACTGGTCTGCACCTCCACCGAAGAAATTCAAGAAGGTCAAGGTTCCTTCTTTGGTGTCCAGCTCATATTCTTCATCACACAATACCGACGAGTACGAAGACTTGGACGACACTACGGCAGGCCCTTCAACGACAAACGACCCCAACAACGCTGGCGCTCCTTCATCAACTTGATATTCTTCAGGGGCGTTAGTCCTCATTTTTTATCCTTTTGGTCATTCGATGACAAAGGGGGAGAATTTTGAGTTAGTCTTCAAGCGGGTCTGTCTATATGGGCGTTTTTTGCTAAGTTGCAACTCTCGTTCTTCTGAAACCTTATTGGATCGAGTTGTAAACTTAAACCCGATGGTGCTCTGATACGTTGATGTGTTTTTCTGCATGCTTTTTCCTCATATATGTTAATGCACGCATGCTGAGTTACATCAGTCACCATATTTCATCATGCATTTCAAATTCCTCATTATGATATGTCAAATGCGTGTATGAATTACAAGATATAGGGGGAGATCTCCATGATTCTACTCTTCAAGTGTGCAATGCTTCAAAAGCAAATTCCTCATCATGCACATCTTTAGGGGGAGTTCTTCTATATCTTGCAATCAAATTCCTCAATATCAGTATTTACACTTCGTATGTTTATCCCCGTTGAAACCTTAACCTATATTGTCATCAGTCACCAAAAACGGGGAGATTGTAAGTGCATCTAGTGCCCCTTAGTGATTTTGGTGTATTGAAGACTTATAGGTTAAGGGAATAATGTGTTTTTGAGTGTACACAGGTCTATAAGTC
This sequence comes from Triticum urartu, assembly GCF_056163025.1. Taxonomy (NCBI): domain Eukaryota; kingdom Viridiplantae; phylum Streptophyta; class Magnoliopsida; order Poales; family Poaceae; genus Triticum; species Triticum urartu. The sequence continues at coordinate 449,323,109 of NC_141873.1, forward strand.
TATGAGGAGTTTGATATTTACAAAGAAAGTCGACCCCTAAAAATGAAGTTCTTCGACTGAAGACTTTGGATTTTTGAAGACTTTCTGAAGACTTTGAAAGTGAAGAAACTGGTACAATCCTGAAGACTTGGTATTCATTCGAGGAACATGAATCATGAAGACTTTTGTTTTCATAGTTTCATTTTCTCTTTCTTGAGTCATAGGAAACATCGCACTGTTAAAGGGGGTCGAGGAAATAGTAAGGAAAAATTTCCATATGATGCTCAACTCAAAATGCTACACCTACCAATCCCTTCGAGTGAAGCCATTGGAAATCTCATACGGTTCAGTCATATTCTTCGGTGACAGAGATGAAGTTCTTCTGGTCTCTGAGGAATTTGTTCTGACTGAGGAGTTAGGAATTCGCCAGTGCGGATTGCCTACACAGTGAGGAACATGATAGCCCTGAGGGATTTGATACTCAAATTTCCAACCGTTGCTGTGCCTTGTGCCAGCTGTCCCAAAATATCTACCCACCTAACGGTCATATCATTGAAGGGCATTTATGTCTTATCATGTCGGGCTGCTCCCTAGGCTATAAATAGCCGCCCCCTACAACCACTAGCTGGTTGGCGGCTCCAAGAGAAACTGACACTTGTCATTTGAGAGCATCCCATCCTCCGAGGACTTTGAGCGAAAATCATCAAGTGAGGAAAACCCAAACCCAAACACCTACAAACCCCAAGTGATTGAGCATCACTGAAGAGATTGATCCTACGTGGATCTGACGCTTGTTACCTTTGAAGACTGTGCTTCTTCCAGACGGTTAGGCGTCAAGGTCTAGAGCATCCAAGAGGAATTGTGGACCACTGAGTGACCAAGTTTGTGAAGGTTCGGAAGTCACCTGAAGACTTACCACGAGTGATTGGGCGAGGTGTGTGTGACCTTAGCTCAAGTAGAATACGGTGAGGACTGTGTGTTCAGGACTGTGTGTCCTCAGGTTTAAATACCTAGCCGCTCCAACCAGACGTACAACTGAGACAGCAGTTGGAACTGGTCTACCAAATCATTGTCTTCACCAAGCTCACTAGTTCTATTTCCTCAACTCTTCCATTTCCTCATAACTGTGTTGAGTGCTTGTTCGTATCTGTGTTTGAAGACTTTAACTGAAGACTTTCTCAATTTCCTCAGTTCAATTTCTTCAGTCTGTTTGTCTTCATCCCGTGTTATCTTGTGTTTACGCTTTCTGTACTCTGTGCTTGTCTTCATTTCATCATGATGACTATGCTTGTGCTCTGTTATGTTTACTTTTGAGTACTTATTCCGCTGCTAGTAGTTCTTCGCTAAGGAATTTCCTCACCTGCAAATTCCTCAGTGAAGAATTCATAAAAATCGCCTATTCACCCCCCTCTAGTCGATATAACGCACTTTCACTTCCTCCTATATAAGTCCACGTACCCCGCAAACATCCAGGAGCTCCTCGAAAACCTAATTCCACCGCTGCAACCTTCTATACCCAAGAGATCCCATCTTGGGGCCTTTTCCGGAGCTCCACCGGAGGGGGCATTGATCACGGAGGGCCTCTACATCAACTCCATGGCCTCTCTGGTGACGTGTGAGTAGTTTACTTCAGACCTACGGGTCCATAGTTATTAGCTAGATGGCTTCTTCTCTCTCTTTGGTTCTCAATACAAAGTTCTCCTCGATTCTCTTGGAGATCTATTCGATGCAATCTTCTTTTGCAGTGTGTTTGTCGAGATCCGATGAATTGTGGGTTTATGATCTAGATTATCTATGAACAATATTTGATTCTCCTATGAATTCTTTTATGTATGATTGGTTTATCTTTGCATGTCTCTTTGAATTATCAGTTTTGTTTGGCCTACTAGATTGATCTTTCTTGCAATGGGAGAAGTGCTTAGCTTTGGGTTCAATCTTGCGGTGCTCGATCCCAGTGACAGTATGGGAAACAACACGTATTGTATTGTTGCCATCGAGGATAAAAAGATGGGGTTTACATCATATTGCATGAGTTGATCCCTCTACATCATGTCATCTTGCTTAAGGCGTTACTCTGTTCTTATGAACTTAATACTCTAGATGCATGTTGGATAGCGGTCGATGTGTTGAGTAATAGTAGTAGATGCAGGCAGGAGTCGGTCTACTTGTCACGGACGTGATGCCTATATACATGATCATACCCAGATATTCTCATAACTATGCTCAATTCTATCAATTGCTCGACAGTAATTCGTTTACCCACTGTAATACTTATGCTCTTGAGAGAAGCCACTAGTGAAACCTATGGCCCCCGGGTCTATCTTCCATCATATTAATCTTCCAACACTTAGCTATTTTTATTGTCGTTTATTTTACTTTGCATCTTTATTTCTCTTTATCATAAAATACCAAAAATATTATCTTATCATATCTATCAAATCTCACTCTCGTAAGTGACCGTGAAGGGATTGACAACCCATTTATCGCGTTGGTTGCGAGGTTCTTATTTGTTTGTGTAGGTTTGTGGGACTTGAGCGTGATCTCCTACTGGATTGATACCTTGGTTCTCAAAAACTAAGGGAAATACTTACGCTACTTTACTGCATCACCCTTTCCTCTTCAAGAGAAAACCAACGCAGTGCTCAAGAGGTAGCAAGAAGGATTTCTAGCGCCGTTGCCGGGGAGATTCGCGCCAAGTCAAGTCAAGATTTGACTCCCGACAATGAGCCATTTCTCGCGCCATTGCCGGGGAGTCTACGCATGAGTCAAGACACACCACCCATCACAAACTCTTATCCCTCGCATTACATTATTTGCCATTTGCCTCTAGTTTTCCTCTCCCCCACTTCACCGTTGCCGTTTTATTCGCCCCCTTTTCCTTTCGCCCTCTATTTTTCTGTTCGCCTCTTTTTCGCTTGCTTCTTGTTTGCTCGTGTGTTGGATTGCTTGCTTGTCACGATGGCTCAAGATAATACTAAGTTGTGTGACTTTACCAATACCAACAACAATGATTTTATTAGCACTCCGATTGCTCCTCTTACGGATGCTAAATCTTGTGAAATTAATGCTGCTTTGCTGAATCTTGTCATGAAAGATCCATTTTCCGGCCTTCCTAGTGAAGATGCCGCTACCCATCTAAACAACTTTGTTGATTTGTGTGATATGCAAAAGAAGAAAGATGTGGATAATGATATTGTTAAATGTAAGCTATTTCCGTTTTCGCTTAGAGATCGTGCTAAAGCTTGGTTTTCATCTTTGCCTAAGAATAGTATTGATTCATGGAACAAGTGCAAAGATGATCTTATCTCTAACTATTTTCCTCCCACTAAGATCATCTCTCTTAGAAATGATATTATGAATTTTAAGCAACTTGATCATGAACATGTTGCACAAGCTTGGGAGAGGATGAAATTAATGATATGTGATTGCCCTACACATGGTTTGAATTTTTGGATGATTATACAAAAATATGCCGGATTGAATTTTGCTTCTAGAAATCTTTTAGATTCGGCCGCGGGAGGCACTTTTATGGAAATCACTTTAGGAGAAGCTACTAAACTCCTATATAATATTATGGTTAATTATTCTCAATGGCACACCAAAAGATCTACTAATAAAAAAGTGCACGCAATAGAAGAAATTAATGTTTTCAGTGGAAAGATGGATGAACTTATGATTTTTTTTGCTAATAAGAGTGTTTCCTCTGATGCTAATGATGTGCCTTTGTGTACCTTGAGTGAGAATAATAATGAATCTTTGGATGTGAATTTTGTTGGTAGGAACAATTTTGGTAATAGCGCGTATAGAGGTAATTTTAATCCTAGGCCGTTTCCTAGTAATTCCTCTAATAATTATGGTAATTCCTACAAAAATTCGTATGGAAATTATAATAAGATGCACTCTGATTTTGAATCTAATATTAAAGAATTTATTAGTTCACAAAAGAATTTCAATGCTTTGATTGAAGAAAAATTGCTTAAGATTGATGACTTGGCTAGGAACGTGGATAGAATTTCTCTTGATGTTGATTCTTTGAAACTTAGATCTATTCCACCTAAGCATGATATCAATGAGTCTCTCAAAGCCATGAGAATTTCCATTGATGAGCGCAAATAAAGAACCGCTAGGATGCGTGCTAAGAAAAATTGCTTTGTGAAAGCATGTTCTTCTAGTTTCTATGAAAATAAAGATGAAGATCTAAAAGTTATTGATGTGTCTCCTATTAAATCTTTGTTCTGCAATATGAATCTTGATAATGATGGGACTGGAGATGAGCCACCTTTACCTAGAAGGCATTCCAAAAATTTGGAGTTTTTAGATCTTGATGCTAGAATTGATAAAAGTGGGATTGAAAAAGTTAACGATATCCATGAACACACTATCTTGGATTTCAAGGAATTTAATTATGATAATTGCTCTTTGATAGATTGTATTTCCTTGTTGCAATCCATGTTAAATTCTCCTCATGCTTATAGTCAAAATAAAGCTTTTACTAAACATATCATTGACACTTTGATGCAGTCTTATGAAGAAAAACTTGAGTTGGAAGTTTCTATCTCTAGAAAACTTTATGATGAGTGGGAACCTACAATAAAAATTAAAATTAAAGATCATGAGTGCTATGCTTTGTGTGATTTGGGTGCTAGTGTTTCCATGATTCCAAAAACTTTATGTGATTTGCTAGGTTTCCGTGATTTTGATGATTGTTCTTTAAACTTGCACCTTGCGGATTCCACTATTAAGAAACCTATGGGAAGAATTAATGATGTTCTTATTTTTGCAAATAGGAACTATGTGCCCGTAGATTTCATTTTTCTTGATATAGATTGCAATCCTTCATGTCCTATTATTCTTGGTAGACCTTTCCTTAGAATGATTGGTGCAATTATTGATATGAAGGAAGGGAATATTAGATTCCAATTTCCGTTAAGGAAAGGCATGGAACACTTCCCTAGAAAGAAAATAAAATTACCTTATGAATCTATTATGAGATCCACTTATGGATTGCCTACCAAAGATGGCAATACCTAGATCTATCTTTGCTTTTATGCCTAGCTAGGGGTGTTAAACGATAGCGCTTGTTGGGAGGCAACCCAATTTTATTTTTATTCCTTGATTTTTTATCCTGTTTAGTAATAAATAATTTATCTAGTATCTGTTTTGGTTGTGTTTTTTGTGTTTAATTAGTGTTTTTGCCAAGTAGAACCGTTGGGAAGACTTGGGGATAGTCTTTTTAATCTTGCTGTCAAAAACAGAAACTTTAGCGTTCACGATAATTGCTGCCATTTTTATTTGGAGAGCGATATTGTAACACCCCGAGGCTGATGTGCCAGGTGACGTCCAGTTATTCGCTGTTGTTGCCTTGTCATTGCTTGCGTGTCATGCATTGCATATCATGTCATCATGTGCATTTCATTTACATACATGTTCGTCTCATGCATCCGAGCATTTTCCCCGTTGTCCGTTTTGCATTCCGGTGTTCCTATCACCTCCGGTGGTCCTTTCTACCTTGTTTTCATGTGTGGGGGTTAAACATTTCCGGATTGGACCGAGACTTTCCAAGTGGCCTTGGTTTACTACCGGTAGACCGCCTGTCAAGTTTCGTACCATTTGGCCTTCGTTTGATACTCCAACAGTTAACCGAGGGACCGAGAAGGCCTCGTGTGTGTTGCAGCCCAACACCCCTCCAAAGTGGCCCAAAACCCACCTAAACCTCCTCCGTCGTCTCGGTCGTTCGACCATGATCGCGTGGCCGAAAACCGCACCTCATTTGGACACTCCTAGCTCCCTCTACCTATATATATATATATATATGTGGCTCTCCTCGAAAATTCCGCGTAGATCAAACCCTACCCTAACTTCCCTCCGCGCCGCCGGACAATGTCCGCCCTGGCCGGACGCGTCGCCGCCACCAACCGCATGTCGCCACCTGTCCAGCACCGCCCGCTCCCACCGCGCGGCCCGGGAAGCCCGGAGTCGGCCCCCGAGGGCCCGAACGCCGCCGCCGCCTGCCTCCTTGCCCCGCCGCCCGGACAGCCGCGCCACCGCCCCCTTGCAGGTCCGCCGCCACCTCCATCCCATGCGCCGGCGCCCTACTCCTTCCGCCGGCGGTGAGCCTCGCCGGACCGCGCCACCGGCCGCCGGCCACCACCGCCGCCTCGGTTGCCGCGTCGCCCGAGGCACCGCGCCCACCAGCCATCGCCGCCTCCGGCCCCGCCGACCCTCGCCTTCGGCCGGATTCGTCCCTCCGGCAAGCTCCGCCACTGTTCCGGCAACTTCTCCTTCTCCGGCGAGCATCCGCTGCTACAGTACCGCCGGATCCCGATCTAGATCTGTTTTGCCCTAGGTTGACTTTCTCCTTCCGAAACCCTAATTTTTTTGGCATCTTCGTCGCATCATAACTTTGCATACGTAGCTCCGATTCATGCGTGTAGCATATCAAAATGTTCGTCTCAGAGAGTACATCATTTCATCTCATTGCATCATTTTCATTTGAGTTCATCTTGATGCCCGAAATGCTGTTGGAAGAGAGCTATTTGAGTTAATTGTCAGATCTGCTGCATCAAATAGCTATTTGTCATTTTTGCCATGATTATTGTGTGCATGATATGCTCCTGAGCTCTACATGTGTTTTGTTATATGCTTTGCCATCTTTCCAGAGGTGCTATCCATGTATTTTTGTGATATGTGTGGTGACTATCACAAGCTTGCAAAGTGGTGCATTCGTTAATGCTAATTTCAGGGCTTAGAATTTCTCTAAGTCCTTGATCTGTTTTTATCAATATGCCATATGTTCATGTTGTTTCCTAGTGATCCGTGCCTCTTTTGAGGATGATCAGTAAGGATGATTTATTACCTTGTAGTTCTCTATCCATCCATGCCTTTGTTTGCAATTATGGAGCAACCTAGCTTGAGTCAATCGAGCTCTACTTTTGGTATTTCATGAATCTAGGCAGATTGTCTACTTGTTAGCGATTTTGCCGAGGATGTTGTTGTTGATCCGTGCATGCTATGTTATTGTTCTTGCCATGTATAGCTTGTATAATGTGTATTATTGATGGGTGTATGCTTAGTTTGTCATGCCTTTCTATGTAGTGAGTTCATCGAGCTCGTAAACATGCCTACTTGATATCTGATTTGCGTGCTCCAGTTTTTCTCTAAGTCTGTGATCTGATTATGTGTTTTTGCCATGTTCACATGCTTGCAATTGTATTTTCTGATCCCTTTTGGCTCAAGGTCACTAAGGGACTTTTGTTAAGCTCTTCGATTAGCTCCATGCCATGCCTTGCTTTGCCATGTTAAGTTCCTGTAGCGTATAGTTTTCATGCTCCAAAGTGTGCTACCTGATCTGAAATTCCAGGCTTGTGTTAATTTCACTAGGTCTGAAACCTGTTTACCATTTGCTCTTTTGCCATGCTTGTTTGAACCTGTTAATGGATGAATTGGCCGTAGCTCAGTGTTCATATTTTGTTAAGATCCATGAATGGATCCCTGCCATGTATTTTCTTGCCATGTTTGAGTGTTGTAGCATAATTATTTTGATGCATTTAGATGGCTACTTGCTGTTTATCGCAGACCGGTGCCATATTTGTTTTGCTTGCCATTTCCAAACCGTGCATCCGATTCCGGTGATCTTTATATCGATTTCAACCGAAATCATCTCCTCTTTCTAGTGGCACTCTTGGATTTCCAGGTTGAGGCCAGGTTCCATCATTCCTTTGCAAATCATGCATATGCATCGCATACCGCATCCTGCATATCATACCATGTTCATGTGTTGGTTGTTTACTATGTTGTGTGCTTCTTTACGGTGTTTGCTTCTTCGGGTTGGTTTCAGTAACGTCCCGTTTGTGAGGACCCATTCCTCTACGTCCGTTTGTCTTCTTCATGGACTTGTTCTTCTTCCTTGCGAGATTTCAGGCAAGATGACCATACCCTCGAAATCACTTCTATCTTTGCTTGCTAGTTGCTCACTCTTTTGCTATGCCTATGCTGTGATACCTACCACTTTCTTATCATGCCTCCCATATTTTGAACCAAGCCTCTAACCCACCTTGTCCTAGCAAACCATTGTTTGTCTATGTTACCGCTTTGCTTAGCCCCTCTTATAGCGTTGTTAGTTGCAGGTGAAGATTGAAGTGTGTTCCTTGTTGGAACATGCACATCATTCCTTGTTGGAACATTATTTACTTGTTGGGATATCACAATATCTTTTATTTAATTAATGCATCTATATACTTGGTAAAGGGTGGAAGGCTCGGCCTAATGCCTGGTGTTTTGTTCCACTCTTGCCGCCCTAGTTTCTGTCATATCGGTGTTATGTTCCCGGATTTTGCGTTCCTTACGCGGTTGGGTAATAATGGGAACCCCTTGACAGTTTGCCTTGAATAAAACTCCTCCAGCAATGCCCAACATTGGTTTTACCATTCGCCACCTAGCCTTTTTCTTTCTCTTGGGTTCTGCAGACTTAAGGGTCATCATTATTTTAACCCCCTCTGGCCAGTGCTCCTCTGAGTGTTGGTCCAAACTAGAGTCCTGTGCAGCGCCCCCTCGGGGAAACTCAAGGTTTGGTTTTAGTTGTATGGAGAGCTCATCTGAGTGTGCCCTGAGAACGAGATATGTGCAGCTCCTATCAGGATTTGTCGGCACATTCGGGCGGTGTTGCTGGATTTGTTTTACCCTGTCGAAATGTCTTGTAACCGGGATTCCGAGTCTGATCGGGTCTTCCGCTAGAAGGAATATCCTTCGTTGACCGTGAGAGCTTTTGATGGGCTAAGTTGGGACACCCCTGCAGGGATTTGAACTTTCGAAAGCCGTGCCCGCGGTTATGGCAGATGGGAATTTGTTAACGTCCGGTTGTAGAAAACCTGAAGTTGACCTTAATGAAAATACATCAACCGCATGTGTAACCGTGATGGTCTCTTTCCAGTGGAGTCCGGGAAGTGAACACGGTGTTGGAGTAATGCTTGACGTAGGTTGTTCTAGGATCACTTCTTGATCATAGTTTTCTCGATCGTGCTTTGCCTTCTCTTCTCGCTCTCATTTGCGTATGTTAGCCACCATATATGCTAGTCGCTTGCTGCAGCTCCACCTCATATCTTTACTTTACCCATAAGCTTAAATAGTCTTGATCGCGAGGGTGTGAGATTGCTGAGTCCCCGTGACTCACAGATACTTCCAAAACCAGTTTGCAGGTGCCGATGAGACCGTGCAGATGACGCAACCAAGCTCAGGAGGAGCTAGATGAAGATCTTGTCCTTTGTGTTGTTTCGTTCTAGTTGATCAGTAGTGGAGCCCAGCCGGGACGATCGGGGATCTGTGTAGCATTTGGGGTAGTCTTCTTTTATTTTGGCTCCGTAGTCGGGCCCTGATTGTATTTGGATGATGTAATGCTTTATTCATGTATTTGTGTGAAGTGGCGATTGTAAGCCAACTATGTATCTTTTCCCTTATTGTATTACATGGGTTGTTTGCGAAGATTACCTCACTTGCGACATTGCTTTCAATGCGGTTATGCCTCTAAGTCGTGCTTCGACACATGGGAGATAGCCGCATCGAGGGCGTTACAAGTTGGTATCAGAGCCTTCCCCGACCTTAGGAGCCCCCACTGCTTGATCGAATTAGCGGACGTTGTTGAGTCTAGAAAAATGTTTTGAGTCATTTAGGAATTTATATCGGGGAGTTTAGGAATTCTTTTTACTCCCCAGTCCCCTCATCGCTCTGGTAAGGCATCCTGATGTAGAGTTTTGACTCTTCTCTTCTCAAATTTCACTAAAAAAATTTAGGATCACGTGGGTATCTTGGAATTGTTTTGATCGATTTGTGACGAGAACATTGTTCTTGGTGCCTCCTGTCATTTAGGGGTTGTGGCAGTGTCCCGGGGAGTTGAGCTCCGAGGTGTTGTCGTCACAATTTTATCGTTGCAGTTCTGGAATACCTGAGTTTAGTTTCGCCGACATCAAAAATCTCTTTTATGCAGTTGTTGGTGAGATAACCTCGACGCCACCCAGTACTGGGGCGGGAGTTCGGGAGTATTGCCATAACTTGTATAACGGATGCTTTTCGAAGGTTGAGGTAGACGATTTCCGAAGGTTTCTTGGTTATGTGTTGAAGGATGGATACAGCTGGATGTAGGATTTGCTAGTTTTGGGTGAGATATTATGCTTCCCCTGTATCCCCAACACCTGATTGCATAACCGGAAAGTTTCGGGAGTTTATAAGTGGGAATTCAAGTAGCTCCTAGGATATCTTTCCGTCAGATGTATGATATGAAATTGGGGTTCGACGTCTAGTGGTCCGCCTATTCACGGTTGGTTTTACAGTGGTCTCGTTGTGTCTTAAAGAGTCCTTGGCTATGCCAACTCAGGGACGCTTCGTATGTCATGTGCACTGCCTTGTACATGATGGTGCTGTACGATCGAGCCCGTGTAGGCCCCACCACGAAAACTTCGGACGAAATCTCTATCATGTGTTTGTTCCGGCTTATTCTGCAAGCCAACCCTTTGTTTTGTTTTGAGTTGTGGTATCCGAGTTGCTTCGAAGTCAAATGTTGATTCCATACCTTTTCCAAGTGGTGTTCTCATGTTCCTATGTGAATAACAATCCTTCATGATAATCGAGATTGTCATGTCAATCCTTTCCAACCAGTGTGTCTCTCGTCAAGCGGATCCGTTCATTTTCAACATCCGCAAGATTCAATCTCAGCTTTCGCAACGGTGTTCGTTTCATCCATCCCAAGTTGTCCTTGTTGTCCCTCCCTCCCTTTTTCCTCAAGGACTCGGATTTCTTAATCAAGCATCCTTTTTATTCTTGTGAAGTCTCTTCATTCTTTTCAATCAATATCCTTATCTGTTGATTCTCATGAAGATTCTAATGGAGCTCCAAGTTCGTCATTCTTCATTCTTGTTATCTCTGGTGGTTTCAAGTCAAGCTTTGTTGATCATATCTTTTCCTCGCTTCAATGCTTACTTATGCCAGTGCACCTCTTAATCTTCCCCGCTTGCCATTCAATTGTTCCAGAGTGTTCAAGATATCTCGAAGATTCGTGTTTCCACTCTGCTTTCGTAATCCTTTCAAGCTCTTTCGAGGTTGTTATCTCATTCTAGCCATTTAATCTTACAGGTGCATTCTCTCTTTTAAATCGTTCTACGGTGTTTCTTTTGAGTGGGCCCTAACCCACAGGTCTTTTCCCAGGATCTTACCTGACTCTTCTTATTTTTCCCGGCGTTACTCTAAAATTCTTTCCAAGTTTGACGTAAGAATGAATTATCACCAGTCTCATGTTTTTCTCCAAGATCTGTAGAATTCTTTTCATCATTGGCTCAACCTCTTCGTTTTGATTCTTCCGGAGTGCCTAAATAAGTCATGATGGTATTTCTCGCCGTCATTCTTAGATATTGAAGACCAAAGAAGATTTTTCTCTCAATCTTGCTCCATTCTCTTCAAGATTCGTGGTTCTAGTGTTATGCCATCCTCTCATAATTGTTTTCGTTTGTGAGAATTCTTTTGAACCATCCGGAGCAATTCAAGATTCTTTTCAATTTGATTCTCCGGAGGCTATCAATTCAGAATTATTCATTCTCAGCTTTCAGCTCTTTTTCTCTAAATCTTACCGATGCATCGTTCAAATATCCTCAAATAAGCTCGTGATCTCTTCGTTATCATGGATCTAATTTCTCTCAGGCATCTTCGTTTATTGGCTGATTCTTCCCGGTGTTTCTTTATCTTCTCTTCGTTCTTAACCAATTCTTACGGTGGTTCGTTCAAGATTTCTCTTTCGTATCAATTCGTTCGTGGTTTAATTCTACCGGTGGATCGTTGAAGACTTTCTCAAGTTTGCGCTACATCTATCTTAATCTTTCTACGAGGATAAGTAGTATGTCAAATCCGTTGCTTGTCAGCAATTAAATTGTTGAAGGATAAGCATAATGTAATTCTTATTCTTGTTCCATCCATGTGATTAATACTTTTTCCGGAGTGGGTCATCATATCAAATTCTCGATTCGAGAAGCTTTATCTATTCTTTCCCGGAGTTCCAAGCTTTCTCAATTATATCATCACAAAGATCCATCTAAGTCATTACAAGGAGTCACCTTGTGCTTTCAACTTCTCTTTCTTTTCGTTTGATCATCCTTTTGTTACCGGAGTTCTTCATGGAGGTTCTACATGATGGTTCTTCAAGGATTTAACTCCTTCTCGAAGGGTTCATCAAGATTCTTTTCAGAGGAGCTCAAGCATTCTTCTTCTTGTAATCCGGAGTTCAATTCTTTCCACCGTGTCATTTGAGGCGGTATTATGCCATTCTTGATAATTTGAGTTCATGTTTCATGATTCACATGGTGTTAAGAATGAGGTATTTTAAATCCATCAATCTCGTCATTGGAGTTATCTGGGGTTATATTCCACCTAAAGCCTTCCCTAAGGATTGTTGCTAATTATGGTGCTTATAAAATGTCCCAAGTTCTTCATTTATCCTTCCGGTGAATAAGCTTTCTCGTCTCCTTGTTCATATCAATCCAATTCTTCTTCCCGTGAGTGGCAGGTTGTCACCTCATAATTTGAGATGTATTCCATAAGACCATATCAAGATTATTCTTTTTGTTGTTGGTTTTCCAACAACTCCGTTCTAGCTTTTGTTGTAAGCGTGCTCCCTCGAGATCTTATTTCCCCTCGTTCATCCCATTCCATTCTTATTTTCGTTCGGGATGCCTTTTGATGTTGCTCTCTTCAACCTATCATCTTGGTTGTCAAGATCATGTTCAGTTCCTTCCATTTTCAATCGAAGTGCTATCCAAATTATATCAGTCTTTTCCTTCTCTATCTTGTTTTAACCGGAGTGTTTTTTAACTGATCTTTATCGATCCTTGTGCATCTTGTTTCTACCGGAATGTTTGCAGGTACTTCTTGTCCATTGTAATCCTTTTCTTTTGTCTTTCAACCACAAGGTTCTAGTAATGTTCTTTGTCGCCTCTCTTCTAACGGGGTGTTTTCAACTTCGTTCATCTCCATTGTATTCTTTTCTCGAAATGGCTTAACCTTTCAAGGGTCCGTGGTTTCACTCGTTTTGGCAAAGAAGCAACTTAGTTTTACCTCTCCTCTTTCTCTTCCATTTTCCCTCCGGTGCCATTCTAGATCTTGGGACGAGATCCTCTCATAATGGTGGAGTGTTGTAACGCCCCGAGACCGATGTGCCAGGTGTCGTCCAGTTATTCGCTGTTGTTGCCTTGTCATTGCTTGCGTGTCATGCATTGCATATCATGTCATCATGTGCATTTCATTTGCATACATGTTTGCCTCATGCATCCGAGCATTTTCCCCGTTGTCCGTTTTGCATTCCGGCGTTCCTATCTCCTCCGGTGGTCCTTTCTACCTTCTTTTCGTATGTGGGGGTTAAACATTTCCGGATTGGACCGAGACTTGCCAAGTGGCCTTGGTTTACTACCGGTAGACCGCCTGTCAAGTTTCGTACCATTTGGACTTCGTTTGATACTCCAACGGTTAACCGAGGGACCGAGAAGGCCTCGTGTGTGTTGCAGCCCAACACCCCTCCAAAGTGGCCCAAAACCCACCTAAACCTCCTCCATCATCTCGGTCGTTCGATCACGATCGCGTGGCCGAAAATCGCACCTCATTTGGACACTCCTAGCTCCCTCTACCTATATATATATATATGTGGCTCTCCCCGAAAATTCCGCGCAGATCAAACCCTACCCTAACTTCCCTCCGCGCTGCCGGACAATGTCCGCCCTGGCCGGACGCGTCGCCGCCGCCAACCGCATGCCGCCACCTGTCCAGCACCGCCCGCTCCCACCGCGCGGCCCGGGAAGCCCGGAGCCGGCCCCCGAGGGCCCGAACGCCGCCGCCGCCTGCCTCCTTGCCCCGCCGCCCGGACAGCCGCGCCACCGCCCCCTTGCAAGTCCGCCACCGCCGCCATCCCACGCGCCGGCGCCCTACTCCGTCCGCTGGCGGCGAGCCTCGCCGGACCGCGCCACCGGCCGCCAGCCACCACCGCCGCCTCGGTTGCCGCGTCACCCGAGGCACCGCGGCCACCAGCCATCGCCACCTCCGGCCCCGCCGACCTTCGCCTCCGGCCGGATTCGTCCCTCCGGCGAGCTCCGCCACTGTTCCGGCGACTTCTCCTTCTCCGGCGAGCATCCGCTGCTACAGTACCGCCAGATCCCGATCCAGATCTGTTTTGCCCTAGGTTGGCTTTCTCCTTCCGAAACCCTAATTTTTTTGGCATCTTTGTCGCATCGTAACTTTGCATCCGTAGCTTCGATTCATGCGTATAGCATATCAAAATGTTCGTCTCAGAGAGTACATCATTTCATCTCACTGCATCATTTTCATTTGATTTCATCTTGATCCCTGAAATACTGTTGGAAGAGAGCTATTTGAGTTAATTGTCAGATCTGCTGCATCAAATAGCTATTTGTCATTTTTGCCATGATTATTGTGTGCATGATATGCTCCTGAGCTCTACATGTGTTTTGTTATATGCTTTGCCATCTTTCTAGAGGTGCTATCCATGTATTTTTGTGATATGTGTGGTGACTAGCACAAGCTTGCAAAGTGGTGCATTCGTTAATGCTGATTTCAGGGACTTAGAATTTCTCTAAGTCCTTGATCTGTTTTTATCAATATGCCATATGTTTCCTAGTGATCCGTGCCTCTTTTGAGGATGATCAGTAAGGATGATTTATTATCTTGTAGTGCTCTATCCATCCATTCCTTTGTTTGCAATTATGGACCAACCTAGCTTGAGTCAATCGAGCTCTACTTTTGCAATTTCGTGAATCTGGCAGATTGTCTACTTGTTAGCGATTTTGCCGAGGATGTTGTTGTTGATCCGTGCATGCTATGTTATTGTTCTTGCCATTTATAGCTTGTATAATGTGTATTCTTGATGGGTGTATGCTTAGTTTGTCATGCCTTGCTCTGTAGTGAGTGCATCGAGCTCGTAAACATGCCTACTTGATATCTGATTTGCATGCTCCAGTTTTTCTCTAAGTCTGTGATCTGATTATGTGTTTTTGCCATGTTCACATGCTTGCAATTGTATTTTCTGATCCCTTTTGGCTCAAGGTCACTAAGGGACTTTTGTTAAGCTCTTCGATTAGCTCCATGCCATGCCTTGCTTTGCCATGTTAAGTTCCTATAGCGTATAGTTTTCATGCTCCAAAGTGTGCTACCTGATCTGAAATTCCAGGCTTGTGTTAATTTCACTAGGTCTGAAACCTGTTTACCATTTGCTCTTTTGCCATGCTTGTTTGAACCTGTTAATGGATGAATTGGCCGTAGCTCAGTGTTCATATTTTGTTAAGATCCATGAATGGATCCCTGCCATGTATTTTCTTGCCATGTTTGAGTGCTGTAGCATAATTATTTTGATGCATTTAGATGGCTACTTGCTGTTTATCGCAGACCGGTGCCATATTTGTTTTGCTTGCCATTTCCAAACCGTGCATCCGATTCCGGTGATCTTTATATCGATTTCAACCGAAATCATCTCCTCTTTCTAGTGGCACTCTTGGATTTCCAGGTTGAGGCCAGGTTCCATCATTCCTTTGCAAATCATGCATATGCATCGCATACCGCATCCTGCATATCATACCATGTTCATGTGTTGGTTGTTTACTATGTTGTGTGCTTCTTTACGGTGTTTGCTTCTTCGGGTTGGTTTCAGTAACGTCCCGTTTGTGAGGACCCGTTCCTCTACGTCCGTTTGTCTTCTTCATGGACTTGTTCTTCTTCCTTGCGAGATTTCAGGCAAGATGACCATACCCTCGAAATCACTTCTATCTTTGCTTGCTAGTTGCTCACTCTTTTGCTATGCCTATGCTGTGATACCTACCACTTTCTTATCATGCCTCCCATATTTTGAACCAAGCCTCTAACCCACCTTGTCCTAGCAAACCGTTGTTTGTCTATGTTACCGCTTTGCTCAGCCCCTCTTATAGCGTTGTTAGTTGCAGGTGAAGATTGAAGTTTGTTCCTTGTTGGAACATGGAGATCGTTCCTTGTTAGAACATTGTTTACTTGTTGGGATATCACAATATCTTTTATTTAATTAATGCATCTATATACTTGGTAAAGGGTGGAAGGCTCGGCCTTATGCCTGGTGTTTTGTTCCACTCTTGCCACCCTAGTTTCCGTCATATCGGTGTTATGTTCCCAGATTTTGCGTTCCTTACGCGGTTGGGTAATAATGGGAACCCCTTGACAGTTCGCCTTGAATAAGACTCCTCCAGCAATGCCCAACATTGGTTTTACCATTCGCCACCTAGCCTTTTTATTTCCCTTGGGTTCTGCAGACTCAAGGGTCATCATTATTTTAACCCCCCCCCCCCCCCGGGCCAGTGCTCCTCTGAGTGTTGGTCCAAACTAGAGTCCTGTGCAGCGCCCCCTCGGGGAAACTCGAGGTTTGGTTTTAGTTGTATGGAGAGCTCATCTGAGTGTGCCCTGAGAATGAGATATGTGCAGCTCCTATCGGGATTTGTCGGCACATTCGGGCGGTGTTGCTGGATTTGTTTTACCCTGTCGAAATGTCTTGTAACCGGGATTCCGAGTCTGATCGGGTCTTCCCACTAGAAGGAATATCCTTCGTTGATCGTGAGAGCTTGTGATGGGCTAAGTTGGGACACCCCTGCAGGGATTTAAACTTTCGAAAGCCGTGCCCGCGGTTATGGGCAGATGGGAATTTGTTAACGTCCGGTTGTAGAAAACCTGAAGTTGACCTTAATTAAAATACATCAACCGCGTGTGTAACTGTGATGGTCTCTTTCCGGCGGAGTCTGGGAAGTGAACACGATGTTGGAGTAATGCTTGACGTAGGTTGTTCTAGGATCACTTCTTGATCATAGTTTTCTCGATCGTGCTTTGCCTTCTCTTCTCCTCTCATTTGCGTATGTTAGCCACTATATATGCTAGTCGCTTGCTGCAGCTCCACCTCATACCTTTACCTTACCCATAAGCTTAAATAGTCTTGATCGCGAGGGTGTGAGATTGCTGAGTCCCTGTGACTCACAGATACTTCCAAAACCAGTTTGCAGGTGCCGATGAGACCGTGCAGATGACGCAACCAAGCTCAGGAGGAGCTCGATGAAGATCTTGTCCTTTGTGTTGTTTCGTTCTAGTTGATCAGTAGTGGAGCCCAGTCGGGACGATCGGGGATCTGTGTAGCATTTGGGGTAGTCTTCTTTTATTTTGGCTTCGTAGTCGGGCCCTGATTGTATTTGGATGATGTAGTGCTTTATTCATGTATTTGTGTGAAGTGGCGATTGTAAGCCAACTATGTATCTTTTCCCCTATTGTATTACATGGGTTGTTTGCGAAGATTACCTCACTTGTGACATTGCTTTCAATGCGGTTATGCCTCTAAGTCGTGCTTCGACACGTGGGAGATATAGCCGCATCGAGGGCGTTATAGATATTTAGTTAATTATTTTTGCAGATGATTAATAGATAAATTCCTCACGTCCAGCAATTTATTTTTGAATTTTGGGGGTTCTAGAATATTGCGTTAGCTACAGATTACTACAGACTGTTCTGTTTTTGACATATTCTGTTTTTCGTGTGTTGTTTACTTATTTTGATGAATCTATGGCTAGTAAAAGAGTTTATAAACCATAGAGAAGTTGGAATACAGTAGGTTTAACACCAATATAAATAAATAATGAGTTCATTATAGTACCTTGAAGTGGTGTTTTGTTTTCTTTCGCTAACGGAGCTCATGAGATTTTCTATTTTGAGTTTTGTGTTGTGAAGTTTTCAAGTTTGGGTAAAGATTTGATGGATTATGGAACAAGGAGTGGCAAGAGCCTAATCTTGGGGATTCCCATGGCACCCCAAGGTAATTCAATGACACTAAAAAGCCTAAGCTTGGGGATGCCCCGGAAGGCATCCCCTCTTTCGTCTTCGTCTATCGGTAACTTTACTTGGAGCTATATTTTTATTCACCACATGATATGTGTTTTTCTTGGAGCGTCTTATACGATTTGAGTCTTTGCTTTTTAGTTTACCACAATCATCCTTACTGTACACACCTTTTGAGAGAGACACACATGATTCAGAATTTATTAGAATACTCTATGTGCTTCACTTATATATTTTGAGCTATATAATTTTTGCTCTAGTGCTTCACTTATATCTTTTAGAGCACGGTGGTGGATTCTTTTTATAGAAACTATTGTTCTCTCATGCTTCACTTATATTATTTTGAGAGTCCTTTAGAACAACATGGAAATTTCTTTTAGGAATAATATAAAAACTTGCATAGAAGTGCATTGAATACTATGAGAAGTTTGATACTTGATAGTTGTTTTGAGATATGAAGATGGTGATATTAGAGTCATGCTAGTTGAGTAGTTGTGAATTAGAGAAACACTTGTGTTGAAGTTTGTGATTCCCGTAGCATGCACGTATGGTGAACCGTTATGTGATGAAGTCGGAGTATGATTTATTTATTGATTGTCTTCCTTATGAGTGGCGGTCGGGGACGAGCGATGGTCTTTTCCTACCAATCTATCCCCCTAGGAGCATGCGCGTAATACTTTGTTTCGATAACTAATAGATTTTTGCAATAAGTATGTGAGTTCTTTATGACTAATGTTGAGTCCATGGATTATACGCACTCTCACCCTTCCACCATTGCTAGTCTCTCTAATACCGCGCACCTTTCAGCGGTATCATACACCCACCATATACCTTCCTCAAAACAGCCACCATACCTACCTATTATGGCATTTCCATAGCCATTCTGAGATATATTGCCATGCAACTTTCCACCATTCCGTTTGTTATGACACGCTTCATCATTGTCATATTGCTTGCATGATCATGTAGTTGACATCGTATTTGTGGCAAAGCCACTGTTCATAATTATTTCATACATGTCACCATGAATCATTGCACATCCCGGTACACCGCCGGAGGCATTCACATAGAGTCATATTTTGTTCTAAGTATCGAGTTGTAATTCTTGAGTTGTAAGTAAATAAAAGTGTGATGATCATCATTATTAGAGCATTGTCCCCAGTAAGGAAAGGATGATGGAGACTATGATTCCCACACAAGTCGGGATGAGACTCCGGACAAAAAAACAGGCCATAAAAAAGAGAGAAAAAGGCCCAAATAAAAAAATGAGAGAAAATGAGAGAAGGGACAATGCTACTATCCTTTTTCCACACTTCTGCTTCAAAGTAGCACCATGATCTTCATGACAGAGAGTCTCCTATGATATCACTTTCATATACTAGTGGGAATTTTTCATTATAGAACTTGGCTTGTATATTCCAATGATGGGCTTCCTCAAAATGCCCTAGGTCTTCATGAGCAAGCGAGTTGGATGTACATCCACTTAGTTTCTTTTGTTGAGCTTCATATACTTATATCTCTAGTGCATCCATTGCATGGAAATCCCTACTCACTCACATTGATATCTATTGATGGGCATATCCATAGCCCGTTGATACACCTAGTTGATGTGAGACTATCTTCTCCTTTTTGTCCTCTCCACAACCACCATTCTATTCCACATATAGTGCTATGTCCATGGCTCACGCTCTTGTATTGCGTGAAGATTGAAAAAGTTTGAGAACACCAAAAGTATGAAACAATTGCTTGGCTTGTCATCGGGGTTGTGCATGATTTAAATATTTTGTGTGGTGAAGATAGAGCATAGCCAGACTATATAGAGGTAGCAACTCCAAATCTTGGAAAAATAACTTCTTTAAGCATTTTAATAGAAGTGTTATGATCAGCACTACTAGTTGGAATAGCTTCTACCCACTTAGTAACGTAATCAACAGCAACTAAAATATGTGTATACCCATTAGAGGAAGGAAACGGTCCCATATAATCAAAGCCCCAAACATCAAATGGTTCGATAACAAGTGAATAATTCATAGGCATTTATTGATGTCTACTAATATTATCAATTCTTTGGCATTCATCACAAGACAAGATAAACTTACGGGCATCCTTGAAGAGAGTAGGCCAATAAAAATTGGATTGCAATACCTTGTGTGCAGTTCTATCTCCAGCATGGTGTCCTCCACAGGCTTCAGAGTGACACTTGCGTAGGATCTGTTCCTCTTCATGCTTAGGTACACAACGTCTAATAACACCATCTACTCCTTTATAAAGATGTGGGTCATCCTAGAAGTAATGCCTTAAATCATAAAAGAACTTTTTCTTTTGCTGGTATGTGAAACTAGGTGGTATAAATTTAGCAACAATATAATTAGCATAATCAGCATACCATGGAGCAGTACGAGAAGCATTTATGACATTTAATTGTTCATCAGGAAAGCTATCATCAATAGGTAGTGGGTCATCCAGAACATTCTCTAACCTAGACAAGTTGTCTGCAACGGGGTTCTCAGCTCCCTTTCTATCAATAATATGCAAATCAAATTCTTGTAGTAGGAGAACCCATCTAATAAGTCTAGGTTTAGCATCTTTCTTTTCCATAAGATATTTAATAGCAACATGATCGGTGTGAATAGTTACTTTAGAATCAATAATATAAGGTTTGAACTTATCACAAGCAAATACAACTGCTAAGAATTCCTTTTCAGTAGTAGCATAATTTCTCTGGGCATTGTCTAGAGTTTTACTAGCATACTGTATAACATTCAATTTCTTATCAACTCTTTGTCCTAGAACAGCCCCTACATCATAATCACTAGCATCACACATAATTTCAAAGGGTAAATTCCAATCAGGTGGCTGAACAATAGGTGCAGAAATTAATGCTTTCTTAAGTATTTCAAATGCTTCTACACAGTCATCATCAAAGACAAAAGGAATGTCTTTTTGTAATAGATTAGTCAGAGGGCGAGAAATTTTTGAGAAGTCCTTAATGAACCTCCTATAAATACCGGCATGACCACGGAAACTTCTTATACCTTTGATGTCCTTGGGACATGACATATTTTCAATAGCATCAACTTTAGCTTTGTCAACTTCAATACCTCTTTCAGAAATTTTATGCCCCAAGACAATACCTTCATTAACCATAAAGTGACACTTCTCCCAATTCAAGACAAGGTTAGTTTCTTCACATCTCTACAAAACTCAATCAAGGTTGCTCAAGCAATCATCAAAAGAGGATCCATAAACGGATAAATCGTCCATGAAAACCTCGCAAATCTTTTCACAAAAGTCAGAGAATATAGCCAGCATGCATCTTTGAAAGGTAGCAGGTGCATTACATAAACCAAAAGGCATACGTCTATAAGCAAAGGTACCGAAAGGGCAAGTAAAAGTGGTCTTTGCTTGATCATCAGCTGACACAGGTATTTGAGAGAAGCCAGAGTAACCATCTAGAAAGCAAAAATGTGTATGTTTAGATAATCTTTCTAGCATTTGATCAATAAAAGGAAAAGGGTAATGATCTTTTTAGTAGCTTTATTTAATTTGCGGAAATCAGTTACCATCCTATAACCTGTAATAATTCTTTGTGGGATCAATTCATCTTTATCATTAGGAACAATGGTAATACCTCCCTTCTTAGGGACACAATGGACATGGCTTACCCACTGACTATCAGCAACGGGACATGGTAATACCTGCCTCAAGGAGTTTTAGTATTTACTTTCTTACCACTTCTTTCATCTTAGGATTTAGCCGTCCTTGGTGATCAATAACTGGTTTGGCATCTTTCTCCAAATTTATTTTGTGTTGACATAGAGTGGGACTAATTCCCTTAAGATCATCAAGAGTATATCCAATATCAGCGCGGTGCTTCTTCAGAGTTTTCAATAAATTTTCTTCCTTCTTCTCTGAAAGGTTAGCACTAATAATAACAGGATATATCTTCTTTTCATCAAGATAAGCATATTTAAGAGTATCTGGTAAAGGTTTAAGCTCAAACACGGGATCACCCTTGGGTGGAGGAGGATCCCCGAGGATTTCAACAGGCAAGTTGTGTTTCAGAATAGGTCCCTATTTAAAGAATACTTCATCTATTTCCCTTCTTTCATTCATGAACATATCATTTTCATGGTCGAGCAAATATTGTTCTAAAGGATCATTAGGAGGCACATTAATAGAAGAAAGACCAATAATTTCATCCTTACTAGGTAATTCCTCATCACGGGGTTGTCTACGAAATTTAGAGAAGTTAAACTCATGAGACATATCACCCAAACCAATAGTAACAACATCATCTTCGCAGTCTATCCTAGCATTAATAGTATTTAAGAAGGGTCTACCAAATATAATGGGACAAAAGTTATCTTGTGGGGAACCAAGAACAAGAAAATCAGCAAGACATTTAACCTTCCCACACAAGACTTCAACATCTCTAACAATCCCAATCGGTGAAATAGTATCTCTATTGGCAAGCTTAATTGTAACATTGATATCTTATATCTCAGCAGGTGCAATATCATGCATAATTTCTTTGTATAAGGTATGAGGTATTGCACTAGCACTAGCACCCATATCACATCAGCCATGATAACAATGATCTCCTATTTTAACAGAAATAACATGCATGCCTATAATAGGTCTATGTTTATCCTTAGCACCAGGCTTAGCAATTCTAGCAGTTTCTTCACAAAAATAAATAACTTGCCCATCAATATTATCGGCCAAGAGATCATTAACCATAGCAATATTAGGTTCAACTTTAATTTTCTCAGGGGGTTTGTGTATCCTAATATTACTCTTGTTGACTACAGTTGAAGCTTTAGCATGATCCTTAATTCTAACAGGGAAAGGTTGTTTCTCAACATAAGCAGTGGGAACAACAGGATCATCATAAGTGATAGTTTTTTCTTCAACTTTAATAGGTGCAACTACTTTTGTTTCAATGGGAGGATTATATTTAAACCACTTCTCCTTAGGGAGATCAACATGAGTAGCAAAAGATTCACAGAAAGAAGCTACTATCTCAGAGTCAAGTCCATATTTAGTGTTAAACTTACGGAAAACATCAGTATCCATAAAAGATTTAACACAATCAAACTTAGGTGGCATACCTGACTCCTTACCTTCGTCGAGATCCCAATCTTAAAGATTTGTGTTTAATTATTTCCAATAAATCCCATTTGAATTCAATAGTCTTCATCCTAAAAGAACCAGTACAAGAAGTATCGAGCATGGAGCGATTGTTGTCAGAAAGCCGAGCACAAAATTTTTGAATAATCATTTCTCTAGAGAGCTCATGATTGGGGCATGAATATAACACTGACTTAAGCCTCCCCCAAGCTTGAGCGATGCTTTCTCCTTCGCGAGGCGAAAAATTATATATATATATATATATATATATATATATTTATGATCACGATGAACAAGATGCATAGGATAAAACTTCTGGTGAAATTCCAATTTCAATCGCTTATAGTCCCATGATCCCATATCATCACATAGCCTATACCATGTCAATGTATCTCCCTTCAAAGATAAAGGGAAGACCTTCTTCTTGATAACATCATCGGACATACCTGCAATCTTAAATAATCCACAAACTTCATCCACATATATTAAGTGCAAATCGGGATGCAATGTTCCATCTCCTGCAAAAGGATTAGCTAGTACTTTCTCTATCATACCCGAAGGAATTTCAAAGTAAACATTTTCAGTAGGTTCAGTAGGTTGAGGGGTAACTAATTGTGGTTCCGTACGAGGTGAAGATACCCTGAACAAACCCCTCAAAGGATTATGTTCCATAGTAACAAGTGACAGTAAATTTCAGCACACTATATAAATTTTTCCTTACCAAATTCCACCTACCAAAGGCGCTTCACTCCCCGGCAACGGCACCAGAAAAGAGTCTTGATGACCCACAAGTGTAGGGGATCTATCATAGACTTTTCGATAAGTAAGAGTGTCCAACCCAACCAGGAGCAGAAGGAAATGATAAGCAGTTTTCAGTAAGGTATTCTCTGCAAGCACTGAAATTGTCGGTAACAGACAGTTTTGTGATAAGGTAATTTGTAACGAGTAGCAAGTAATAAAAGTAAATAAGGTGCAGCAAGATGGCCCAATCCTTTTTGTAGAAAAGGACAAGCCTGGACAAACTCTTATATGAAGGAAAGCGCTCCCGAGGACACATGGGAATTATCGACAAGCTAGTTTTCATCACGTTCATATGATTCGCGTTCGGTACTTTGATAATTTGATATGTGGGTGGACCGGTGCTTGGGTACTGTCCTTCCTTGGACAAGAATCCCACTTATGATTAACCCCCATTTCAAGCATCCTCAACTACAACAGAAGTATTAAGGTAAACCTAACCATAGCATGAAACATATGGATCCAAATCAGCCCCTTACGAAGCAACGCATAAACTAGGGTTTAAGCATCTGTCACTCTAGCAACCCATCATCTACTTATTACTTCCCAATGCCTCCCTCTAGTCCCAAACAATGGTGAAGTGTCATGTAGTCGACGTTCACATGACACCACTAGAGGGATGACAACATACATCTCATCAAAATATCGAACGAATACCAAATTCACATGACTACTAATAGCAAGACTTCTCCCATGTCCTCAGGAACAAACGTAACTACTCACAAAACATATTCATGTTCATAATCATAGGGGTATTGATATGCATATTGGATCTAAACATATGATCTTCCACCAAGTAAACCAACTAGCATCAACTACAAGGAGTAATCAACACTACTAGCAACCCATAGGTACCAATCTGAAGTTTGGATACAAAGATTGGATACAAGAGATGAACTAGGGTTTGAGATGAGATGGTGCTAGTGAATATTTTGATGGAGATTGACCCCCTCCCGATGAGAGGATCGTTGGTGATGACTTCCCCCTCCCGGAGGGAAGTTTCCTCGGCATAAAAGCTCAGCCGGAGCCCTAGATTGGTTCCGCCAAGGTTCCGCCTCGTGGCGGCGGAGTTTCGTCCCGTAAGCTTGCTTATGATTTTTTCCTCGACGAAAGACCTCATATAGCAGAAGATGGGCATCGGAGGGCCACCAGGGGGCCCACGAGGTAAGGAGCGTGCCCCCACCATCATGGCCAGGGTGTGGCCCCCCTTTGGAACTTTCTTCGCTCAGTATTTTTTATATATTCTGGAAATAACTACCGTGAAGTTTCAGGACTTTTGGAGCTGTGTAGAATAAGTCTCCAATATTTGCTCCTTTTCCAGCCCAGAATTCCAGCTGCCGGCATTCTCCTTCTTCATGGAAACCTTGTAAAATAAGAGAGAATAGGCATAAGTATTGTGATATAATGTGTAATAACAGCCCATAATGCAATAAATATCAATATAAAAGCATGATGCAAAATGGATGTATCAGGACGGAGGGGCCGGGTAGTTGTACAGTGCGGTGGTATTCAAGAGCTCAATGACAAACGACAACAGATATTTGGCTTCCCTTACAATTTTGCTCGTTCATTATCGCACACAGTTCATCTCCGTCGCTTCCGAAAATAGTGTGCGCTGAGCCTATAGTGTGTTGCGTTATGATTGGCCGGAACCCCAGCCACGCGGATCGCGTGTGTGCACCGTAGGATGCACTGCGATCGAACGGCAATCCACGTCCCTCACATCACACCTGTGCACCTATAGCTGGATTGGATTTATATGCGCTAAATGCCTAGAAAATGCACATAATCCCCTAAATATGGTAAATGATCCCGGAAAAAAACCAAATTTAAACACGGTGATTTGCAGGGTGTATGTTCGTCATAGAAAATAACTCTAGGGCAAAGAACAAAGAAAATTTGGATTCCCCTTCAATCTTGGTGATTTCCCTCTCGAAAGCATGGAACTTCTTTGGTGATTGTTTGATTTATGAAGGCCGTGCATGCCAACATAAGCCAAACCTTCTCTAATTTTACCAGTGCATGGTGAGGTCATACCATGGCACACCATGCCAGGCGTCATGTTTTTCAAGCATGTACTTCCGTTTTTCTATAGTTGAAACCCAAATAAACAAACTTTTGTGGTTGACTATTGCCACACATTTCATCGAAATATCCGTCCCCCCCTTGTAAAAGGTATGAGAATTTACTAAATGGCACGAGCATGGTTTTCCAGGCCGTTCTTGTGCACCCTTTCATGCACCGATTGTTTGAACTTGGATTGTGTGCATTAATGCCTAGGAAATGCACATAATCCCCTAAATATGGCAAATGAACCCGGAAAAGTGCCAAATTTGAACACTGTGATTTGCAGGTTGTATGTTCATCATAGAAAAAAAAACTCATGGACAAAGGACAAAGGAAATTTGGATCCCCCTTTAATCTTGGTGATTTCCCCCTCGAAACCATGAAACTTCCTCGGTGATGGTTCAATTTATGAAAGGCATGCATCACGACATAATGAAAACATTCTCCAATTTTTACCAGAGCATGGTGAGGCCATACCATGGCACCACGCCAGGTGTCATGTTTTCCAACCATGTGTTTCATTTTTTGTATAGTTGTTAACCTAGTAAACGACGTGTTTATGGTTGACTATTGCCACACATTTTCTTGAAATATCTGCCCATTCCTTGTAAAAGGCATGAGAATGTACTAAATAACATGAGCATCGTTTTCCAGACCGTTCTTGTGCACCTTTTCATGCACCGATTGTTTTAATTTGAATTATGTCCATTAATGCCTAGAAAATGCACATAATCCCCTAAATATGGTAAATGGGCCCGGAAAAATGTCAAATTTGAACACGTTGCATTTGAGGCAGTATGTTGATCGTTGAAAAAAACTAAATGACAAACTAGGACAGAAATTTGGATTCCCCTTCAATCTTGGGGATTTCCCTCTCGAAAGCATGTAACTTCCTCGGTGATGGTTCGATTTATGAAGGGCGTGCATGACGACATAAGCCAAACCTTCTCAAATTTTTACCAGGGCATGGTGAGGTCATACCATGGCACCATGCCATGCGTCATGTTTTTAAGCATTTATTTCATTTTTTCTATAGTTGAAAACCCAACAAACAAACATTTGTGGTTGACTATTGCCACACATTTCATCGAAATATCTGTCCATTCCTTGTAAAAGGCATGAGAATTTACTAAATGGCATGAGCATGGTTTTTCCAGGCCGTTCTTGTGGACCCTTTCATGCACCGATTGTTTGAACTTGAATATGGCAAATGCTTAAAAACTATAGAAAAGTGCCTAGGAAATTTGGATTCCACTTCAATCTTGGTGATTTCCCTCTCGAAAGCATTGAACTTCCTCGGTGATGGTTCGATTTATGAAGGGTGTGCATGACAACATAAATCAAACCTTCTCAGCTTTTAACCAGGGTACGGTGAGGCCATACCATGGCACAATGCTAGGCGTCATGTTTTTCAAGCACATATTTCATTGTTCTGTAGTTAATAACCCAGTAAATGACGCGTTTGTGGTTGACTATTGCCACGCATTCCATTGAAATATCTACCCATTCCTTGTAAAAGGCTTGAGAAATTACTAAATACCATGAGTATGGTTTTTCCAGACCGTTCTTGTGCACCCTTTCATGCACCGATTGTTTGAATTTGAATTATGTGTATTAATGCCTACAAAATGCACATAATCCCCTAAATATTGTAAATGAACCCAGAAAAGTGTCAAATTTGAACATGGTGATTAGCAGGGTTTATGTTCATCGTAGAAAAAACTCATGGATGAAGGACAAAGGAAATTTGGATTCCCATTCAATCTCGGTGATTTACTATCGCACACGATTCATCTCCATCGCCTCTGCGAACTGTGTGTGTTCACTCACACATGCAAAAGGAAAAAAGAAAACCCTCGCCCACTTCGTCCCCACTCACTCGCCGTGGACTCCTCCGCAACTCTGCACCCTAAGCTCGACGGCTGTTGGCGGCGGGCGTAGGTCGCACTCCAAACGGCACCGGATTTCGCCGCCTATCTACACCGACATTCTAGACTCTGGTCGACTGGGGTTTTCTGCGGGATTGGGCTAAGGATTTTTCTCATGGAGAAGGTAATCAACATAATTAGTGAAATATTCACTCATCTCTTATCATAGTTCGTTCGTCGCTGTTAATCAACCGGCGGAAATCGCCGTGCAATCATTTTTGTTCTAGCTGATTCGTGGGTGTTCATTCATGTGTCCACAGTGCGAGCACAAATCGGGAAACTATGGTCGTGGCCATTCGAAAACGAAGTTCTATCTCACCATTCCGGATGACTTCAGGGAGCGCTCGGTATGTTCAATATCTCAACCTACCACGGTTGCCATGGCCTAAATTTGTGAACATATACCGTCTGTTGCTACATTATCTATATATTTGCATCAAATCTTTGTTACATTATATATTTTTAATTCTATATTTTTGTACTTTGCTTTCATCTATATATATATTGATATGTTCTATCAGTTACTCCCATATCTGCATCTTGCTCTGTTATTTCAATATATCTAATTTACGATCTTAATTTTCATTTCAAGCAGTACATCCCTTGCTTTGCAAGAACAGGAGTAGAAGGAAATCTTGGGCTTTACTTTGCTGATGACTCCTAGGATGTCATATTGACAACGCAGCATGGATTTACAATGACGGTTAGCGTAAAACTTGATAAAGATGGTCACTCCTATTTTAATGCAGACCTTTGGAGAAAAATGTCTAAGTGTTATGAACTGAAAGCTGGCAATAAAATTCTAGTGCGTGCACCACAGCCTGGTCTAATAAACATGGATGTTTACTTCCCCAATGTCATCAGCCGATCAAAGTCTGATCGAGGTTAGTGTCCTTTCAACTTTCTCCATGTTGTCATATTACTATTTAATCAACCAACTGATCACTATTTAAGCAACCAATTGTGATATCATATTCTGACTCCGTTCCTAGGCGGTAACAAATTCTATTTACCAATTTATGTGCACTATATATTCTTATGCCATGTTCTGAATAAATAATACCTTTCCACCTTTTAAGCAGGATATGTTGGATGCATAGTGAACGGTCTATATGTTACTAAGCGTACCAAATTTCACTGGAAGGACATGAAGCATGTCATAAACTTTGTTGATAATCTGACAGAGATAGCACATCGTATGAACGCTGGATTTTGGATGAGATTAATTAGACCTATGGTGCACACACTGAACAAGACCAATTGTGTGCACAAAACACTGGTAAAAAGTCTTATTTTAATGTTGATGCTCATAAACCATATATATATCTTCAACGATATGTTACAATTGTTTTTTTATTCTACATGCCAACAGAAATTGCCCCTTGTAGCAGTTCCTGGATCGATTTCCCGGTGTGGTCAAATTACACTTATGCCTGCTAATAACGCCAAAGTGATTGCAAGGTACTGCATTTCCCATAGAATGGAACCATTCAAATTAACAAGTTCTCGCTTCTTGTGGCAATGCATCCATATTGGAAAATTGGAGACACTGTTCTACTCATGCTCTACCAAGGCACTTGAGGGCGCTTCCTTTTCATTGACGAGATGCCGAGTCGCCGTGATCAAGCTGCTTCCAGTGGATAGTTTTGGTTGTTGGCCCTCAGCCTCTTAAAATGTGCTAGCTGTTACTATATATGTTAAGTATGTAGATATGGACCATATGGTTGTTGGACCTTAGCCTCTTAAAATGTGATAGTTGTTACTATGTTAAGTATGTAGATATGGACCATATGGTCGTCAAAACCGTGTTATGAAGATCATCCTTTTGTTGAATAGTGTAACCACTATATATATGTGACTCAAATGTTGTTACCCAAGTTCATAAATTTTCATGGAAAGTATTAGTATCATACACAGTTCATTGAGTTTAAGCGTGTGCCCGATGTCCATAAGGCATTTGCATATTAACTGTTCATATTGCAAATTCACACACATGTTAACATAAGGAAACGTATGTGTAACATACTAATCATTGCATACGAGTACTCGCAGACACATCGTGTGCGATACTCCTAGCCAACGCAAGCAACTAGTTTGAATTTTTCAAAAAAAAATTGTACACATAGAATCGCACACGAAGTAACTATATTGACCGTCTGTGTTGTGATTTCTCATCGCAAATAGTTCATCTGAGTCGGCTGTTTGCCACGTATCACACACATCTTGTTTACACGACTCGTTGTGTTCTTTTGGCTCATCGCAAATAGTTCATCCATGTGAACTGTATGCGGCATATCACACACATCTTGTTAAGTTGAACCATTTCTATTGTGTTCCCTAATCGAAAACAGTTCATCCGAGTTAACCGTATGCCGTATATCGCACACACATTGATATGGCTGCCCATTTCTGTTGTTCTACCTCATTGCAAACAGTTCGAATGGATTAACCGTGTGTCCTACATCGCACACACATTGTTATGGCTGCCCGTTTCTGTTGTTCTGCCTCATCGCAGACAGTTTGAATGTATTAACCGTGTGCTCTGCATCGCACACGCAACTAAAATCTGAACCGTGTTTGATGGCTCCGCCATCGCAGACGTTTTGCAACTTTTTTAATGGGTTTTTACACCACTGTTTGCGATTATTGTATCGCACACAGTTTCGGCAAAGGGTCTCTGATCATAGTGT
This sequence comes from Triticum urartu, assembly GCF_056163025.1. NCBI lineage: Eukaryota > Viridiplantae > Streptophyta > Magnoliopsida > Poales > Poaceae > Triticum > Triticum urartu. The sequence continues at coordinate 449,353,578 of NC_141873.1, forward strand.
CGCGTTAGCAGTATCCTGCAGTAGTGCTCGTAGACCAAAGGCGGAAGCGTTTGGCAACGCAGTTGATGTACTCGAACTTCTTCTCGTTCCGACTGATCAAGCACCGAACGTACGACACCTCCGAGTTCTGCACACGTTCAGCTCGATGATGTACCTCGAACTCTTGATCCAGCAAAGTGTCGAGGGAGAGTTCCGTCAGCACAATGGCGTGGTGACGGTGATGGTGAAGTGATCCACGTAGGGCTTCGCCTAAGCACTATGAAGATATGACTGAAGGCGTAAACTGTGGAGGGGGGCGCCGCACACGGCTAACAATTGTTGGTGTGTGTTCTAGCGGGTCCCCCCACTTCATATATATAGGTTGGAGGGGTGGAGAGGCAACCAAGGGGGCGCCCCAAGTAGGAGGAATCCTACTTGGGGTCCTCCCTATTCAGCCTCCCCCCTTTCCTATTCCTAATCGGAGTAGGAAGGGAAGAGGGGGAAGGGGGAATCCTATTCCCTTTTTCCTTTCCTTCTTCCGCTTTTCTACTCCAATTCGGCCAGCCCATATGGGAAGGGCCCACTAGCCCCTTAGGGGCTGGTCTGTCCCCCTCTTGGCCCATTAAGGCCCATGTAGTTGCCGAGGGGATGCCCGGAACCCCTTCCGGTGACCCAATATGCACCCGGTACCCCGGAACACCTCCGGTGTCTGAATATCATTGTCCAATATATGAATCTTTACCTCTCGACCATTTCGAGACTCGTCGTCATGTCCGTGATCTCAACCGGGACTCCGAACAACATTCGGTCACCAAATCACATAACTCATATAATACAAAATCATCATCAAACGTTAAGCGTGCGGACCCTACGGGTTCGAGAACTATGTAGACATGACCGAGACACCTCTCCGATGAATAACCAATAGCGGAACCTGGATGCTCATATTGGTTCCCACATATTCTACGAAGATCTTTATCGGTCGTACCATAATGACAACATACGTTATTGCCTTTGTCATCGGTATGTTACTTGCCCGAGATTCGGTCGTCGGTATCTCCATACCTAGTTCAATATCGTTATCGGCGAGTCTCTTTACTCGTTCTGTAATACATGATCATGCAACTAACTCATTAGTCACATTGCTTGCAAGGCTTATTATGATGTGCATTACCGAGAGGGCCCAGAGATACCTCTCGGATACTCGGAGTGACAAATCCTAATCTCGATCTATGCCAACCCAACAAACACCTTCGGAGATACCTATAGAGCATCTTTATAATCACCCAGTTACATTGTGATCTTTGATAGCACACAAGGTATTCCTCCGGTATCTGGGAGTTGCATAATCTCATAGTCGAAGGAATATTTATTTGTCATGAAGAAAGCAATAGCAATAAAACTGAACGATCAACAAGCTAAGATAACGGATGGGTCTTGTCCATCACATAATTCTCCTAATGATGTGATCCCGTTTATCAAATGACAACACATGTCTATGGCTAGGAAACTTAACCATCTTTGATTAACGAGCTAATCTAGTAGAGGCTTACTAGGGACGCGGTGTTTTGTCTATGTATCCACACATGTATCAAGTTTCCGGTTAATACAATTCTAGCTTGAATAATAAACATTTATCATGATATAAGGAAATATAAAATAACAACTTTATTATTGCCTCTAGGGCATATTTCATCCAGTCTCCCACTTGCACTAGAGTCAATAATCTAGTTCACATCGCCATGTGATTTAACACTAATAGTTCACATCTTTATGTGATTAATACCCATATTTCACATCGCCATGTGACCAGCACCCAAAGGGTTTACTAGAGTCAATAATCTAGTTCACATCGCTATGTGATTAACACCCAAAGAGTACTAAGGTGTGATCATGTTTTCTTGTGAGAGAAGTTTAGTCAACGGGTCTATCACATTCAGATCCGTATGTATTTTGCAAATTTTCTATGTATACAATGCTCTGCACGGAGCTACTCTAGCTAATTGCTCCCACTTTCAATATGTATCTAGATCTAGACTCAAAGTCATCTGGATTAGTGTCAAAGCTTGCATCGACGTAACTCTTTACGACAAACTCTTTATCTTTATCACCTCCATAACCGAGAAATATTTCCTTAGTCCTCTTAGGTAACTAAGGATAACTTTGACCGTTGTCTAGTGATCCACTCCTGGATCACTATCGTACCCCCTTGCCAAACTCATGGTAAGGCACACAACAGGTCTGGTACACACAATAGCATAATTTATAGAACCTATGGCTGAGGCATAGGGAATGACTTTCATTCTCTCTATATATTCTGCCGTGGTCGGGTTTTGAGTCTTACTCAACTTCACACCTTGTAACACATGTAAGAACCCTTTCTTTGAATGATCCATTTTGAACTCCTTCAAAATCTTGTCAAGGTATGTGCTTTGTGAAAGTCCTATCAAGCGTCTTGATCTATCTCTATAGATCTTGATGCTCAATATATAAGCAACTTCACCGAGGTCTTTTATTGAAAAAATCTTATTCAAGTATCCTTTTATCCTATCCAGCAATTCTATATCATTCCCGATCAACAATATGTCATCCACATATAATATCAGAAATGCTACAGAGCTCCCACTCACTTTCTTGTAAATACAGCCTTCTCTGAAAGTCTGTATAAAACCATATGCTTTGATCACCTCATCAAAGCGTATATTCCAACTCCGAGATGCTTGCACCAGTCCATAAATGGATCGCTAGAGTTTGCACACTTTGTTAGCATCTTTAGGATCGACAAAACCTTCTGGTTGCATCATATACAACTCTTCTTTAAGATATCCATTAAGGAATGCAGTTTTGACATCCATTTGCCAAATTTCATAAATTGCGGCAATTGCTAACATGATTCAGACAGACTCAAGCATCGCTACGAGTGAGAAAATCCCATCATAGTCAACACCTTGAACTTATCGAAAACACTTTTTGCGACAAGTCGAGCCTGTAGATAGTAAAACTATCATCAACGTCTATCTTCCTCTTGAAGATCCATTTATTCTCAATGGCTCAAGCCATTTATCGGAATCTAGGTTCATCATCACTTCCTAATAGTTCGTAGGTTCATCATGGTCTAGTAACATGACTTCCAGAACAGGATTACCATACCACTCTGTGCGAAACATGCTCTGGTTGACCTACAAGGTTCGGTAGTAACTTGATCTGAAGTTTCATGATCTTTATCATTAGCTTCCTCTCTAGTTAGTGTAGGCATCATTGGAACTGATTTCTGTGATGAGCTACTTTCCAATTCGAGAGAAGGTACAATTACCTCATCAAGTTCTACTTTCCTCCCACTCACTTCTTTCGAGAGAAACTCCTTCTCTAGAAAGGATCCATTCTTAGCAAAAAATCTTGCCTTCGGATCTATGATAGAAGGTGTACCCAACTGTTTCTTTTGGGTATCCTATGAAGATGCACTTCTCTGATTTGGGTTTGAGCTTATCATTTTGAAACCTTTTCACATAAGCATCGCAACCCCAAACTTTAAGAAACAACATGTTTGGTTTCTTGCCAAACCATAGTTCATACGGTATCGTCTCAATGGATTTAGACGGTGCCCTATTTAACATGAATGCAGCTGTCTCTAATGCATAATCCCAAAACGATAGCGGTAAATCGGTAAGAGACATCATAGATCACACCATATCTAATAAAGTACGGTTACTATGTTCGGACACACCATTACGTGGTGTTTCAGGTGGCGTGAGTTGTGAAACTATTCCACAATGTTTTAAATGAAGGCCAAACTTGTAACTCAAATATTTGCCTCCATGATTAGACCGTAGAAACTTTATTTTCTTATTACGATGATTCTCCACTTCACTCTGAAATTCTTTGAACTTTTTCAAATGTTTCATACTTGTGTTTCATTAAGTAGATATACCCATATCTACTCAAATCATCTGTGAAGGTCAGAAAATAATGATACCCGCCGTGAGCCTCAACACTCATCGGACCACATACATCAGTATGTATTATTTCCAATAAGTCAGTGGATTGCTCTATTGTTCCGGAGAATGGAGTTTTAGTCATCTTTCCCATGAGGCATGGTTTGCAAGCATCAAATGATTCATAATCAAGTGATTCCAAAAGTCCATCCGCATGGAGTTTCTTCATGCGCTTTACACCAATATGATCTAAACGGCAGTGACACACATATGTTGCACTATCATTATCAACTTTGCATCGTTTGGCATCAATATTATGAATATGTGTATCACTACGATCGAGATTCAATACACCATTTACACTGGATGTATGACCATAGAAGGTTTTATTCATGTAAATAGAACAACAATTATTCTCTGACTTAAATGAATAAGTGTATTTGCAATAAACATGATCCAATCATATTCATGCTCAACGCAAACACCAAATAACATTTATTTAGGTTCAACACTAATCCCGAAGGTAGAGGGAGTGTGTGATGGTGATCTTATCAACCTTGGAATCACTTCCAACACACATCGTCACTTCACCCTTAACTAGTCTCTGTTTATTCTGCAACTCCCGTTTCGAGTTACTAATCCTAGCAACTGAACTAGTATCAAATACTGAGGGGTTGCTATAAACACTAGTAAAGTACACATTAATAACATGTATATCAAATATACTTATGTTCACTTTGCCAACCTTCTTATCCGCCAATCACTTGGGGTAGTTCCGCTTCCAGTGACCATTCCCTTTGCAGTAGAAGCACTCAGGTTCAGGCTTAGGTCTAGCTTTGGGTTTCTTCACGGGAGTGGCAACTTGCTTGTCATTCTTATTGAAGTTCCCTTTCTTTTCCTTTGCCCTTTTTCTTGAAACTAGTGGTCTTGTCAACCATCAACACTTGATGCTTTTTCTAGATTTCTACCTTCGCCGATTTCAGCATCGCGAAGAGCTCGGTAATCGTTTTTGTCATCCCTTGCATATTATAGTTTATCACGAAGTTCTAGTAGCTTGGTGATAGTGACTAGAGAACTCCGTAAATCACTATCTTATCTGGAAGATTAACTCCCACTTGATTCAAGCGATTGTACTACCCATACATTCTAAGTACATGCTCACTGGCTGAGCCATTCTCCGCCATCTTGTAGGCAAAGTACTTGTCAGAGGTCTCATACCTCTCGACATGGGCATGAGTTCGAAATACCAATTTCAACTCTTGGAACATCTTATATGCTCCATGGAGTTCAAAACATTTTTGAAGTCCTGATTCTAAGCTGCAAAGCATGGTGCACTAAACTATCAAGTAGTCATCATACCGAGCTTGTCAAACGTTCATAACGTCTGCATCTGCTCCTGCAATAGGTCCGTCACTTAGCGGTGTATCAAGGACATAGTTCTTCTATGCAGCAACGAGGATAATCCTCAGATCACGGACCCAGTCCGCATCATTGCTACTATCATCTTTCAACTTAGTTTTCTCTGGGAACATATCAAAAACATAGGGGAGCTACAACGCGAGCTATTGATCTACAACATAGATATGCAAATACTATCAGGACCAAGTTCATGATAAATTAAGTTCAATTAATCATATTACTTAAGAACTCCCACTTAGATAGACATCCCTCGAGTCATCTAAATGATTACGTGATCCAAATCAACTAAACCATGTCCGATCATCACGTGAGATGGAGTAGTCTTCAATGTTGAACATCTCTATGTTGATCATATGTACTATATGATTCACGTTCGACCCTTCGGTCTCTAGTGTTCCGAGGCCATGTCTGTACATGCTAGGCTCGTCAAGTTTAACTCGAGTATTCCGCATGTCTAAAACTGTCTTGCACCCGTTGTATGTGGACGTAGAGCCTATCACACTAGATCATCACGTGGTGTCTCAGCACGATGAACTGTCACAATGGTGCATACTCAGGGAGAACACTTATACCTTGAAATTTTAGTAAGGGATCATCTTATAATGCTACCGCCGTACTAAGCAAAATAAGATGCATAAAAGATAAACATCACATGCAATCAAAATATGTGACATGATATGGCCATCATCATCTTGTGCCTTTGATCTCCATCTCCAAAGCACCGTCATGATCTCCATCGTCACCGGCTTGACACCTTGATCTGTATCAAAGCATCGTGGTCATCTCGCCAACTATTGCTTCTACAACTATCGCTAACGCATAGTGATAAAGTAAAGCAATTACATGACATTTGCATTTCATACAATAAAGCGACAACCATAAGGCCATTGCCACTTGCCGATAACTTTTACAAAACATGATCATCTCATACAATAACGTATATCACATCATGTCTTGACCATATCACATCACAACATGCCCTGCAAAAACAAGTTAGACGTTCTCTACTTTGTTGCTGCAAGTTTTACGTGGCTGCTACGGGCTTCTAGCAAGAACCGTTCTTACCTACGCATTAAAACCACAACGGTGATTTATCAAGTTTGCTATTTTAACCTTCAACAAGGACCGGCCGCAGTCAAATTCGATTCAACTTTGGAGAAACAGGCACCCGCCATCCACCTTTATCCAAAACTAGTTACATGTCTGTCGGTGGAACCGATCTCATGAACATGGTCATGTAAGGTTGGTCTGGGCCGCTTCATCCAACAATACCACCAAATCAAAATAATACATTGGTGGTAAGCGGTATGACGATCACCGCCCACAACTCTTTGTGTTCTACTCGTGCATATCATATAATCATAGACCTGGCTCGGATGCCACAGTTGGGGAACGTAGCATGCAATTTCAAAAAAATCCTACACTCACGCAAGATCTATCTAGGAGATGCATATCAATGAGAGGGGGAGAGTGTGTCTATGTACCCTCGTAGACCGAAAGCGGAAGCGTTTGACAACGCGGTTGATGTACTCGAACTTCTTCTCGTTTCAACTGATCAAGCACCAAACGTACGGCACCTTCGAGTTCTGCACACATTCAGCTCGATGACGTCCCTCGAACTCTTGATCCAGCAAATTTTTGAAGGAGAGTTCTGTCAGCACGACAGCGTGGTGACAGTGATGGTGAAGTGATCCACGCAGGGCTTTGTTGGGGAACGTAGTAATTTCAAAAAAATTCCTACGCACACGCAAGATCATGGTGATGCATAGCAACGAGAGGGGAGAGTGTGATCTACGTACCCTTGTAGACCGACAGCGGAAGCGTTAGCACAACGCGGTTGATGTAGTCGTACGTCTTCACGGCCCGACCGATCAAGCACCGAAACTACGGCACCTCCGAGTTTTAGCACACGTTCAGCTCGATGACGATCCCCGGACTCCGATCCAGCAAAGTGTCGGGGAAGAGTTCCGTCAGCACGACGGCGTGGTGACGATCTTGATGTACTACCGTCGCAGGGCTTCGCCTAAGCACCGCTACAATATTATCGAGGATTATGGTGGAAGGGGGCACCGCACACGGCTAAGAATATGATCACGTGGATCAACTTGTGTGTCTAGGGGTGCCCCCTGCCCCCGTATATAAAGGATCAAGGGGAGGAGGCCGGCCGGCCCCACATGGCGCGCCAAGGAGGAGTCCTCCTCCTAGTAGGAGTAGGACTCCTACTAGGAGGGGGAAAGAAGTGGGGAGGGAGAAGGAAAGGGGGGCGCCCCCCCCCCCTCTCCTAGTCCAAATCGGACCAGGGGGGAGGAGGCGCGCGGCCCACCTTTGGATGCCCCTCTCTCTCCACTAAGACCCATATGGCCCATTACTTCTCCCGGGGGGGTTCCGGTAACCCTCCGGCTCTCCGGTTTTCTCTGAAATCACCCGGAACACTTCCGGTGTCCGAATATAGCCGTCCAATATATCAATCTTTATGTCTTGACCATTTCGAGACTCCTCGTCATGTCCGTGATCACATCCGGGACTCCGAACTAACTTCGGTACATCAAAACTCATAAACTCATAATATAACTATCATCGAAACCTTAAGCGTGCGGACCCTACGGGTTCGAGAACAATGTAGACATGACCGAGACACGTCTCCGGTCAATAACCAATAGCGGAACCTGGATGCTCATATTGGCTCCTACATATTCTACGAAGATCTTTATCGGTCAGACCGCATAACAACATACGTTGTTCCCTTTGTCATCGGTATGTTACTTGCCCGAGATTCGATCATCGGTATCTCAATACCTAGTTCAATCTCGTTACCGGCAAGTCTCTTTACTCGTTCCGTAATACATCATCTCGCAACTAACTCATTAGTTGCAATGCTTGCAAGGCTTATGTGATGTGCATTACCGAGAGGGCCCAGAGATACCTCTCCGACAATCGGAGTGACAAATCCTAATCTCGAAATACGCCAACCCAACATGTACCTTTGGAGACACCTGTAGAGCACCTTTATAATCACCCATTTACGTTGTGACGTTTGGTAGCACACAAAGTGTTCCTCCGGCAAATGGGAGTTGCATAATCTCATAGTCATAGGAACATGTATAAGTCATGAAGAAAGCAATAGCAACATACTAAACGATCGGGTGCTAAGCTAATGGAATGGGTCATGTCAATCAGATCATTCACCTAATGATGTGATCCCGTTAATCAAATAACAACTCTTTGTTCATGGTTAGGAAACATAACCATCTTTGATTAACGAGCTAGTCAAGTAGAGGCATACTAGTGACACTCTGTTTTGTCTATGTATTCACACATGTATTATGTTTCTGGTTAATACAATTCTAGCATGAATAATAAACATTTATCATGATATAAGGAAATAAATAATAACTTTATTATTGCCTCTAGGGCATATTTCCTTCAGTCTCCCACTTGCACTAGAGTCAATAATCTTGATTACACAGTAATGATTCTAACACCCATGGAGCCTTGGTGTTGATCATGTTTTGCTCGTGGAAGAGGCTTAGTCAACGGGTCTGCAACATTCAGATCTGTATGTATCTTGCAAATCTCTATGTCTCCCACCTGGACTAGATCCCGGGTGGAATTGAAGCGTCTCTTGATGTGCTTGGTTCTCTTGTGAAATCTGGATTCCTTTGCTAAGGCAATTGCACCAGTATTGTCACAAAAGATTTTCATTGGACCCGATGCACTAGGTATGACACCTAGATCGGATATGAACTCCTTCATCCAGACTCCTTCATTTGCTGCTTCCGAAGCAGCTATGTACTCTGCTTCACATGTAGATCCCACCACAACGCTTTGTTTAGAACTGCACCAACTGACAGCTCCACCGTTTAATGTAAACACGTATCCGGTTTGCGATTTAGAATCGTCCGGATCAGTGTCAAAGCTTGCATCAACGTAACCTTTTACGATGAGCTCTTTGTCACCTCCATATATGAGAAACATATCCTTAGTCCTTTTCAGGTATTTCAGGATGTTCTTGACCACTGTCCAGTGATCCACTCCTGGATCACTTTGGTACCTCCCTGCTAGACTTATAGCAAGGCACACATCAGGTCTAGTACACAGCATTGCATACATGATAGAGCCTATGGCTGAAGCAAAGGGAACATCTTTCATTTTCTCTCTATCTTCTGCACTGGTCGGGCATTGAGTCTTACTCAACTTCACACCTTGTAACACAGGCAAGAACCCTTTCTTTGCTTGATCCATTTTGAACTTCTTCAAAACTTTGTCAAGGTATGTGCTTTGTGAAAGTCCAATTAAGCGTCTTGATCTATCTCTATAGATCTTAATGCCTAATATGTAAGCAGCTTCACCGAGGTCTTTCATTGAAAAACTCTTATTCAAGTATCCCTTTATGCTATCCAGAAATTCTATATCATTTCCAATTAGTAATATGTCATCCACATATAATATCAGAAATGCTACAGAGCTCCCACTCACTTTCTTGTAAATACAGGCTTCTCCAAAAGTCTGTATAAAACCAAATACTTTGATCACACTATCAAAGCGTTTATTCCAACTCCGAGAGGCTTGCACCAGTCCATAAATGGATCGCTGGAGCTTGCACACTTTGTTAGCTCCCTTTGGATCGACAAAACCTTCTGGTTGCATCATATACAACTCTTCTTCCAGAAATCCATTCAGGAATGCAGTTTTGACATCCATCTGCCAAATTTCATAATCATAAAATGCGGCAATTGCTAACATGATTCGGACAGACTTAATCATCGCTACGGGTGATAAGATCTCATCGTAGTCAATCCCTTGAACTTGCCGAAAACCTTTTGCGACAAGTCGAGCTTTGTAGACAGTAATATTACCGTCAGTGTCAATCTTCTTCTTGAAGATCCATTTATTCTCAATTGCTTGCCGATCATCGGGCAAGTCAACCAAAGTCCATACTTTGTTCTCATACATGGATCCCATCTCAGATTTCATGGCTTCAAGCCATTTTGCGGAATCTGGGCTCACCATCGCTTCTTCATAGTTCGTAGGTTCATCATGATCTAGTAGCATGACTTCCATAACAGGATTACCGTACCACTCTGGCGCGGATCACACTCTGGTTGATCTACGAGGTTCAGTAGTATCTTGTTCTGAAGTTTCATGATCATCATCATTAGCTTCCTCACTAACTGGTGTAGGTGTCACAGAAACAAGTTTTTGTGATGTACTACTTTACAATAAGGGAGTAGGTACAGTTACCTCGTCAAGTTCTACTTTCCTCCCACTCACTTCTTTCGAGAGAAACTCCTTCTCCAGAAAGTTTCCGAATTTAGCAACAAAAGTCTTGCCTTCGGATCTGTGATAGAAGGTGTATCCAATAGTTTCCTTTGGATATCCTATGAAGACACATTTCTCCGATTTGGGTTCGAGCTTATCGGGTTGAAGCTTTTTCACATAAGCATCGCAGCCCCAAACTTTCAGAAACGACAACTTTGGTTTCTTGCCAAACCACAGTTCATAAGGCGTCGTCTCAACGGATTTTGATGGTGCCCTATTTAACGTGAATGCGGCCGTCTCTAGAGCGTATCCCCAAAACGATAGCGGTAAATCAGTAAGAGACATCATAGATCGCACCATATCTAGTAAAGTACGATTACGACGTTCGGACACACCATTACGCTGTGGTGTTCCGGGTGGCGTGAGTTGCGAAACTATTCCACAATTTTTCAAATGTACACCAAACTCGTAACTCAAATATTCTCCTCCACGATCAGATCGTAGGAATTTTATTTTCTTGTTACGATGATTTTCAACTTCACTCTAAAATTCTTTGAACTTTTCAAATGTTTTAGACTTGTGTTTCATTAAGTAGATATACCCATATCTGCTTAAGTCATCTGTGAAGGTGAGAAAATAACGATATCCGCCACGAGCCTCAACGTTCATCGGACCACATACATCTGTATGTATGATTTCCAACAAATCTGTTGCTCTCTCCATAGTACCGGAGAACGGTGTTTTTGTCATCTTACCCATAAGGCACGGTTTGCAAGTACCAAGTGATTCATAATCAAGTGGTTCCAAAAGCCCATCAGTATGGAGTTTCTTTATGCGCTTTATACCGATATGACCCAAACGGCAGTGCCACAAATAAGTTGCACTATCATTATCAACTCTGCATCTTTTGGCTTCAACACTATGAATATGTGTGTCACTACTATCGATATTCAATAAAAATAGACCACTCTTTAAGGGTGCATGACCATAAAAGATATTACTCATATAAATAGAACAACCATTATTCTCAGATTTAAATGAATAACCGTCTCGCATCAAACAAGATCCAGATATAATGTTCATGCTTAACACTGGCACCAAATAACAATTATTTAGGTCTAATATTAATCCCGAAGGTAGATGTAGAGGTAGCGTGCCGACTGCGATCACATCGACTTTGGAACCGTTTCCCACGCGCATCGTCACCTCGTCCTTAGCCAATCTTCACTTAATCCGTAGTCCCTGTTTCGAGTTGCAAATATTAGCAACAGAACCAGTATCAAATACCCAGGTGCTACTGCGAGCATTAGTAAGGTACACATCAATAACATGTATATCACATATACCTTTGTTCACCTTGCCATCCTTCTTATCCGCCAAATACTTGGGGCAGTTCCGCTTCCAGTGACCAGTCTGCTTGCAGTAGAAGCACTCAGTTTCAGGCTTAGGTCCAGGTTTGGGTTTCTTCTCTTGAGTAGCAACTTGCTTGCTGTTCTTTTTGAAGTTCCCCTTCTTCCTCCCTTTGCCCTTTTTCTTGAAACTAGTGGTCTTGTTGACCATAAACACTTGATGCTCCTTCTTGATTTCTACCTCCGTAGCTTTCAGCATTGCGAAGAGCTCGGGAATAGTCTTATTCATCCCTTGCATATTATAGTTCATCACGAAGCTCTTGTAGCTTGGTGGCAGTGATTGGAGAATTCTGTCAATGACGCAATCATCTGGAAGATTAACTCCCAATTGAATCAAGTGATTATTATACCCAGACATTTTGAGTATATGCTCACTGACAGAACAGTTCTCCTCCATCTTGCAGCTATAGAACTTATTGGAGACTTCATATCTCTCAATCCGGGCATTTGCTTGAAATATTAACTTCAACTCCTGGAACATCTCATATGCTCCATGACGTTCAAAACGTCGTTGAAGTCCCGATTCTAAGCCGTAAAGCATGGCACACTGAACTATCGAGTAGTTATCAGCTTTGCTCTGCCAGACGTTCATAACATCTGGTGTTGCTCTAGCAGCAGGCCTGGCACCCAACGGTGCTTCCAGGACGTAATTCTTCTGTGCAGCAATGAGGATAATCCTCAAGTTACGAACCCAGTCCGTGTAATTGCTACCATCATCTTTCAACTTTGCTTTCTCAAGGAACGCATTAAAATTCAACGGAACAACAGCACGAGCCATCTATCTACAATCAAGCATAAACAAGCAAGATACTATCAGGTACTAAGTTTCATGATAAATCTAGGTTCAATTAATTTACTTAAAGAACTCCCACTTAGATAGACATCCCTCTAATCCTCTAAGTGATTACATGATCCAAATCAACTAAACCATGTCCGATCATCACGTGAGATGGAGTAGTTTCATTGGTGAACATCACTATGTTGATCATATCTACTATATGATTCACGCTCGACCTTTCGGTCTCCGTGTTCCGAGGCCATATCTGTATATGCTTGGCTCGTCAAGTATAATCTGAGTATTCCGCGTGTGCAACTGTTTTGCACCCGTTGTATTTGAACGTAGAGCCTATCACACCCGATCATCACGTGGTGTCTCAGCACGAAGAACTTTCGCAATGGTGCATACTCAGGGAGAACACTTCTTGATAATTAGTGAGAGATCATCTTATAATGGTACCGTCAATCAAAGCAAGATAAGATGCATAAAAGATAAACATCACATGCAATCAATATAAGTGATATGATATGGCCATCATCATCTTGTGCTTGTGATCTCCATCTTCGAAGCACCGTCGTGATCACTATCGTCACCAGCACGACACCTTGATCTCCATCATAGCATCGTTGCCGTCTCGCCAATCTTATGCTTCCACGACTATCGCTACCGCTTAGTGATAAAGTAAAGCATTACAGCGCGATTGCATTGCATACAATAAAGCGACAACCATATGGCTCCTGCCAGTTGCCGATAACTCGGTTACAAAACATGATCATCTCATACAATAAAATTTAGCATCATGTCTTGACCATATCACATCACAACATGCCCTGCAAAAACAAGTTAGACATCCTCTACTTTGTTGTTGCAAGTTTTATGTGGCTGCTACGGGCTTAAGCAAGAACCAATCTTACCTACGCATCAAAACCACAACGATAGTTTGTCAAGTTGGTGCTGTTTTAATCTTCGCAAGGACCGGGCGTAGCCATACTCGGTTCAACTAAAGTTGGAGAAACTATCACCCGCAAGCCACCTATGTGCAAAGCACGTCGGGAGAACCGGTCTCGCGTAAAAGTACGCGTAATGTCGGTTCGGGCCGCTTCATCCAACAATACCGCCGAACCAAAGTATGACATGCTGGTAAGTAGTATGACTTATATCGCCCACAACTCACTTGTGTTCTACTCGTGCATATAACATCAACATATAAAACCTAGGCTCTGATACCACTGTTGGGGAACGTAGTAATTTCAAAAAAATTCCTACGCACACGCAAGGTCATGGTGATGCATAGCAACGAGAGGGGAGAGTGTGATCTACGTACCCTTGTAGACCGACAGCGGAAGCATTAGCACAACGCGGTTGATGTAGTCGTACGTTTTCACGGCCCGACCGATCAAGCACCGAAACTACGGCACCTCCGAGTTTTAGCACACGTTCAGCTCGATGATGATCCTCGGACTCTGATCCAGCAAAGTGTTAGGGAAGAGTTCCGTCAGCACGACGGCGTGGTGACGATCTTGATGTACTACCGTCGCAGGGCTTCACCTAAGCACCGCTACAATATTGTCGAGGATTATGGTGGAAGGGGGCACCGCACACGGCTAAGAATATGATCACATGGATCAACTTGTGTGTCTAGGGGTGCCCCCTGCCCCCGTATATAAAGGATCAAGGGGAGGAGGCCGGCCGGCCCCATATGGCGCGCCAAGGAGGAGTCCTCCTCCTAGTAGGGGGAAAGAAGTGGGGAGGGAGAAGTGGGGAGGGAGAAGGAAAGGGGGGCGCCGCCCCCCTCTCCTAGTCCAATTTGGACCAGGGGGGAGGAGGCGCGCGGCCCACCTTTGGATGCCCCTCTCTCTCCACTAAGACCCATATGGCCCATTACTTCTCCCGGGGGGGTTCCGGTAACCCTCCGGCTCTCCGGTTTTCTCCGAAATCACCCGGAACACTTCCGGTGTCCGAATATAGCCGTCCAATATATCAATCTTTATGTCTCGACCATTTTGAGACTCCTTGTCATGTCCGTGATCACATCCGGGACTCCGAACTAACTTTGGTACATCAAAACTCATAAACTCATAATATAACTGTCATCGAAACCTTAAGCGTGCGGACCCTACGGGTTCGAGAACAATGTAGACATGACCGAGATACGTCTCCGGTCAATAACCAATAGCGGAACCTGGATGCTCATATTGGATCCTACATATTCTACGAAGATCTTTATCGGTCAGACCGCATAACAACATACGTTGTTCCCTTTGTCATCGGTATGTTACTTGCCCAAGATTCGATCGTCGGTATCTCAATACCTAGTTCAATCTCGTTACCGGCAAGTCTCTTTACTTGTTCCGTAATACATCATCTCGCAACTAACTCATTAGTTGCAATGCTTGCAAGGCTTATGTGATGTGCATTACCGAGAGGGCCCAGAGATACCTCTCCGACAATCGGAGTGACAAATCCTAATCTCGAAATATGCCAACCCAACATGTACCTTTGGAGACACCTGTAGAGCACCTTTATAATCACCCATTTACGTTGTGACGTTTGGTAGCACACAAAGTGTTCCTCCGGCAAACGGGAGTTGCATAATCTCATAGTCATAGGAACATGTATAAGTCATGAAGAAAGCAATAGCAACATACTAAACGATCGGGTGCTAAGCTAATGGAATGGGTCATGTCAATCAGATCATTCACCTAATGATGTGATCCCGTTAATCAAATAACAACTCTTTGTTCATGGTTAGGAAACATAACCATCTTTGATTAACGAGCTAGTCAAGTAGAGGCATACTAGTGACATTCTGTTTGTCTATGTATTCACACATGTATTATGTTTCCGGTTAATACAATTCTAGCATGAATAATAAACATTTATCATGATATAAGGAAATAAATAATAACTTTATTATTTCCTCTAGGGCATATTTCCTTCAGGCTTCGCCTAAGCACTACGAAGATATGACCGGAGGCGTAAACTGTGGAGGGGGGCGCCGCACACGGCTAGCAATTGTTGGTGTGTGTTTTAGCGGTGTCCCCCCTTCATATATATAGGTTGAAGGGGAGGAGAGGCAGCCAAGGGGGCGCCCCAAGTAGGAGGAATCATACTTGGGGTCCTCCCAATTCAGCCTCCCCCTTTTCTTATTCCTGTTCGGAGTAGGAATGGAAGAGGGGGGAGGGGGAATCCTATTCCCTTTTTCCTTTCCTCCTTCCCCTTTTCTACTCCAATTTGGCCAGCCCATATGGGAGGGGCGCACCAGCCCCTTAGGGGCTGGTATGTCCCCCTCTTGGCCCATTAAGGCCCATGTAGTTGCCGGGGGGATGCCCGAAACCCCTTCCGGTGACCTGATATGCACCTGGTACCCCCGGAACACTTCCGGTGTCTGAATATCATCGTCCAATATATGGATCTTTACCTCTCGACCATTTCGAGACTCCTCATCATGTCCGTGATCTCATCTGGGACTCCGAACAACATTTGGTCACCAAATCACGTAAGTCATATAATACAAAATCGTCATCAAACATTAAGCGTGAGGACCCTACGGGTTCGAGAACTATGTAGACATGACCGAGACACCTCTCAGATTAATAACCAACAGCGGAACCTGGATGCTCATATTGGTTCTCACATATTCTACGAAGATATTTATCGGTCGTACCGTAATGACAACATACATTATTCCCTTTGTCATCGGTATGTTACTTGCCTGAGGTTCGATCATCAGTATCTCCATACCTAGTTCAATATCATTATCGGCAAGTCTCTTTACTCGTTCCGTAATGCATCATCCCACAACTAACTCATTAGTTGCATTGCTTGCAAGGCTTATTATGATGTGCATTACCGAGAGGGCCTAGAGATACCTCTCCGATACTCGGAGTGACAAATCCTAATCTTGATCTATGCCAACCCAACAAACACCTTCGGAGATACCTATAGAGCATCTTTATAATCACCCACTTACGTTGTGACGTTTGATATCACACAAGGTATTCCTCCGGTATCTGGGAGTTGCATAATCTCATAGTCAAAGGAATATGTATTTGTCATGAAGAAAGCAATAGTAATAAAACTGAACGATCAACATGCTAAGCTAGCAGATGTGTCATGTCCATCACATCATTCTCCTAATGATGTGATCCCGTTCATCAAATGACAACACATGTCTATGGCTAGGAAATTTAACCATCTTTGATTAACGAGCTAGTCTAGTAGAGGCTTACTAGGGACACGGTGTTTTCTCTATGTATCCACACATGTATCAAGTTTCTGGTTAATATAATTCTAGGATGAATAATAAACATTTATCATGATATAAGGAAATATAAAATAACAACTTTATTATTGCCTCTAGGGCATATTTCCTTCAACAGTTTCGAGATGGTTCGCATTTAATGTCTCTGATAGGCAGATTCTTTGCTTCCTTCGCGGAGAAGGAAGCCGTAGGGTGCGGTGCTTCCCGGGCGAATTCGGGTAGCGCTTTCCGGGGTTGGAGCCTCGCGAAGCACTTAGTGAGGAGAACTCCTGGACTCCGTTCTCCAAATGACGAGTTGCCGAGCTCCCAATTGCACTGGTCTGTGCGGCATTGCTTGTCGGGTGGCATCGTCAAGGGCCATTGAAACACAATATAAGGAGCCCCATCTTGACATGGACGAGGAGGGCTTTTTTATGCAACTCCAAAGGTAAAAACGAGAAACTATCATGTCAACGAAGACAAGTTATTATGTTTAGCATGAAAGAAAATTGGTCTTGATGCGGTCATCGGTGCCAAGAACCAATGAACACTTATTGGAAGTGTATCAAATAGTTCTTCGGTGCACACAATACTATGGCAATGACCGATCGCAAGCTTCGGCCCGCCATCGATGGTCTATTTTACATCGGTGCCATGGGAGGGTGCAATGGGAGGATTCATGGGTGCCATGGGTGGTGCCATGGGAGGAGGCATGGAAGCAAACCATGGAGATCATGCAAGCACAAGTGATGGCAATGGAGGCAATGATATTTGAGTGGCTATGCGTTTATGTTCTATGCTTATGGTTGTGATGTATTTGTGTTTGTAATGCACTATGCTTTTGTTTGTGTTGCACTATGCTTATGGCTTGAAATTTATTTTGATATGTGGATTTAAAGTTCAATTTGATATGTTGTTGGTTATGTGTGGTGATCCTGTAAAGTTTAAATTCTATCCATAGCTCATGTGTTGTTTCAATATGTATGAAATTGTGAAGACGGACGTATTTGGGTGCCCTATTTTACATCATGTTCTGGTGACCTAAAACCTTCTCTCTTCTGCCCTAAAACTTTTTTAGGTGGCCTGTTTTGCATTATCGGTTGGAGATGCTCTTAGAGGGGCTTTGCTAACAACAATGTGTGCAAATTTATGACCTAAAATATCCTAGAAACAAACAAAAATCTATACCCCTACTAATAAAGCAAGGTGTGTTTCGTCGATTTTTTCATCCGTTAAGCATCGAAATTTATTTTTCTATCCGAGGTGGTACTAAATTTTGGTGCGTCCGTCTGTTTTTTTAGTAATACAGAATTTTGTACTCGGTCCGCACACGTTGTAGCCTAGCGAAGTCAGCCCACTTATTTGCCTGTCCATGTAGCGGCAAAAATCCTATATCTCGCTCTTTGCGGTAGATAGTCGGAGTTCGTACAGGGCACCCAAGCCGACCCGTTCTTTTTCCTCATCCAAATTTATATTTCTTTTTACCTTATTCCATAATTAATTTTTGTCAAATTTTCGAAAAATGTTTGATTTACAATATTTTCTTCCCATTTTAAAAATGTTTGAAACATTAATTTATTTTCTCATTTCGATTTTCTTTAAATTCACAAATATTCAAATTTTTCTATTTAAAAAATATTCGAAATTTGAAATATATTCCTGTTTTAGTAAAATGTTCACAGATTCAAAATACTGTCCATGGTTAAAAACACATTTTATAAAACTGTTCTGAATGTTCAAAACATGTTTCATTTTCAAAAGTCGATCACAAATTTAAAAAATGTTTGGGTATTGATAAAAGGTTCGTGTCTTCAAAAGATGATGTTGTTTCAAATTTTGTTCATGTTTTTTCCAAAATGAATAGAATATTAAAAACAATGTTCATAATTTAAAAAAAGTTCATGTTTCCAAGAATATTCGGCAATTCATATTTTTCAAATAGTTCAAAAAATATTTTAAATCTAACGTTGCACTATGTTCTTAAATATTCGCCTGGCTATCGGTTAGCAGTAGGCATTTGTTGTCGTGGCTAGCGGCACGTGGTTGGGTTTTTAAGGTCTTGTGTTTGATTGTTCAACATGTCGTTTTTTGGATTATTACTCATGCCTTGCAAACACAGGTTATTTCGATGCCTACCAATGGGGTGCCCAGACGCGAACTGTTGTGTGTCCCATGCGCTATTTGATGCAACTAGCGTCATATAGTATCTCCCATGCAGCTGCCCTAAGAAAAAAAAATATGTTTAGATTTTGTTCCGCCTATTCCACACGTAGCTTCCCAATTTTTTCGGTTATCCCCCGGGTGGGCCAAACTGGACCTACCACGTATTTTTGTTTCTGTCAAACTGACGAGCAGCAAGGGGATTGAACTATGGACCTTCCCTATTGTGCCGATGGATAAAACCAGCTCAGCTAGCTTGCAATTATAATAGGAACAATCCCATCTTGGAATTTTATACTAAATCACACTGGTTGTATATGTCTCTAAGTTGTCTGGAAATAAGGAGGTTGTGTGAGAATAAGGAAGTTGTCTCGAGAATTATGAGCAGAACGAGGGACTCCACAAATTATTGCTGGAGGTAACTTGCACGTGCTAATAAAAGACAATATGTTGGTTGGCTATAATGGAAAGAAATTGTGGGCACGTGCTAATAAAACAGAATATGTTGGTTTTGCTCTAATTAATAAAATTTATGGGTATGTGAGCGCAAAAATAGTTGAAGAAAATAAACCCTGATAATGAAGGGACATTCATGCCTGGTTACGCGCTGATTATGCTAATGCAACATAATTTATGCGCTACAATTAGTAATCCATCTGATTACGTCATCGTTGGAGAAAGTGGTCGAAGCAACCGTGTCTCGAAGGTCGCGCATAGCAACCAAATGAGAACGCAACCACAACTCCGAGACAGAGGTGGACCCGGAGGGAAAAAAAAAGGTACCCGTTGGGTGGTCGCCGCCACGCCGACCAACCACACCACTATCAAGACCTCGCGGGCCAAACATGACTCGTGAGAAGACTGCAGCTACTCACTCTGTCGCCCATCGTCGTGGAGACTGTTTTTGATGAACACATCAATTATCTCTCCCTCTGTTTGTTGCAAAAAAAATTATCTCCCCGTTGCAACACACGAACATATGTGCTAGTTCAAGAGAAAAGCATATACCTTTTATCAGCGCGCGCACACACATACACACTTTCATTACAAAGTTCACACAAGTTCAAAGCCTCCTCTTCCAAGTTGATCACAATCCACACTGATACAGGAGGTATAAATACGTGGCACATATACAACGCCACGGAGGGCTCAGATCTTGCGGATAAGAAGTTGAGCACCATATTGGGGTTGGAGGGTCATCACCATCATTGGTGCATGAACATAGGATGGCGAGACATCAAACGCAAACCGCTGGAGCACCATTGCAAGCACCAACTTTGCCTCGACCATCGCGAGATTCTGGCCAACACAGATGGCAGGGCCAATCCCAAAGGGGAAGTATGCACCGAGGTGATAGCTCTTGCCATCTGCAAACCTCGATGGATCAAACTCCTCCGCATTAGCTCCCCATATGTCAACATCATGGTGAATGTCAATAATAGGCAGGTTGAGCTGAGTGCCTGCAGGGATGTCAAGTTTGCCCAGCTTCACATCCCTGGTGACTGTCCTGTTGACGAACAGAGCTGGAGGATACAGCCTGAGGGTCTCCTTCAACACCATATTAACCTGATATCATGACAACATCGCTAGTGTTATTATAATGTCCCAGTTAGGTGATATCGTCAAGAATAAGAAAAGCTGTAGTATTCATTCAAGTAAATAAGGCTCACAATTTTCAGACTGCTCAGGGTTTCCGCGTTTGGGTGCTCGTTCTTGCCACACACTTGAAGGACTTCATCTCGGGCCTTGTGTTGCCATTCTTGATGCAATGCCAGCAGAAGTGTTGCCCAAGTCAACAAATTTGCAGTTGTTTCCTTACCGGCAAAGTAAAATGTCTTGCACTCATCAATGATCTCTTCGATTCCCATTTTAAACTCATTGTCAGCTTTGCTGGCTGATAGCATCAAGCCAAGCAAATTTTTGGAATCTTCACACTTGTTTCGATTTATCTCAATCAATCTGCGCAGGGAATTTCGGATCTCCTTGTTTAGGCTATGCCTTCTTCGGTTCTTCTTTGTCGGCACATACCTAAGAGAGAAAGAGGTCATATTCTTTTTCCCTAGCTGTGAATGAAGAGCATGAGTAGCAAGAGAGAGAGATGCAAACATTTTATTTTCTGATGTAAAAATGTAGAAATATGTAGGAACTACTCCGTATATGTTTAGTAATAGAGAATAAATGGTGACCCAACTTCAAGTTTATGAGTCAATCTCACCTGAAGCCAGGAAAGTAGAAGGTTCTCATAGCAAGTATGACAAGTTGTATCTGTTCATCTTGCAATTGAAAAATTCGCTTTCCTTCCTCATAGCTACTTCCAAATGCCACACAAGAAATGACATCCGCACTCAAAGTGTGGAATTCTTTATTTACATCGATCTCAAACTCTGCTCGAGTTTCTCCTTGGACTTCCCATTCATCCAGCATGGATGAAGTGATAGCTGATATTTCTGGTATCCAACCCTACCAAATCCAAACAAGTTTAGTGGTATACCATATCTTATTAAGTGCATTATGTACATCACAACTGCTTTTGCACATCCACATGTTTTAATTGAAAGAAGAAACATGGACACCGCAGGCCAGGAACTATTCTGATAGCTCCTGACAGCTACAAACTGTGAGGGAAATAACCAGTCATGCAAAAAGGTTGAATTTCAGTAACAAATGTTACCAATCAATAGGCAACCAATTCATGCTTGTTAAGCTATTGAGATAAGTTCATTTCAAACATTCATATACACATTGCTAGAAGTTGAAATCAAAGTTAGCAGAAAGAGTAGCATTTAAGAAAAAATGAATTGCGAAATAAGCGTGCATACTGTCATATTCAATAACAGCACCAAGTTCAAAGCAATGGAATTTTTTTTTATAGTTTTGTAAAGAGATGGCACACCCTACGCCTGTATCGGAGCAACCAAGATTTTAGCAAGACTTTCTAGTCTACAAACTGTAAAGCAATGGAAAAAAATGTAGTTCTGTAAAGACAAGTGGTCAATTTTATGTTTCAATCCGATTTCAGGAAGCGCCTCCTCACCTTGACCCTCTCCATGTTGAACGCGGGCGAGATCACACGGCGGTGGTGCGCCCACTTCTCCCCGGTGAGCCCCACCAGCCCCTCGCCGATGAGCTGCCGAGCTTGCGGGTTGTTGCCGCTGCCGGTGGTACCCTTCTCGAAGGCCCCCGTGGAGTCGGTCAGCACGGCCTTGGCGACCTCCGGGCCGGAGACCACCAGCCGCGGGCGGGGTCCGAACCAGAACACGAACGGGCGGCCGTATCGCGCCGCCCACTCGCGGTACTGCGGCGCGGCGCGGCCGATGAAGGCGTGGTGGAAGGAGGCGAGCGGCGCGGACTGGGCGGCTTTGGTCATGGCGACATATTCGGCCGCGTTTCCGGAGAGCAGGCTGCGGGGAGGCCCCCGGATGCCCTGACAGCGCAGGCGGCGCTCCAGGCGGTACGGCACCCACACGATGGATTGGAGCGCGCAAAGCACGTACGTGAGCGCGGCGAGTAGACCGGCTAGGAGAAGAGCAGCGACGGCGCCCATTGCTTGCAGCTTGGCGATTCTGAATGGAGTTTGGCTCCCCTCCGAGGTAGAAGAACCAATGGAGTTGACTCTCTGTTTGCTTTTTCTTTTTTTGAGTCTCTCTCTGGTACTTTTTTTTTTAGGCTGGTCTCTTTCTGGTACTAGGAGGTAGCCAAAGTAATCGAGCCGTGCTGAGGCTGGCGGCCGAGGCTCGGCCCAAGGCGTGCTGCGTGCCTGGCATGGCATGATTAGCCCGTGCCTGGCCTGTCGTGTGCCGTGCCGGCCTGCTCGTGGGGCGGCCCGCCAAGCAGGGCCTGTTTGGTCAGCTTTGGTTCCTATTTGGATCTAAAAACACAATTTTTCTTTTGCAAGTGGCGCCCTTCCAGTACAATCGAAGTCGTTCACATACATAAGCATATGTTTACTTCTATAAATGCATGCACGCATATCGTACCTTTGTGAGCACCACCGAGAGACTGAACCGACATAACATTTTGAGATTTTACGAAGTCACTACAGGCGCCTTCCACTGAACGAACATCACCGGAAGTCTGAAATAAATTCAGGAATAATGCGAGCATCAATATCAAGTCTAGGACAACTCTGGTGTGTTGGAGATACCACTGTCCTCCTAACCATTCAACCATATGTTGGTTCGCAGTGACGTGCTTCGATGGTGTATAGAAAATGAAACACTTGGGCCCAGATTGGCGGCAATATTTGTAAAGCTGTCGTAGTTAAAACTCAAATAGTCGGATGCCATGGCAATGAATACTTCAGTTTTTAACGATGTGCTCAGGGGCAATGTCGGGGCGGTCTTCAGGCATGATAGAGGAGATTCCATTGCTGGGGAAATAGGAAGATAGACTGGTGCGCAGGTGTTCTGGCGGCGGAAACCTTGGCACTCCCATACGAGTTGTCCCTTGCATAAAGGATGGAGTGCAACTGTCTTGTTATTAACTCCGACTACTTGGAGGTCATTGATACTATGAATAATAAGAGTAATCTTTCAACCACACATCTTTAGTTTGAAATTTGACTATTATAATTATTGGACAATGCCATATTACGACAGAAATACTCAAAAGATAGCAAAACAAAACTAAAATGACATGATTACCTCAAAAAAGAAACAAATTCGACTCACTCCATCGACAACAATAATACTCCATTGATGCAAAGTCATTAATGGCACTATCAAGATCAACTTCAGATGAGTTATCATCCGAAAAAGCTTCTTAGGCAACGTAGCATGCTGTGTCCTAAAATTATAAAAGTAAAGAGTATACAAAGAATTAGAAATTTATAGATCGAATGAGCGAAACCCTAGATATGGACATAGAATGACTAAAGATTAGGGTGGTTGAATGTATACTATGTAGAAAAGTATACATAAAAAAATTAAAACTTCAGATGGATAGTTGAATACCTAGTAAAGAAACTACTGAAATTGAGGGATCGATGAATGGATCAGGAGTCGTGGATACGTACTGACCTGACGCTCACATACATATAACGTATTAACCTATTGCCGGATGGCCGGGTTGCCGGCACGGCCGCACAGCGCAACAACAGTCTGCCGGACTGCCGCGCGCAGCAGCGACAACGAGCGGCCAAGGTGCTTAGCGGCGGAGCGACGGGCCGACGATACGACGAAAGACGAACCGACGATTGAAGGCACAAGCCAGATCTTCCGATTGATTTGTTGCACATGTATACGCGTGCTCTGTGCGGCCGTCGTGGCTGATGCTTCGCTAATCTCTACCTAGCTACCTTTTTTTTGACTTTCTACCTAGCTACCTGACGGGCCAAGCACATCTTATTTATTTTTCCACACAATTTTTTCCTTATCTATTTTTTTGCTTATACTCTATATGTATACACATCATGGGCCCCCCTTCGGCCTGGGCCCTGGGCCGCCGCCCCTCTGCCCATGCCCCAGGGCCGGCCCTGGTTCTATGGGTGCAGTGACGGCGATTTTTTACGACTGTTATCATCTTGCATGTGTTTTTCTATTTCTAGGTTTGAACATTATAACAGAAGAACCAAAAATAATTTTAATTTTTAAAAACCACAGTTTTCCGAGTTCAGTTCATGAATACTTTATTTTCTAAAGTACTGCAAAAACAGTATAGTATTCAAAATATTACGCTTTTTATGGTATTTGTTGATGCCAAACACACCAAAGCTATAAAAAGTATGGTTTCTGAAAAAACACGGTTTCTACAAAAACTCTAAAATACTTAGTTTTGATGAATAAAGAGAGAAATCATATCCTCCTAGCCGGTCTCCTTGTCCTCCATAATCAAGCTCGCAATTGCTAGTCATTGTGTCACCTGTTTGTTTTGCCTTACCTACGATTGCACCCAAACACGTCAACCATCTCCCCGTCCTTCTGATCGAGATGCTTTAGCATGTCATCAAGATCACCATCACCCGAAACCCTTGGTTCGAGGAAAAATCCCCATGCTCCTTCATCTCACCCAAATCGAATCATCAAGACCTGGATCGTGAGAGCTCCTCTTGCTACCCCGAGAAAAAGCTGATATAACGAAACTGAAAACCGGGGTACACAAATCTTTTTTTTTTCGCGGGACACAAATCCTATTCGTCTAATGTACTAGTTACTACTCACTCCGTCCATATTGTCAAAAACGCTCTTGTATTCTTGGAAAGGTCATATTTAAACATTGTTTTCGTTCTTGTAATCAAGCAGCTCATGTGCTAGCTAGCTACAGTTACTGTAATAAGTCTACTTTAAGTTGGTTAGACGAGCCACCTGACTTTGTGGTTTATAAGCTCGTAGACGATGTAAATGTCTTTTAATTTAATATAAAATTAATCATGATGGCCTTCTCTCAAACGCACTTGTATTATGAGGCCGAAGAGGTAGTTATTTGAAAAAGATATTTATGACATAAATCTCGTCTTCCTCAGACATGGTTGGGTACTTGGGTTTGGTGGTTACTCTGCTGAATGATTGGACTTCTGCGATGAAATCACTCTGATTGGTCAAAGGCTCAAATGCCATTGTGAAGATGATCAAGGAATGTCGTGTATGGAAGGAACAAAATCCACGGCCATAGGCCCTGGCGAACCGTGCCGGCCAATTCAAGCCACATTGCAGAGGATATACTTAGGCCATGTTTGGTTCATAAGTTTTAGGATTTTTTTAGTCTCAACTTATAAATCCCAAGTTCCTAAAAAGTCTCTATTTGTTTGGTTGTTGGAATTTAATATGGACTAAAAGACCATATTAAAACTATAAGTCTCTCCTTGAGAGTCTTATTTCATAAGTCCCAAAAACTCACTTTAAATCTCTATTAGTCCCTTCTGTTTGTTTTAGATGGGACTTATAATAAAGTCTCTCAAAACAAACACCCTCTTATAATCCGACCGGCTAAACGCCATTAAACTCGCCGGCCCACAGGCAGCGAAACGTCGTGCTCCCCGTGTCGTTCCGCGTCGCGCAGCGCGGTGTCCAATCCCAATCCCACGACCCCACTCCCCCTCTCCCCTCTCCGATGCTGACCGACCCCGGCCGCCCCGACGCGCCGCTCGCGGCCTGGAATCACAAGGTGTCGTGCGCTTGGCTTGACGTGGGAGACCCCCCTACCGAACAGCCGTGATATCCAAGGCAGGGCGGAAGCCATACAATACACAAGCGAGCGATTGAATTGCCCGCAAGTTGCACCATGGCAACCAACCGCAAGCCATGTTACCGTAATCTGCCCCATCATTGTTAGCAAACAAACACCAATTTAGGTCCGTGGACCTCGAAAGTCCAGTTGGTGGCTGCCACAAACTGGGGAGGAGCCGGATTCCCTGGATTTAGCAGGGTCACATGTTTGAGGCATCACACCATTTAGTAGTAGAGATTTGTTAAATCAAGAAACACTCCTAAAAAAATGTTAAATCAAGAAACGAAAAGTAGTCAGAAGAGTTAAACCCGCTTCGTTGTGCCGTTGGTGTTGTGAGGAATTTCCATTTGCTATTTGGTTTGTCGGGTGAGGAAGATGGTGCATATGTGTGCTTTTTATAATTTGGTTTGTCAGGTGAGGAAGATGGTGTATATGTGTGTGTTTTTATAATGCGGTCTTATTGGGCTTTCTTGCGACTGTGATTATGTGGTGTCTGCTGATCAACTCAGAAGTTTCTTGTGCTGGTGACTGCATGTATTATATTAGTGTTACGATGTCACATACTGACGCTTCTGTTTAGACAGTAAGAGGATGCGCGGGACTGATGTGTTTTTAGGCTGGTTGCTGCCGAGTATTTTGAAAAATTGTTGATCCAGTTAAAATTGTGAATCAAATCCAAAATTAATTATCTTAACTGACTGAGAGAGTTCATTGTTAAATCGTTGACCCGATCAAAATCGTGAACCAAATTCAAATGTAACACCTTAGGTGAATGGGAGGGCTCTAAAATTAGGGAGAGTAGTGGCTGGTTAATTTAAAGAACCCATTGACCCAATCAAAATCGTGAATCAAATCAAAAATTGATTATCTTAATTGAATTAGGAAGTTCTCTGAGCGGTCAAAATCGTGAACCAAATTCCAATGCAATACTTGACTTAATGAGAGAGCTCTAAAATTACAGAGTGTATTAGATGATATTTTCTATATATTTTTAGAAATACTATATATAGTGGATAAATTAGTTATGTACAGATGAAAATCTTTTCATGGTTACAAAAACTTTTCAGTTTGAGAAATGGGTTATGGTAACGATGGGCCAGTTCTTTTGTTGATTTCTAGAAAAAATTGGAATAAGCTGCCCCCTACCCAGGTTATTTTGGAAGCCCAATCAAATTTATTTTTTAAAAGCCTACTAATTAAAACTTGACTAGTTGCCTTATAAAAAATTTATTTTGGGTTGGGCTTCTAGAATAAGCTCCGTAGGGGGCAACTTATTCTAGAAGCCAAAAAAGTCACCAAAAGGATTGGCCCTATGTATGCAACATGTAACCACCGAGATCATTGAAAAAAAAGGTTCTGGCTTGGAGGAGCTAGGTCAAATATGGTAGAATGTGGACATGTGATAAGGATCAAGTAAGGATCCTAGACTTTTTGGCCTAATCTTTCACGACGAACGATAGAACTAGCATATAACTTTGATTGTTGAGCAGATTAGATCTACTCCGCAAACAACATAACAGATTCTTGCGCATCAGCAAGCAAAATAAAACGATGTTGGAGTCCCCGACATGGAACCCTTTTCCTGTCTATTCTTAACTCGAAAATACAACTCCCCTATTACAATGGCCGGCAGCTAGCTTATATAGGTAAACCCTAAAACTAAAACTATTCGGATTGGACTTGCTCATACCGACTAAAATAACATAACTAAAGAAATAAACTCTATGGCTCATGACATGGCCTCGATATAAAGCAATGTTCGGCCTAATAAACTAAACCGACGCGGGTAATCAATTATTTTGAGCCTCCTATTTGGCCTCGCCGAAACACATTGGTGGTGTTCTAAAATTGGGCTTCAACTCATCCGTAGGAGGAATTGCAAAGCAAAAGGATCCAAAGTTCAGAATATCAGGAGGTGGTGAAATAACAAGAGTAATAGATGTCCTCCCCTCATCAACATGATGACACTCATGGCAATTGTAAGACATAATTTCCATAGAAAAGGCTCGAGGTGAGCCTGACTTTGAGTTAACAAACCATCAACCGACCATGAGGTATCACAATAAAAAATAGTACATACCGACCCAACAATATAAGGGAACACATTGGATAGCTTACAACAAAACGCATAAACTAACACAAGGGAAAAAAATAAAGATGAGCAAGCTAGCAAATGTCGAAGACCACAACACTCAAACACCACGACAGTTTGCAAGAGAAGCACATCGAGGAAAAGCTTGCTAACATAATCGGGGTTTTGAAACAAAGTTCCATCACTGGACACGACGAACCCAGCGCCATCCTCCTTGCATCCGAAGAGGGCCCCAACCCTTCCACCATGGGAGGTGATCACCCAAGAGCTAAAGGGTTGACGACCTCGAAGCCCATAGAAGCCGCAGAGCAAGACTACCGCCCACAATGTTGTAGGCCGAGGCCACCTGAGTGCAGCAAGAAGCCACCGGGAGCAGCCACAAACAAGGGGATAACATGAACAATGAGACAAATATCCAAGTCGATGAGGGTCCATGCCCGTCGAGCGCATATGAAAGACAACCAGGTGTCTAAGGCAGTTACCATGTCACTACTGCAGGGAAGGGGACCACAATCCGATACCGCCGGATCGAAAGCGCCACAACACCGGAATTGAGTCATGCACACCTATGGGTAACCCAATCTTTAAGACCAAAGACATCGATAGTACACGCAACAGTGATCCCATGATCAGTGTGTCACTACATTCAACAAACTAGTATAAGAGTTTACATCCATTACATGACGTTGAGTCTTACATAAATAAGACCAACATGGTCAAGTCTTATGTAAATAAAAGCCTCAAAGGTGGAACTTCAAAAGAACACTTGCAATGAAAACATCGCTGATAACTTGGACCCATGCCATATGCCTTAACCTTATACGCAACTGACTAACTCAGAAGCATGATAGTTCGCATGATCCTCATTGAAGCACGCTTCTTCACACTCCTGATCTTCCATGTCTAACCAAGTTAATAGACAGGGACAAGCTAATGGGTACTTTGAATGTACTCGCAAGCAACCCACAAGGTGATAACAGAATATGCATGCATGGCTCAGTACAAGTGAATGCTTCTATACTAAGGTTTATCAATTGTGAAAAGCTACTTTTGTTTGCATGAGAATGTCCTAGTGTTTTTGAAAACCAAGTGAAACTTCAAACCAAGATGTCATAAGGTTACATACATGAACATCAACATATCATGATCAAATCTAACATTGATAATCTCTCCTCCAACACCATCATTTTTCTCACATTCCCAACCCAATACTTGTAAACCAAAAACATGGACATAGTTCAAGCATGGTCATTCCAAGTGTCCTTGACCGTTGACATGGTTATTCAAATAGTTTGACACTCTATAGAGGCTGTACACTGGACCCAGCAGACCCGAGAAGTTTTTGTGTCAACAACTACTCTATGTACATTAACTACCTAAGGTAAGCACCCGATCAATACCTTTCCCGAGTCGATTGATAACCCACAAGTATAGGGGATCACAACAGTTTTCAAGGGTATAGTATTCAACCCAAATTTATAGATTCGACACAAGGGGAGCCAAAGAATATTTGAAGGTATTAGCAGCTGAGTTGTCAATTCAACCACACCTGGAGATTAATTATCTGCACCAAGTAATCAGTAGCACAATAGTTTGATAATAGTGACAGCAGCAATAGTAACGGTAACAGTGATAGCAGTAATTTTGTAGCAAGCGTAACAGTGATGATAGCAGTAGTAACTTAGCAGAAACAATATGGAAAAGTTCGTAGGCATTGGATCGGTGACTTGTTGGTTGATATTCATCATGAGACAGTTATAACCTAGGGCGATACGGCACTAGCTCTAATTCATCGATATAATGTAGGCATGTATTTCGTAAATAGTCATACGTGCTTTATTAAAAGAACTTGCATGACATCTTTTGTCCTACCCTCGCGTGGCAGCGGGGTCCATATTGGAAACTAAGGGATATTAAGGCCTCCTTTTAATAGAGAACCGGAACAAAGCATTAACACATAGTGAATACATGAACTGCTCAAACTACAGTCATCACCGGGAGTGGGCCCGGTTGTTGTCACTTCGGGGTTGCTGGATCATAACCGCAGTAGGTGACTATAACTTGCAAGATCGGATCTAAAACATGGATATAATGATGAATTCATAAATGGTTCAGATCTGAAATCATGGCACCCAGGCCCAAAGTGTCAAGCATTAAGCATGGCAAAGTCATAGCAACATCAATCTAAGAACATAATGGATACTAGGGATCAGGCCCTAATAAAACTAACTCGATTACATGATGAATCTCATCCAACTCCTCACCGACCAGCGAGCCTACAAAGGAATTACTCACTCCCAGTGGGGAGCATCATGGAATTGGCGATGGAGAAGGGTTAGTGATGACGAAGAACGAAGATCCCCCTCTCTGGAGCCCCAAACGGACTCTAGCTCTGCCCTCCCGAGGAAGAACAGGGCTTGGCGGCGGCTCTGTCTCATGGATTGCGATAATTTTTTCTCCCTGATTTTTTCTGGAAATATGTGATTTTATAGTATTAGGGGGGTCGTCAGCGGGGCCACCAGGTGGGTACAACCCACCTGGGTGCGCCAGGAGAGGGGGCGCACCCTGGTCGGTTGTGCCCACCCAGGGGCCCCTCTCTGGTGGGTCTTGGCTCCAGAAATATTGATATAAAAAATCCTTGCAAAGTTTCGTTCCATTCCGAGAACTTTTATTTCTGCACAAAAACAACACCATGGTAGTTCTGCTAAAAACAGCGTCAGTCCGGGGTTAGTTTCATTCAAAACATGCAAATTAGAGTCCAAAACAAGAGAAAAAGCGTGAAAAAAGTAGATACGTGGAGACGTATCAACTCCCCCAAGGTTAAACCTTTGCTTGTCCTCAAGCAATTCAGTTGATAAACTGAAAGTGAGAAAGAAAAACTTTTACGAACTCTTCTGCTCTTGTTTGCATAAATAAGCTTAAACAACACCCAGGTTTTCAGCCAACATTATAACTAACCATGTCGACAATAACTCTTAAAGATTATAATGACTCATATCAATGACATAATCAGCTAGCGAGCAATAATAAGATATCTCAAACGGCAACACGTTGTCAAAACAACCATGATATAATATGACAATAGTGGTATCTTGCTAGCCCTTTCTGAGACCGCAAAACATAAATGCAGAGCACCTCCAAAGTTCAAGCAGTGACTAAACATTGTAATTCATGGTAGAAAAGATCCAGTCGTGATGCACCCAACATTAGCTACACACAATGCATAAATCATGACCGCTGTGCTCTACTCAGTTTCTGGTGCTTGTTTGTTAGAAGGTGATGACACAACATCAAAGTAAATAGAAAGTCCCTTCGCAGAGGGAAGCAGTGATTTGCAGAGGTGCCAGAGCTCAATTTTTAAAACATAGATAAATGATATTTTAAGACATGCACTTTTCTTATTCACTTCACGACCATCAATTATCAACATCTTCCATGCTAAGAACGCTAGTGGCAGTTCCCAAGCGGTAAAAGTAAAGGTTTTGACTCCATTGGGAGTTTTTGTTTAATTATTTCAGAGATGAACTCTTTTTCATGTTTGCAGTTTGGGACTGGGCATCCCTATTACCGCCCATTTTCTCGTGCAATGGCGAGTGAATAAACACTTGACCTGAGAATAACCCGCTAGCACGGAAGATATCGACCACCTCCTGTCGTTCCATGAACGATCTAGGTACACAAAACGGATAATTTTTTAGAAGTTTTTAGAGGTGGCACATGCAAATTTACTTAGGACGGCAGGGTAATACCGTATATAGGTAGGTATGGTGGACTCATCTGGAATAACTTTGGGTTCAAGGTTTTTTATGTACAAGCATAATCCCAGCTTAGTACAGGCGAAGGCTAGCAATTTAGATTGAGAAGCGGCCAGCTAGAGAGCAACAACGATCATAACCATGCATATGGGTAAGTAACATTGGACACTAGCATGAGTAGGATATGAACACCATGAACATAGACATTATAGAGTCTATGTTGGTTTTGATTCAACTACATGCATGAACATGTACCAAGTCAAGCCACTTGAACATTCAAAGGAGGATACCATATCATCATACTACATCACAATCATCTTAACGCTATGTTGATATCCAAGATAAATCATTATTAACTCCCAGCTACTTATGCATGGCATGAGAAACTATAATCTCTAATTATCATTGCAAACATGTTTAATCATAATGGGCTGAAGCATGGATACTAGGTTAAACATATTTACACAGACAAGACAAGTCGAGTCCATGCCAGTTTCTCTTCCCACGGCCAGTTCATCGAATGTCGTCATTATTGCCTTTCAATTGCATGACCAAATGATATGAAAATAATAATAGTACAAGAGTGCCATGGACTAAGCTGGAATCTGCAAACATTTTATTTAACAGGAGAAGACAAGGTAAAATTGGCTCTTATTAGTTCAACAATTATTCATATGAGAGCCACTCAACATTTTCATCGCGGTCTTCTCCTCGGTACAACTTGAATAAAACAAAAGAAATTCAGAGAAACACACTGAAATATTTTTGGAGTTTTTGGTTTTCTTCAACAAGCAAATAAAAGGGAAAAGCAAAAACGAGAAAAACTATTTACACGGGAAAGCTCCCAACAAGCAAAAGAAGAACAAGGAAATCTTTTTGGATTTTCTTTTTAGTACTACTACTAAGCATGCATAGAAAGTAAATTAATTACAACTATTTTTTTGTGTTCCTAAAGTTTTTCAAACACATAAGAAGAAAGCAAGAAAATAAATCTAAGCATGGATGGTACAATGAAAAAGTGTGAACATCGACAAATGGAATGATAAGCATGAATGTAAAGTCGGTGAGAGACACGTACTCCCCCAAGCTTAGGCTTTTGGCCTAACTTGGTAGTGAATCAGTAGCCTGGAAGGTAGTAGGGGTGCTGAGGAGCGGGCATCCACTCATCCCAGTGGTGGGGTGCCTGTTGTGCCGCTTCCGCAGCAGCCTGAGCATTCCGGTAGGCGATGATATCTGCAGGCATAATCATATATCCGCCACTAGCAGCAGAATCAAACAAAGCAGGAGCAGGCAATGGAATAACATCACGAGTCCTCACACTAAAAACCAGGTTACACAGAATAGGGATGTGAGGAGATTCTATATCAGTAAAATGGTGGTGATCCATGGCTGCACGGTCTAGGTAAACTTTGGTCAGAGGGAAATCATGAGGGCGTATCTCAACCTCTCGAAGTGAGCCGCCAAACGAGTAGTACAAGCAATATGCATTAGCCCCCAAGTGCCAAGCAGTGTTGCTTGCAAAGTGCTTGGGACTTTATTCATAAGAGCCATTTCCTTGAAAAATTGCTTTGACAGACATTAGCCTCCAAGTGTCAAGTGTTGTTGCTTGCAAAGGACTTGGGACTTATATTGTTGTAATCCGCCATGAATGCGTTTGACAAATCTGCGCTTCATGCAGGCTGCTACTGCTGAACTGGAATCTCAATTAAATGATGCAAAGACCCGGCTGGCGACTCAGGAAACCGAGACCCAAAAAGCTGAGTCAAAGTTCCAGTTTAGCGTGGCTGAGTCGGAAAAGCTGAAGACCAATTTTGAGGCGGAGAAAAAGACTTGGGCTGAAGAAAAGACTACCTTAACACAGCGAGCTGAAAAAGTAGAGGCAACTCTTGAAGAGGTAACCACTGAGCTCACCATCTTAAAACACCGTGTATCTCAGATGGTTTCTACTATCTTTAGTGAGTCGCCTTATTATTCATCCAAAGTGAGTACTTGTTGTAGTAATATAAACCGCCATTTAACTGATCTGTGATTTACTCAGGTCCCAGGAGCAGCAACCTTAACCAGGACATGCTTCTGAAGCTCAAGGCGGTCTATACTCTTGTTGAGCAATTGTATACCGGAGCTCAGCGTACATTAGCTACCATTTCTCCAACAAACCAAGGACCCAATCTGTTAAGTGATGTGTTGAAGAAACTGTCAATTGTGCCCACCAGAATTCAAGAGATAAAGCAGTCTTGTGCGAGAGCCTGTGCCGTGCCAAAGCATGGGTACCAGAGCTAGACCCGGCTGAGGTGGCTACTGGGTATCCGAGTCTGAAGGAAGATGGTACTCCTTTTGACTAGCAGGACTTTGCTGCTTGTGTCAGAGAAATTCGTCCTCACGCGACAGTGATTGCTGAAGAGACCAATCTTTCCAAGTATCAGCCGGCTTACGATGCAGAGAACCAGAAGATGCATACTCCTGCGTATAAAGTGA
This sequence comes from Triticum urartu, assembly GCF_056163025.1. Taxonomy (NCBI): domain Eukaryota; kingdom Viridiplantae; phylum Streptophyta; class Magnoliopsida; order Poales; family Poaceae; genus Triticum; species Triticum urartu. The sequence continues at coordinate 449,388,243 of NC_141873.1, forward strand.
TGGATTTGATTCCTCTGATTCATAAGCACACTTTCGCTCCTGAAATTGACCCGTCAAATCTTATTGATGACGAAGCTGAATTCTGTGCCTTATGTGGCATTGACTGGTCAACACCGAACTTACAGACGACATAGAAGGATGGAGAATCGGACAAGGATGAACCAGAGGCCTCCAATCAGCAAGGCCAAGAAGATTGAACTGCCTGGCGGTTTATATATTTGATCCTTGAAAAACTTGATCTTATTCGGCTCATGGAGCCATGTAATAGGGTAGTTGAAAGGATCGATATAGTTGACTAGAGTGAAGGAAATATGCCCTAGAGGCAATAATAAAGTTATTATTTATTTCCTTATATCATGATAAATGTTTATTATTCATGCTAGAATTGTATTAACCGGAAACATAATACATGTGTGAATACATAGAGAAACAGAGTGTCACTAGTATGCCTCTACTTGACTAGCTCGTTAATCGAAGATGGTTATGTTTCCTAACCATGAACAAAAGAGTTGTTATTTGATTAACGGGATCACATCATTAGAAGAATGATGTCATTGACATGACCCATTCCATTAGCTTAGCACCCGATCGTTTAGTATGTTGCTATTGCTTTCTTCATGACTTATACATGTTCCTATGACTATGAGATTATGAAACTCCCGTTTGCCGGAGGAACACTTTGTGTGCTACCAAACGTCACAACGTAACTGGGTGATTATAAAGGAGCTCTACAGGTGTCTCCAAAGGTACATGTTGGGTTGGTGTATTTCGAGATTAGGATTTGTCACTCCGATTGTCAGAGAGGTATCTCTGGGCCCTCTCGGTAATGCACATCACATAAGCCTTGCAAGCATTGCAACTAATGAGTTAGTTGTGAGATGATGTAATACAGAACAAGTAAAGAGACTTGCCGGTAACAAGATTGAACTAGGTATTAAGATACCGACGATCGAATCTCGGGCAAGTAACATACCGATGACAAAGGGAACAACGTATGTTGTTATGCGGTCTGACCGATAAAGATCTTCGTAGAATATGTGGGAGCCAATATGAGCATCCAGGTTCCGCTATTGGTTATTGACTGGAGACGTGTCTCGGTCATGTCTACATTGTTCTCGAACCCGTAGAGTCCGCACGCTTAAGGTTTCGATGACAGTTATATTATGAGTTTATGAGTTTTGATGTACCGAAGGAGTTCGAAGTCCCGGATGAGATCGGGGACATGACGAGGAGTCTCGAAATGGTCAAGACGTAAAGATCGATATATTGGACGACTATATTCGGACATCGGAAAGGTTCCGAGTGATTCAGATATTTTTCGGAGTACCGGAGAGTTACGGGAATACGTATTGGGCCTTATTGGGCCATACGGGAAAGAAGAAAAAGGGCCTCAAGGGTGGCCGCACCCCTCCCCTTGGTCTGGTCCGAATTGGACTAGGGAAGGGGGGCGCCCCCTTCCTTCCTTCTCCTTTTCCCTTCCTCTTTTCCTATTCCATATGGGAGGTGGAATCCTACTAGGACTAGGGAGTCCTAGTAGGACTCCACACTTGGCGCGCCCCCTCCTAGGGCCGGCCTCCTCCTCCCTTGCTCCTTTATATACGGGGGCAGGGGGGCACCTCTAGACACACAAGTTGATCCTCGTGATCATTTTCTTAGCCGTGTGCGGTGCCCCCCTCCACCATAATCCTCGATAATATTGTAGCGGTGCTTAGGCGAAGCCCTGTGACGGTAGAACATCAAGATCGTCACAACGCCGTCGTGCTGACGGATCTCTACCCCGACACTTTGCTGGATCGGAGTCCGGGGATCGTCATCGAGCTGAATGTGTGCTAGAACTCGGAGGTGCCGTAGTTTCGGTGCTTGATCGGTCGGGCCATGAAGACGTATGACTACATCAACCGCGTTGTCATAACGCTTCCGCTGTCGGTCTACGAGGGTACGTAGACAACACTCTCCCCTCTCATTGCTATGCATCACCATGATCTTGCGTGTGCGTAGGAAAATTTTGAAATTACTACGTTCCCAACAGTGGTATCAGAGCCTAGGTTGTATGCGTTGATGTTGTGCACGAGTAGAACACAAGTGAGTTATGGGCGATATAAGTCATACTGCTTACCAGCATGTCATACTTTGGTTCGGCGGTATTGTTGGACGAAGCAGCCCGGACCGACATTACGCGTACGCTTACGCGAGGCCGGTTCTCCCGACGTGCTTTGCACAAAGGTGGCTAGCGGGTGACAGTTTCTCCAACTTTAGTTGAACCGAGTGTGGCTACGCCCGGTCCTTGCGAAGGTTAAAACAACACCAACTTGACAAACTATCATTGTGGTTTTGTTGCGTAGGTAAGATTGGTTCTTGCTTAAGCCCGTAGCAGCCACGTAAAACTTGCAACAACAAAGTAGAGGACGTCTAACTTGTTTTTGCAGGGCATGTTGTGATGTGATATGGTCAAGACATGATGCTAAATTTTATTGTATGAGATGATCATGTTTTGTAACCAAGTTATCGGCAACTGGCAGGAGCCATATGGTTGTCGCTTTATTGTATGCAATGCAATTGCGCTGTAATGCTTTACTTTATCACTAAGCGGTAGCGATAGTCATGGAAGCATAAGATTGGGGAGACGACAACGATGCTACGATGGTGATCAAGGTGTCGCGCCGGTGACGATGGTGATCACGACGGTGCTTCGAAGATGGAGATCACAAGCACAAGATGATGATGGCCATATCATATCACTTATATTGATTGCATGTGATGTTTATCTTTTATGCATCTTATCTTGCTTTGATTGACGGTAGCATTTTAAGATGATCTCTCACTAATTATCAAGAAGTGTTCTCCCTGAGTATGCACCGTTGCGAAAGTTCTTTGTGCTGAGACACCACGTGATGATCGGGTGTGATAGGCTCTACGTTCAAATACAACGGGTGCAAAACAGTTGCACACGCAGAATACTCAGGTTATACTTGACGAGCCAAGCATATACATATATGGCCTCGGAACACAGAGACCGAAAGGTCGAACGTGAATCATATAGTAGATATGATCAACATAGTGATGTTCACCATTGAAAACTACTCCATCTCACGTGATGATCGGACATGGTTTAGTTGATTTGGATCACGTGATCACTTAGAGGATTAGAGGGATGTCTATCTAAGTGGGAGTTCTTAAGTAATATGATTAATTGTACTTTAATTTATCATGAACTTAGTACTGGTAGTATTAGCATATCTATGTTGTAGATCAATAGCTCGCGTTGTTGCTTTCATATGTTTATTTTGATATGTTCCTAGAGAAAATTGTGTTGAAAGATGTTAGTGGCAATGATGCGGATTGGATCCGTGATCTGAGGTTTATCCTCATTGCTGCACAGAAGAATTATGTCCTTGATGCACCGCTAGGTGACATACCTATTGCAGGAGTAGATGTAGACGTTATGAACGTTTGGCTAGCTCAATAAGATGACTACTTGATAGTTTAGTGCACCATGCTTAACGGCTTAGAATCGGGACTTCAAAGACGTTTTGAACGTCATGGACCATATGAGATGTTCCAGGAGTTGAAGTTAATATTTCAAGCAAATACCTGAGTTGAGAGATATGAAGTCTCCAACAAGTTCTATAGCTAAAAGATGGAGGAGAATCGCTCAACTAGTGAGCATGTGCTCAGATTGTCTGGGTACTACAATTGCTTGAATCAAGTGGGAGTTAATCTTACAGATAAAATAGTGATTGACAGAATTCTCTAGTCACCATCACCAAGTTAGTAGAACTTCGTGATGAACTATGATATGCAAGGGATAACGGAAACGATTCCCAAGCTCTTCATAATGCTGAAATTGACGAAGGTAGAAATCGAGAAAAACATCAAGTGTTGATGGTTGACAAGATCACTAGTTTCAAGAAAAGGGCAAAGGGAAGAAAGGGGAACTTCAAGAAGAACGGCAAGCAAGTTGCTGCTCAAGTGAAAAACCCAAGTCTGGACCTAAGCCTGAAACTGAGTGCTTCTACTGCAAAGGGACTGGTCACTGGAAGCGGAACTATCCCAAGTGATTGGTGGATAAGAAGGTTGGCAAAGTGAACATAAGTATATTTGATATACATGTTACTAATGTGTACTTTACTAGTGTTTATAGCAACCCCTCAGTATTTGATACTAGTTCAGTTGCTAGGATTAGTAACTCGAAACGGGAGTTGCAGAATAAACAGAGACTAGTTAAGGGTGAAGTGACGATGTGTGTTGGAAGTGTGTGCAGAACTAGTGCATTGTACGACGCTGGAGCGACTTCTCTCTTTTCTTTTTTGCTTCTCTCATAGCAGAAGAGTCTGAAATACCCTTGCATAAAAACACAATAGTGAGAGTATGGGTGAAGTGTGTGCAGAACTAGTGCATTGTAAAAGTAGCAGATAGCAGGTGGCTGAAAAATAAATGACAGGAGACATATGATAGCTCTACAACATTGCATGGCAAACAAATTAGATTCTACTCCGTATGATTTTGTAATATATGAGCACAGGAAATGCAGGTACTCCTCCAGCACACCACCACATGTGGTCATATCAAGATAATAGTTGACTGAAAATAAATATGTCAGTCAATTTTTTAATGAACCGTCTGATCTATAAGGAATGGGTAGATGGCCTTCGTCTACTTCCCGCTAGTCACTGTTGACGATCTTTCTCGAACCGCCAGCTACCACGTGCCCAGACCCCTGCCTCCACCGCCCCGCCCTCCCCTCGACCTCACACCACATCCGTGCTTGGCAGCGCCCCCAGGCCATCCCTTTAATCCCGGCCGACCTCCAGATCGGGCGCCAGTAGCTCTAGGCCCCACACGCCCCTAAGATAAACACCGAGGCACTGCTTCCTCGGTGTAATAGGCGGACTAGCGCCTGTTACGCTCGGGAATGGAGCCGTTAATTGGGAATCAACTGACCAGGAATTGAAATTCAGGGGGCGACGGACCTCTAGCTAAGGTGAAATAGTATATGAGGAGAAACCTTGTGCATCGCGAGTTACTAGGAATATCTGGTATCAAGAAGAAGCGGTCAACTAGTGTCTTCTGTGGGATGAATACCATGCAAGCAGACACGTAAGATTTGCACGAACAAGGGAAGAGGAGTACCATTTTCGGTTGTCGGTGTGGTCGCCTCCACATGTCGGACTGATCTTCTTCTTTTTGCCAGGGAAACCGATGTTCTGGAGGAGGGTGCAGGCTTGGACGAACCTATGGCCAAATTTTTGACTGTGTTGCCGTGGCCGTATGTCGGCGGAGGGGAAGCAGATCCGAGGCGGCGAAGGACGGCGTAGCAGGAACTACTCCGGTGCGGTGGAGGGTGGTGAAGTTGGAGCGACAGCGGTGAGGCGCAGGACGATGTGGTTGAACTGGCTCGGGTATGGACGGCTCGGCCTCGGCTTCAACTACTAGCCATGGAGGGCGTTGCGGTTGAGGTGGTGGTGGACGACGATGTTGGGGTATCGGCTCCGGCGTGATGGAGGAGGGCGGCGGTTGATGGGTGGAATGGTGTGGCGGACGGAGGATGCCGTGATTTTGCCGTTGGTGGAGAGGTAGTTTTTGTGCCCACGGAGTACGAATGGGGAATCGGATGGGTGGGCGGGGGGGGGGGGGGGGAGGGGGGAGAACCATGTTTCGGTCTGGGACGCGCTTGTTTTTGGCTTTTTTGAACAGAAGATGGGATGCGCTTGTTGATGTCTACTACACAACCTTCTTCTTGTAGACGTTGTTGGGCCTCCAAGTGCAGAGGTTTGTAGGACAATAGCAAATTTCCCTCAAGTGGATGACCTAAGGTTTATCAATCCGTAGGAGGCGTAGGATGACGATGGTCTCTCTCAAGCAACCCTGCAACCAAATAACAAAGAGTCTCTTGTGTCCCCAACACACCCAATACAATGGTAAATTGTATAGGTGCACTAGTTCGGCGAAGAGATGGTGATACAAGTGCAATATGGATGGTAGATATAGGTTTTTGTAATCTGAAAATCTAAAAACAGCAAGGTAACTAATGATAAAAGTGAGCGTAAACGGTATTGCAATGCTAGTAATCAAGGCCTAGGGTTCATACTTTCACTAGTGCAAGTTCTCTCAACAATAATAACATAACTGGATCATATAACTATCCCTCAACATGCAACAAAGAGTCACTCCAAAGTCACATATAGCAGAGAACAAACGAAGAGATTATGGTAGGGTACGAAACCACCTCAAAGTTATCCTTTCTGATCGATCTATTCAAGATTCCGTAGTAAAATAACATGAAGCTATTCTTTCCGTTCGATCTATCATAGAGTTCGTACTAGAATAATACCTTAAGACACAAATCAACCAAAACCCTAATGTCACCTAGATACTCCAATGTCACCTCAAGTATCCGTGGGTATGATTATACGATATGCATCACACAATCTCAGATTCATCTATTCAAACCAACACAAAGTACTTCAAAGAGTGCCCCAAAGATTCTACCGGAGAGTCAAGACGAAAATGTGTGCCAACCCCTATGCATAGGTTCATGGGCGAAACCCGCAAGTTGATCACCAAAACATACATCAAGTGGATTAATATAATGCCCCATTGTCACCACGGGTATCCCACGCAAGACATACATCAAGTGTTCTCAAATCCTTAAAGACTCAATCCATAAGATAACTTCAAAGGGAGAACTCAATTCATTACAAGAGAGTATAGGGGGAGAAACATCATAAGATCCAGCTATAATAGCAAAGCTCGCGATACATCAAGATCGTGCCACCTCAAGAACACGAGAGAGAGAGAGAGATCAAACACATAGGTACTGGTACATACCCTCAGCCCCGAGGGAGAACTACTCCCTCCTCGTCATGGAGAGCACCAGGATGATGAAGATAGCCACTGGAGAGGGATTCCCCCCCTTCGGCAGGGTGCCAAAATGGGTCTAGATTGGTTTTCGGTGGCTACGGAGGCTTCTGGCAGCGGAACTCCCGATCTATTGTGCTCCCCGAAGTTTTAGGGTATATGGGTATATATGGGAGGAAGAAGTACGTCAGTGGACCTCTGGGCTGTCCACGAGGCAGGGGGCGCGCCCAGGGGGGTGGGCGCTCCCCCACCCTCATGGGAAGCCCGTGACTCTCCTGGTCCAACTCCAATACTCCGTGGGCCTCTTCTGGTCCAAAAATAAGTTCCGTGAAGTTTCAGATCAATTGGACTCTGTTTGATTTTCCTTTTCTGCGATACTCTAAAACAAGGAAAAAACAGAAACTGGCACTGGGCTCTAGGTCAATAGGTTAGTCCCAAAAATCATATAAAATAGCATATAAATGCATACAAAACATCCAAGGTTGATAATATAATAGCATGGAATAATAAAAAATATAGATACGTTGGAGACGTATCAGCATCCCCAAGCATAATTCCTGCTCGTCCTCGAGTAGGTAAATGATAAAAACAGAATTTTTGATGTGGAATGCTACCTAACATATTTATCCATGTAGTTCTCTTTATTGTGGCAAGAATATTCAGATCCATAAGATTAAAGACAAAAGTTTAATATTGACATAAAAATAATAATACTTCAAGCATACTAACCAAGTAATCATGTCTTCTCAAAATAACATGGCCAAAGAAAGTTATCCCTACAAAATCATATAGTCTGGCTATGCTCTATCTTCACCACACAAAATATTTAAATCATGCACAACCCCGATGACAAGCCAAGCAATTGTTTCATACTTTTGATGTTCTCAAACTTTTTCAATCTTCATGCAATACATGAGCGTGAGCCATGTACATAGCACTATAGGTGGAATAGAATGGTGGTTGTGGAGAAGACAAAAAGGAGAAGATAGTCTCACATCAACTAGGCGTATCAATGGGCTATGGATATGCCCATCAATATATATCAATATGAGTGAGTAGGGATTGCCATGCAATGGATGCACTAGAGCTATAAGTGTATTAAAGCTCAAAAAGAAACTAAGTGGGTGTGCATCCAATTTGCTTGCTCACGAAGACCTAGGGCATTTTGAGGAAACCCATCATTGGAATATACAAGCCAAGTTCTATAGTGAAAGATTCCCACTAGTATATGAAAGTGACAACATAGGAGACTCTCTATCATGAAGATTATGGTGCTACTTTGAAGCACAAGTGTGGTAAAAGGATAGTAGCATTGTCCCTTCTCTCTTTTTCTCTCATTTTTTTATTTTTTTATTATTTTTGGCCTTCTCTTTTTTATGGCCTCTTTTTTTATTTGGGCTTCTTTGGCCTTTTTTCGTCCAGAGTCTCATCCCGACTTGTGGGGGAATCATAGTCTCCATCATCCTTTCCTCACAGGGACAATGCTCTAATAATGATGATCATCACATTTTATTTACTTACAACTCAAAAACTACAACTCTATACTTAGAACAAAATATAACTCTATGTGAATGCCCCCGGCGGTGTACCAGGATGTGCAATGATGCATGAGTGACATTTATGAAAGAATTACGAATGGTGGCTTTGCTACAAATACGATGTCAACTACATGATCATGCAAAGCAGTATGACAATGATAGAGCGTGTCATAATAAGAGGAATGGTGGAAAGTTGCATGGCAATATATCTCGAAATGGCTATGGAAACACCATAATAGGTAGGTATGGTGACTGTTTTGAGGAAGGTATATGGTGGGTTTAAGGTACCGGCGAAAGTTGCGCGGTACTAGAGAGGCTAGCAATGGTGGAAGGGTGAGAGTGCGTATAATCGATGGACTCAACATTAGTCATAAATAACTCACATACTTATTGCAAAAATCTATTAGTTATCGAAACAAAGTACTACGTGCATGCTCCTAGGGGGATAGATTGGTAGGAAAGATCATCGCTCGTCCCCGATCGCCACTCATAAGGAAGACAATCAATAAATAAATCATGCTCCGACTTCATCACATAACGGTTCACCATACGTGCATGCTACGGGAATCACAAACTTTAACACAAGTATCTCTCAAATCCACAACTACTCAACTAGCATGACTCTAATATCACCATATCCATATCTCAAAACAATCATAAGGAATCAAACTTCTCATAGTATTCAATGCACTTTATATGAAAGTTTTTATTATATCCCACTTGGATGCCTATCATATTAGGACTAAATTCATAACCAAAGAAAATTACCATGTTGTTTAGGACTCTCAAAATAATATAAGTGACGCATGAGAGTTCATCTATTTCTATTAAATAAAACCACCACCGTGCTCTAAAAAGATATAAGTTAAGCACTAGAGCAACAACAAACTACTCCGAAAGATATAAGTGAAGATTAATGAGTAGTCGAATAATCATGCAACTATATGAAGACTCTCTAACATTTAAGAATTTCAGATCTTGGTATTTTATTCAAGCAGCAAGCAAAACTAAATAAAATAAAATGACGCTCCAAGCAAAACACATATCATGTGGTAAATAAAAATATAGCTCCAAGTAAAGTTACCGATGAACGAAGACGAAAGAGGGGATGCCTTCCAGGGCATCCCCAAGCTTAGGCTTTTTGGTGTCCTTGAATATTACCTTGGGGTGCCTTGGGCATCCCCAAGATTAGGCTCTTGCCACTCCTTATTCCATAGTCCATCGAATCTTTACCCAAAACTTGAAAACTTCACAACACAAAACTTAACAGAAAACTCGTAAGCTCCGTTAGCGAAAGAAAACAAAACACCCCTTCAAGGTACTGTAATTAAATCATTCTTTATTTATATTGGTGTTAAACCTACTGTATTCCAACTTCTCTATGGTTCATACCCTCCGATACTACTCATAGATTCATCAAAATAAGCAGACAACACATAGAAAACAGAATCTGTCAAAAACAGAACAGTCTGTAGTAATTTGTATCTAACGCAAGTTCTGGAACCCCAAAAATTCTAAAATAAATTGATGGAAGTGAGGAATTTATCTATTAATCATCTTCAAAAATAATTAACTAAATAGCACTTTCCAAATAAAAATGGCAGCAATTCTCGTGAGCGCCAAAGTTTCTGTTTTTTACAGCAAGATCAACAAGACTCTCCCCAAGTCTTCCCAACGGTTCTACTTGGCACAAACACTAATTAAAACATAAAAACTCAATAATAACAGAGTCTAGATAAATTATTTATTGCTAAACAGGGCAAAAATTAAGGAACAAAAATAAAATTGGGTTGCCTCCCAACAAGCGCTATCATTTAACGCCCCTAGCTCGGCATGATGATTTCAACAATGCTCAAATAAAAGATAAGAATTGTAACATAAAGAGAGCATGAAGAATATGACTAGAACATTTAAGTCTAACCCATTTCCTATGCATAGGGATTTTGTGAGCAAACAACTTGTGGGAACAAGAATCAACTTGCATAGGAGGGTAAAACAAGCATAACTTCAAAACTTTAAGCACCTAGAGAGGAAACTTGATATTATTGCAATTCCTACAAGCATATATTCCTCCCTCATAATAATTTTCAGTAGCATCATGAATGAATTCAACAATATAACCAGCACCTAAAGCATTCTTTTCATGATCTACAAGCATAGAAATTTTATTACTCTCCACACAAGCAAAATTCTTCTCATGAATAATAGTGGGAGCAAACTCAACAAAATAATTATCATGTGAGGCATAATCCAATTGAAAACTAAAATCATGATGACAAGTTTCATGGATATCATTATTATTTATAGCATACAAGTCATCAATATAATCATCATAGATAGCAACGTTGTTCTCATAATCAATTGGAACCTCTTCCGGAATAGTGGATTCATCAAAAAATAAAGTCATGACCTCTCCAAATCCACTTTCATCAATATAATCATCATAAATAGGAGGCATGCTTTAATCATAATAAATTTGCTCATAAAAACTTGGGGGACAAAAAATATCATCTTCATCAAACATAGCTTCCCCAAGCTTGTGGTTTTGCATATCATTAGCATCATGGATATTCAAGAAATTCATACTAACAACATTGCAATCATACTCATCATTCAAATATTTAGTGCCAAACATTTTAATGCATTCTTCTTCTAACAATTTGACACAATTTTCCTTTCCATCATACTCACGAAAGATATTAGAAAGATGAAGCGTATGAGGCAAACTCAATTCCTTTTTTTAGTTTTATTTTATATACTAAACTAGTGCTAAAACAAGAAACAAAAAGATTCGATTGCAAGATCTAAAGATATACCTTCAAGCGCTAACCTCCCCGGCAACGGCGCCAGAAAAGAGCTTGATGTCTACTACACAACCTTCTTCTTGTAGACTTTGTTGGGCCTCCAAGTGCAGAGGTTTGTAGGACAATAGCAAATTTCCCTCAAGTGGATGACCTAAGGTTTATCAATCCGTAGGAGGCGTAGGATGAAGTTGGTCTCTCTCAAGCAACCCTGCAACCAAATAACAAAGAGTCTCTTGTGTCCCCAACACACCCAATACAATGGTAAATTGTATAGGTGCACTAGTTCGGCGAAGAGATGGTGATACAAGTGCAATATGGATGGTAGATATAGGTTTTTGTAATAGGAAAATATAAAAACAGCAAGGTAACTAATGATAAAAGTGAGTGTAAACGGTATTGCAATGCTAGTAAACAAGGCCTAGGGTTCATACTTTCACTAGTGCAAGTTCTCTCAACAATAATAACATAATTGGATCATATAACTATTCCTCAACATGCAACAAAGAGTCACTCCAAAGTCACTAATAGCGGAGAACAAACGAAGAGATTATGGTAGGGTACGAAACCACCTCGAAGTTATCCTTTCTGATCGATCTATTCAAGAGTCTGTAGTAAAATAACATGAAGCTATTCTTTCCGTTCGATCTATCATAGAGTTCGTACTAGAATAACACCTTAAGACACAAATGAACCAAAACCCTAATGTCACCTAGATACTCCAATGTCACCTCAAGTATCCGTGGGTATGATTATACGATATGCATCACACAATCTCAGATTCATCTATTCAAACCAACACAAAGTACTTCAAAGAGTGCCCCAAAGATTCTAACGGAGAGTCAAGACGAAAACGTGTGCCAACCCCTATGCATAGGTTCATGGGCGGAACCCGCAAGGTGATGACCAAAACATACATCAAGTGGATCAATAGAATACCCCATTGTCACCACGGGTATCCCACGCAAGACATACATCAAGTGTTCTCAAATCCTTAAAGACTCAATCCAATAAGATAACTTTAAAGGGAAAACTCAATTCATTACAAGAGAGCAGAGGGGGAGTAACATCATAATATCCAACTATAATAGCAAAACTCGCGATACATCAAGATCGTACCACCTCAAGAACACGAGAGAGAGAGAGAGATCAAACACATAGCTACTGGTACATACCCTCAGCCCCGAGGGAGAACTACTCCCTCCTCGTCAGGGAGAGCACCAGGATGATGAAGATGGCCACCAGAGAGGGATTCCCCCCCTCCGGCAGGGTGCCGGAACGGGTCTAGATTGGTTTTCGGTGGCTACGGAGGCTTCTGGCGGTGGAACTCCCGATCTATTGTGCTCCCCGAAGTTTTTAGGGTATATATGGGAGGAAGAAGTACGTCGGTGGACCTCCGGGTTGTCCACGAGGCAGGGGGGCGCGCCCAGAGGGGTGGGCGCGCCCCCACCCTTGTGGGCAGCCCGGGACTCTCCTGGTCCAACTCCGATACTCCATGGGCCTCTTCTGGTCCAAAAATAAGTTCCGTGAAGTTTCAGGTCAATTGGACTCCATTTGATTTTCCTTTTCTGCGGTACTCCAAAACAAGGAAAAAACAAAAACTGGCACTGGGCTCTAGGTTAATAGGTTAGTCCCCAAAATCATATAAAATAGCATATAAATGCATATAAAACATCCAAGGTTGATAATATAATAGCATGGAACAAAAAAATTATAGATACGTTGGAGACGTATCACTTGTTTGAAATTTGGGGAAAGTACAAACTTTGCCCCCCTCTTAAATTTCGAACCTACTGCGGGTCAGGGGTAGGATGGTAATCCCAGGTGTCCCAAATAGTGGGCGGGAGCGATTTCGGCCACGCGCATGTGTGCTTAGGCGACCATTGTGCATGAATGTTTTTCGGAGGCGGTTGCGTGGCGTCTAGATGAAGCTACAAACCTACCCCGGTTTAGACCTTTGGACGTTGGGCCGGTAGGTTTCACGGGTCGGAGTTATTAGAAAAGTAATTTCCTTGTACTACCAAACATTGGTCTCACGCGGTTTCGGGCGAGTAGAGGCTCTTTTGGCGCTTCGTTCGAAATTTTGAAACATAAGCATTCACGTTTAGAGTACTCTTGAACTTTGAGGATTGACCTAAATAGACAACGTTAAATTTGACCTTGTATGTTTGAAAACCTCATTAAATTATCCGCTTGTTTTTGAAATTTTGACACTTGAAAATCCTATAACTATGATTATTTTGGAATGGAGGAGCTAAATTAGAATCTATTTTGTACACGACTACATATGCTATTATGTACAAAATAAGAGCAAAGATTGGTGCCCCCATAATTTAGGTATGATTTACAAATGCCATGATATCAAATTCAAATAATTGAATGGACTTCATGTTGAATTCGATTTTTTTAAACCACCTTAAGTTGAATTCAAATGTATGCTAGTTCATAGGTAGCTATTTATAATGTTCATTGTGTAACTTTCGTATGTATAATGTGCTTTACACACACAACATGAACTATACTCACGTTTATATTCGATTGCTAAAGCGATGCATTGTCTAGAGTTCAAAAATACTAACTATGTGGATCAATTGTGTCGAATAATAACATAGACATGCTCAAATTCGATAGAATCTAGATGTTTGATGGATCAATGACCGTTCCTTACGTGAATTGCAAATATCATGATCCCATCCTAATATTTGGATACAATTTATATCTTTAATCAATGTGTACAACAGTCTTGTACATGTAGTTTCACTCTCCATCGGTGGTCTCTCACACATGCTCACACACTCTCTCCCAAGTTGTCTTTTGATATGTCTCCAACATATCTATAATTTTTTTTATTGTTCCATGCTATTATATTATCAACCTTGGATATTTTATATGCATTAATATGCTATTTTATATGATTTTTGGGACTAACCTATTAACCTAGAGCCCAGTGGCAGTTTCTATTTTCCCCCTTGTTTTTAAGTATCGCAGAAAAGGAAAATCAAACGGAGTCCAATTGACCTGAAACTTCACGGAGATCATTTTTGGACCAGAAGAAGCCCACAGAGTACCGGAGGTGGGCCAGAAGAGTCCCGAGGCCACCACGAGGGTGGGGGGCGCGCACTACCCCCCTGGGCGCGCCCCCTGCCTCGTGGCCCCCCTGACCGACTTCTTTCTCCTATATATATCAACATACCCTAGAAACTTGGCACAGCAGAATAGATCGAGAGTTCCGCCGCCAGAAGCCTCAGTAGACACCGAAAACCAATCTAGACCCGTTCTGGCACCCTGCCGGAGGGGGATTCCTCTCCGGTGGCCATCTTCATCATCTCGGCGCTCTCCATGATGAGGAGGGAGTAGTTCTCCCTCGGGGCTGAGCGTATGTACTAGTAGCTATGTGTTTGATCTCTCTCTCTCTCTTGTGTTCTTGAGGTGGTACGATCTTGATGTATCGCGAGCTTTGCTATTATAGTTGGATCTTATGATGTTTCTCCCCCTCTACTCTCTTGTGAGGGATTGAGTTTTCCCTTTGAAATTGTTGGATCTAGAAGTAGATGTGTCTAAAGGGGGGGGGATTAGACACTTCGTGCTAAAGTTGCAATTTTTTAATCTTTTTCGGTTCAAGTGGAGTTTAGGCACAATTTCAATACACACAATACATATCAAGCAAGCATGCAAAGAGTATATGAGCAGCGGAATGTAAAGCATGCAACTTGCAAGAATGTAAAGGGAAGGATTTGGAGAGATCAAACGCAATTGGAGACACGGATGTTTTTCCCGTGGTTCGGATAGGTGGTGCTATCCTACATCCACGTTGATGGAGACTTCAACCCACGAAGGGTAACGGTTGCGCGAGTCCACACAGGGCTCCACCCAAGGGCAATGGTTGCGCGACTCCACGAAGGGCTCCACCCACGAAGGGTCCACGAAGAAGCAACCACCCACAAAGGGTCCACGATGAAGCAACCTTGTCTATCCCACCATGGCCATCGCCCACGAAGGACTTGCCTCACTAGCGGTAGATCTTCACGAAGTAGGCGATCTCCTTGACCTTACAAACTCCTTGGTTCAACTCCACAATCTTGTCGGAGGCTCCCAAGTGACACCTAGCCAATCTAGGAGACACCACTCTCCAAGAAGTAACAAATGGTGTGTAGGTAATGAACTCCTTGCTCTTGTGCTTCAAATGATAGTCTCCCCAACACTCAACTCTCTCTCATAGGATTTGGATTTGGTGGAAAGAAGATTTGAGTGGAAAGCAACTTGGGAAGGCTAGAGATCAAGATTCATATGGTAGGAATGGAATGTCTTGGTCTCAACACATGAGTAGGTGGTTCTCTCTCAGAACAAATGAGTTGGAATGATGTGTGTGTTCTGATGGCTCTCTCACTCAATGAGAAAGAGGTGGAGGGGTATATATAGCCTCCACACAAAATCCAACCGTTACACACAATTTACCAATCTCGGTGAGACCGAATCAGAAAACTCGGTCTGACCGAAATAGTAAACCTAGTGACCGTTAGGAATTTCGGTGGGACTGACATGCAACTCGGTAGGACCGATTCGGTTAGGGTTTGGGCATAACGTAATCTCGGTGAGACCGATTACACAAACTCGGTGGGACCGATTTGGGTAATAGGTGAAACTGAGATTTGGTCAAGCAAACTCGGTGGGACCGATTGCATATCTCGGTGGGACTGAGAATATTGCAATGGGTAACAGAGAGTTTGCAAGCCCATCTCGGTGAGACCGAGATCCCATCGGTGAGACCGAGCTGATTAGGGTTTGGCAGTGGCTTATGACAAGTGAAACTCGGTGGCGCCGGATAGGAAAAATCGGTAGGACCGAGTTTGGCTTAGGGTTTAGGTAATATGTGGATATGGGAAAGTAGTTGAGGATTTTGGAGCATATCATTAAGCACATGAAGCAAGAGGCTCATTAAGCAACACCTCATCCCTCCTTGATAGTATTGGCTTTTCCTATGGACTCAATGTGATCTTGGATCACTAAAATGTAAAAGTGAAGAGTCTTGAGCTTGAAGCTTTAGCCAATCCCTTGTCCTTAGCATCTTGAAGGAGTTCCCACAACCTTTAGTCCATGCCACTTCATTGTTGAACTTATCTGAAACATGCTAGATAGAAGTGTTAGTCCAACAAGAGATATGTTGTCATCAATTATCAAAACCACCTAGGGAGCACTTGTGCTTTCAATCTCCCCCTTTTTGGTAATTGATGGCAACATACATAAAAGCTTTAGATAAAGATATACAAAACAACAAGTAAAGCTTTGGAAGAACATGTAGCAAGCATAGGCTCCCCCTACATGTATGCACTCATGTAAATATGAAATATAGAGGCATGTGAGAGCATAATCATGACAGAGTAGACAATGTGTTACATGTATCTTGGCCATATGCATCAGAGCAAAAGATTATTAAGGAAAATACCTTCATGCTTATGAGTCCTTCTTGCAAACAGTATGTACATAAGCAAGAACTCCTCATACTCATGATTTTGACGCATATACTTACCTTGTGGTCTCGAGTTGGCTGAGGATGGAATGAACCTGCAAACAAGGTTATATAACACAGGTACGTACACTAGCCAGAGCAAACAAAAGAAACCACAAGAATGCCAAGACTGGGATGACATGTAGAGAGTGATAACATTGGATTCAACATGTCCCCAAGAATAAAGATATGCAATGAATTTGGCTGATTTCTTTTCCCTTAGGTGTCTTGCTCCCCCTGAATCTTACATGGGATATTGGGAGAAGATAGGAAACAGAAAATCAGAGCTGAATAGAACTTAATTCAAATGAGTTCATATGAACATGTCTTTCCCCCAAAAAGACATGTGGCATCTCTCCTCTTGAACATCAAGCATCTGGGATCCTTGAGACTTTCTCTCCCCCTTAATACTTTTTCTCTCCCTTGGTGTGATCTCTCTTTCCTACAAGCTTTGATGTGATCTCTCTCTCCCCCTTTGACATCAATTTCCAAGAAGGTTTTTCCTGGAATCCATCGAATAGGTTTGGTCCTTGAGATTTAGCATAAAGCAGAGGATAAAATTGTAATGCTTGTGGAGGACAAGATTCATTGAGTGGAGCTGGATCAGGAGAAGGGTAGAACAAGTGGCAAACTGTTTTTCTGATTGCAAAGTCGGTGGCACCGAGTGGCACATTTCGGTGGTACCGAAAAGATTCGGTTGGACCGAAATTTGCAAGTCGGTGAAACCGAGTTTACACAGAGAAAAACACTTGTCATCTCAGCTCACTAGTCAATAAGATCTCACAAAGATTTGCAATGAATTAGCTGAAGGATTTGCAAGAAATTTGATGCAGAAATATGCACAACAAAAACAAACAGGAAAAGAGTGAAAGTTTCTAGATGAAGTTTTTTTTGTGTGAGAGAGAAGGAAACAAATATGCAAGGAACAAATGCAATAACTCAGAAAAGGACACAAGAGAACTTCATCTAGAATTGGGCGGTGACATAGTCACCTATGTTAGAGTATATTGACTTAGGAGTCAAGTGAGGACACTTGATCATAGATCATACTCATCGTTTAAGCTCAAAATGGGGTTACCATTTTTCGTTTAAGCATCTTGATATATTCACATCTTGTTGAGTTGCTTTGACTCATGTCTTGGAGTAAAGCTTCTCTAAGATGGAATGACATACCTTGGGTGGTGATGTGGTTCTTGCTCATGTAGTTGAACTTGTGTGGGTGCTCAGGGTTGATGTAGTTCATCAAGAGTTGGGAGCACCACTTGTAGTTTGAGTTCATCTACCTACATGGGTTAGTTCTTGCAAGTAAGAGCACTTGTGTATCCAAAAATGACAATCATGAAGCTTAACATAGAATTTGTCAAAGGATATGTTTGAATGGTTTTGTGCTTCCTCGTCTTCAACCACTATTGTGTAGAGTCTTGGTCTTGTAGAGATTGCTCAAGATGTGAGTGAGTTGCAATCTCATGGAATTAAATTCAACCAAGCACCTACATGGGTTAGACATCATGCAAGGTGCAAATATATCCAAGACATAAGATAGTTATCATAAGAGATACATCATGGATTAGTTATAAGCTCATGTCTTGCATGTAGCGAATGGAGTTTCTACTCCAAGTTCGAAGCATCAGTGATGTTCAATTCTCCTCTCAACCTGCAAAACACTTTCTCATCAAGCGGTTTAGTGAATATATCTGCTAATTGCTTATCGGTGCGAACATGCTTAAGATTGATGTCACCCTTAGCAACATGATCTCGAATGAAATGATGACGAACTTCAATATGCTTAGTTCGAGAATGTTGTACAGGATTATGACCAATTTTGATAGCACTTTCATTGTCACAAAGCAGTGGAACATGTTTCACATAAATCCCATAATCTTTAAGAGTTTGGGTCATCCAAAGTAATTGAGCACAACATGAACCAGCGGCAATGTATTCCGCTTCGGCGGTGGATAAGGATACCGAGTTTTGTTTCTTGGAAGACCAAGACACAAGAGATCTACCAAGAAATTGACAAGTACCCGAAGTGGACTTTCTATCAACCTTGTCTCCGACATAATCTGAGTCGGAATAGCCCACAAGGTCAAAAGAAGACCTCTTAGGATACCAAATGCCAAAATTTGGTGTATGGATTAAATATCTCACTATCCTTTTCACAGCCTTAAGATGACAATCTTTAGGAGCAGCTTGATATCGTGCACACATGCACATACTTAGCATAATATCGGGACGTGAAGCACATAGGTATAACAATGAACCAATCATAGAGCGATAAACCTTTTGATCAACAGGTTCACCATCTTTGGTCAAATCATTATATCCACTAGTAGGCATGGGTGTAGACATACCTTTGCATTCTTGCATATTGAACTTCTTGAATAAGTCCTTGGTGTACTTTGTTTGAGAGACAAATGTACCTTCCTTAGTTTGCTCGATTTGCAACCCGAGAAAGAATTTGAGTTCACTCATCATAGACATCTCAAACTTCTCTGACATTAGCTTTCCAAACTTTTCACTAAAGAGAGGGTTAGTTGAACCAAATATGATGTCATCAACATAAATTTGGCATACAAATAGTTCTCCATTAACCCTTTTAGTAAAAAGAGTAGAATCAATTTTACCAATTTCAAAACCACTTGTAGTAAGAAACTTGGTCAAGCATTTATACCATGCTCTAGGAGCTTGTTTAAGACCATAAAGAGCTTTGTGAAGTTTGTAAACATGATTTGGTTTCTTAGGATTGACAAATCCGGGAGGTTGTTTGACATAAACTTCCTCCTCTATTTCTCCATTTACAAAAGCACTTTTAATGTCCATTTGGTACAAGGTGATATTATGGTGATTAGCATAGGCAAGTAAGATGCAAATGGACTCAAGTCTAGCAACGGGAGCATACGTCTCACCATAGTCCATACCTTCGACTTGTGTGTATCCTTGGGCGACGAGACGTGCTTTGTTGCGAACCACTTGTCCATCTTCATCTTGCTTATTGCGAAACACCCATTTGGTACCAATGATGTTGTGGTTGTTGTCGGGCTTCTCAACCAATGTCCAAACTTGGTTTCTCTCAAAATTATGTAGCTCTTCATGCATAGCGTTTATCCAATCCGGATCTTCCAAAGCTTCTTCAACCTTCATTGGTTCAATGCTCGAGATGAATGAATAGTTTTCACAAAAGTTAGCTAAACGAGTTTTTGAGCGAGTGATTCTCCCGGTTTGTATATCATTGAGGATTTGCTCGACGGGATGATCTTTGGCAATTCTTGCTCGAACTCGTGAGAGCTTTTGCTTGGGTCTTTGTTGAGCATCTTCTTCATCTTGTTCTTCTTCTTGGCCTTCTTCATTGTTGACGTCGTCGTTCTCTTTTCGTGGTGGAGAAGGAGGTTGTTGATGTTCATCTTGACGTACTTCCTCGTTTTCTTCATCTTGGTGTGGCCCACTTGTGGATGCTTCCGTGTCGATTCTTGGTTCACCTTGTCGTGAAGTAGAAGCTTCCACTTGGACAGACGGAGTACTCTCCTTCACCTTTGTTGGACGAATTTTGCCAATAGACAAGGCTTGAATTGCTTCTGAGGGGTCTTTGTCTCCTACATCAATTGGCAATTGCTCTACTTGCGAGCCATTAGATTCATCAAACTTCACATCTACCGTCTCTTCAACCTTTTGGGTGAAATTGTTGTAGACACGGTAAGTGTGAGAGTTTGATCCATAACCAAGTAGAAAACCTTCATGAGATTTAGGAGCAAACTTTGAACGACGATGCTTATCAAGAATGTAGCACTTTGAGCCGAATACTCGAAAGTATCCAACTTGAGGCTTGTTACCGGTGAGGAGCTCGTATGCCGTCTTGACGAGTAGCTTGTGAAGATATAAGCGATTTGTTGCGTGACAAGCTGTCTCAACCGCTTCTGCCCAAAAGTGCTTTGGCGTCTTGTATTCATCAAGCATTGTTCTTGCCATTTCGATGAGCATCCGGTTCTTCCTCTCAACAACTCCATTTTGTTGAGGTGTGTATGTAGCCGAGAACTCGTGTGAAATCCCTTCTTCGTCAAGAAAGGTGTCCACATTTGCGTTCTTGAACTCCGTTCCGTTGTCACTCCGAACCTTCTTGATCTTCACATCAAACTGATTTTGGGCTTTCCTAGCGAAGTTTCTGAAGATCTTCTGGACCTGCGACTTGTCATTAAGAAAGAACACCCACGTAAATCTTGAAAAATCATCAACTATAACTAGACCAAAAGAATTTCCACCGAGACTCTTGTAGGCATTGGGACCAAAAAGATCCATGTGAAGCAGCTCGAGTGGCCTCCTTGTGGTCATGATGTTCTTCACGTGATGTCTTCCTCCAACCTATTTACCTGCTTGACAAGCACTGCAAAGTCTATCCTTATCAAATATGACATCGTTAACTCCAAGGATATGATTTCCTTTAATAAGCTTGTCAAGGTTTCTCATGCCAACGTGACCTAGTCGTCTATGCCACAACCAGCCTTTTGAGGATTTAGCAACAAAGCAAGTTTTAGGTTGTGCCTTTTTAGAGAAATCGACAATGTAAAGATCACCTCTACGCATACCCGTAAAGACCATTTTATGATTGTCTCGACGAAATACTTGGCAATCTACTTCAGTAAATAGGACGTTCAAACCGAAATCAGCAAGTCTAGATACTGAAAGTAAGTTATAGCCAAGAGATTCAACGAGCATGACATTTTGAATGGAACTATCATGTGAGATGGCCACCTTACCAAGGCCAACCACTTTACCCTTTGAATTATCACCAAAGGTGACATATTTTTGAGGGCCGTTGTTTTCAGCAAGTTCACGGAACATCTCTTCATCTCCGGTCATATGATCAGTGCATCCACTATCAAGAACCCATTCCTTTCCTCCTGATTCATATCCCCGAAGATTTGCCATAAGACCAAAATGTCTCATTGCATTATCAAGATCGAAGTCACTATCATCATCATCATCATCATATTCATGTTCATCATGATCTTGTGACTCATCATTTCCTAGAGAGGGTAATTCATTAGATAAATGATCAAAGTGGTTACTTTTATGAATTCTTATAGCTTTGAGTATGATATCATTAATGATTCCAACATCTCCTTTAGCATGCTTAAGATTGGCAAGTTCAAGAAGACATTTACCAAAACTAGGATCGCTAGAGTTCATCTTACTCAAGGCAATAGATTTATGGAGAATTTCATCCAAAGTTTTCAAGGAGTGATTGGGAAACCGTTCCTCAAGAAATTTCCATATAGTATAGGCGCAATTTTGAGTAGGCAAACTAGCAATCAAATCTTTGGGCAATCCTCTAATGATGAGCTCAATAGTTCTAAGATTGCGAATCATGTTAATATCTTCATCTAGGGTAGGATGCAAGGGATCAATATAGGGTGCACAAGGACTAGCAATATACTTGTTCAAATGATATTGATTGAAGATTACAAGCATCTCATTTTTCCACTCATGAAAATACTTTCCATCAAGAATAGGAACTCTATGTCTAAGACTCCCTAGAGTAGACACATCCATCTTCCTCCAATGGTGATTAAACCAAGGCAATGGAGACCAAAGCTCTGATACCACTTGTTGGATCTAGAAGTAGATGTGTCTAAAGGGGGGGGGGGATTAGACACTTCGTGCTAAAGTTGCAATTTTTTAATCTTTTTCAGTTCAAGTGGAGTTTAGGCACAATTTCAATACACACAATACATATCAAGCAAGCATGCAAAGAGTATATGAGCAGCGGAATGTAAAGCATGCAACTTGCAATAATGTAAAGGGAAGGATTTGGAGAGATCAAACACAATTGGAGACACGGATGTTTTTCCCGTGGTTCGGATAGGTGGTGCTATCCTACATCCACGTTGATGGAGACTTCAACCCACGAAGGGTAACGGTTGCGTGAGTCCACACAGGGCTCCACCCAAGGGCAATGGTTGCGCGACTCCACGAAGGGCTCCACCCACGAAGGGTCCACGAAGAAGCAACCACCCACAAAGGGTCCACGAAGAAGCAACCTTGTCTATCCCACCATGGCCATCGCCCACGAAGGACTTGCCTCACTAGCAGTAGATCTTCACGAAGTAGGCGATCTCCTTGCCCTTACAAACTCCTTGGTTCAACTCCACAATCTTGTCGGAGGCTCCCAAGTGACACCTAGCCAATCTAGGAGACACCACTCTCCAAGAAGTAACAAATGGTGTGTAGGTAACGAACTCCTTGCTCTTGTGCTTCAAATGATAGTCTCCCCAACACTCAACTCTCTCTCATAGGATTTGGATTTGGTGGAAAGAAGATTTGAGTGGAAAGCAACTTGGGAAGGCTAGAGATCAAGATTCATATGGTAGGAATGGAATGTCTTGGTCTCAACACATGAGTAGGTGGTTCTCTCTCAGAACAAATGAGTTGGAATGATGTGTGTGTTCTGATGGCTCTCTCACTCAATGAGAAAGAGGTGGAGGGGTATATATAGCCTCCACACAAAATCCAACCGTTACACACAATTTACCAATCTTGGTGGGACCGAATCAGAAAACTCGGTCTGACCGAAATAGTAAACCTAGTGACCGTTAGGAATTTCGGTGGGACTGACATGCAACTCGGTAGGACCGATTCGGTTAGGGTTTGGGCATAACGTAATCTCGGTGAGACCGATTACACAAACTCGGTGGGACCGATTTGGGTAATAGGTGAAACTGAGATTTGGTCAAGCAAACTCGGTGGGACCGATTGCATATCTCGGTGGGACCGAGAATATTGCAATGGGTAACAGAGAGTTTGCAAGCCCATCTCGGTGAGACCGAGATCCCATCGGTGAGACCGAGCTGATTAGGGTTTGGCAGTGGCTTATGACAAGTGAAACTCGGTGGCGCCGGATAGGAAAAATCGGTAGGACCGAGTTTGGCTTAGGGTTTAGGTCATATGTGGACATGGGAAAGTAGTTGAGGATTTTGGAGCATATCATTAAGCACATGAAGCAAGAGGCTCATTAAGCAACACCTCATCCCTCCTTGATAGTATTGGCTTTTCCTATGGACTCAATGTGATCTTGGATCACTAAAATGTAAAAGTGAAGAGTCTTGAGCTTGAAGCTTTAGCCAATCCCTTGTCCTTAGCATCTTGAAGGAGTTCCCACAACCTTTAGTCCATGCCACTTCATTGTTGAACTTATCTGAAACATGCTAGATAGAAGTGTTAGTCCAACAAGAGATATGTTGTCATCAATTATCAAAACCACCTAGGGAGCACTTGTGCTTTCAGAAGTTATCTTATCGGATTGAGTCTTTAAGGATTTGAGAACACTTGATGTATGTCTTGCGCGTGCTTATCTGTGGTGACAATTGGATATCATGTGATCCACTTGATGTATGTTTTGATGATCAATTTGCGAGTTCCATGACCTCGTGAACTTATGCATAGGGGTTGGCACACGTTTTCGTCTTGACTCTCTGGTAGAAACTTTGGGGCACTCTTTGAAGTTCTTTGTGTTGGTTGAATAGATGAATCTGAGATTGTGTGATGCATATCGTATAATCATACCCACAGATACTTGAGGTGACATTGGAGTATCTAGGTGACATTAGGGTTTTGGTTGATTTGTGTCTTAAGGTGTTATTCTAGTACGGACTCTATGATATATTGAACGGAAAGAATAGCTTCGTGTTATTTTACTACGGACTCTTGAATAGATCGATCAGAAAGGATAACTTTGAGGTGGTTTCGTACCCTACCATAATCTCTTCATTTGTTGTCCGCTATTAGTGACTTTGGAGTGACTCTTCGTTGCGTGTTGATGGATAGTTATATGATCCAATTATGTTATTATTGTTGAGAGAACTTGCACTAGTGAAAGTATGAACCCTAGGCCTTGTTTCAACGCATTGCAATACCGTTTACGCTTACTTTTACCTCTTGCTACCTTGCTGTTTTTATATTTTCAGATTACAAAAACCATTATCTACTATCCATATTGCACTTGTATCACCATCTCTTCGCCGAACTAGTGCACCTATACAATTTACCATTGTATTGGGTGTGTTGGGGACACAAGAGACTCTTTGTTATTTGGTTGCAGGGTTGCTTGAGAGAGACCATCTTCATCCTACGCCTCCTACGGATTGATAAACCTTAGGTCATCCACTTGAGGGAAATTTGCTACTATCCTACAAACCTCTACACTTGGAGGCCCAACAATGTTTACAATAAGAAGGTTGTGTAGTAGACACCATCTTTCTCGCACACATGCTCTCGTTATAACCCTCCCTCCCTCTCGTAACCATTTACGATTGTTTTCACTAACCTTTATCACAAGCACTCTTCCTCTCGCAAGCATACACATGCGCAATCCCCATCGACCCTTTCTATATACATAGACCTGCCTATGTGTCTCATGTACGCACATTATCTTTAGGCTTGTCTCTCACGCATTGTGTCACACCTCTCTTCCTAATCGATGAGTATGATTCTAACAGAGCATTCTGTAGGATGCCCCTTAAAGTTAGGTTGGATGAATAGTAATATTAGAGATAAAGGGGTTACCTTACTCCGAGAACCTAGGGTTACAAATCCTAGCCGGCTTTGTCAGTGGACATAGAGTCCTTCACAATTATGCTATCTTTGTCTTGTACGATTAGCTATCCATGGGTCTCCGTAAATGCGTCATGGGCCGACCAATGTGACGTAGGACGGAACCGAATGAAGGGCCTCACCTCGACCCACCAGACCTCACGCTGTGACACACCCTCTTCCCCCACGTCTCGTTATCTTCTCACACCCACACATACCAACACAGACACCACACAAAAAAATATATTCTCCTGGTGCCTCTATCCACTCCCCCTTGCATACACACACTCAAGGGAATCTCTCGCCGTGACGTCATATTCGTCTCTCTCTCTCTAGACCACTCTCATTTCTTGTGCTATCTCTCCCACGCCCCTCCCCCTGTCGGCTCCTCTATCCATGCCTCTCTCGAATAAGTAATACACACACATACCTCTCTAGGCCCTGCCAAATGCATCAACTACACATTCACACATGTTACATCACGTACCCCATTGATCTAAAAAGCCCTCTCTTCACATTTATTTCGCATACAACATTCCTTTTGAATAAAGTGTGGCCAAAAAAATATTTTAGAATTTCTACATATATACAACATTATAAAGTTATATGGAGGAGTATGAACGCTTGCATTGCATGGTGCCCACAATGATATTTATTCCGCACTGTGAATTTGTATATTTTTATACTATATATAAAGTTAGTCATGATAAAGAGAAACGAAGAGCATCTCTCTCTCCATGGCATACACCCCCTGTACACCCCTTTCACGTACGCACACAAACTATCTCCAGGTCCTCTAAAAGGAAGCCCCCAGCACATTCATGCATGTTTCATCTTTCTCTCGCGATATATACAGTGACGATCATTGTATTTGAAGAGAAAGCACGATACGTACATTGGACTTCAGAATGCACTCATTACGGTCACCATTTACGCTTCGTGGTTATTATACAGTCACGGGCTCACCGTACAACTCTGTATTTGCTCAAGACATGACTAGTTGACCAGTTAAATGCTCCACGTGGCACCTCTAGTGTTGCATCACATTATCTCACTACCATCGGGCCCATCTATCGGCTTGTATCTACTCTACATCTACACTCCTAGAAAATACTAGCAAGATGCCCATGCGTTGCATGGAACATCAAGATGCATTTGTATGAGTAGTTTATCTTGTGGGAGAAAAGGATGAACAAGGGAAGGCCTTATTTGCAAGCTAGTGTGGAGAGGGGTGTGGGTATCTTTTTGCAAAATTGCCATAGTTTCCTACCTATCCGTCAGATATAGATCAAACGGCCTATATTGCAGGATGGCAGGTGCTACCTCTTGAGCACTACGTTGGTTTTCCCTTGAAGAGGAAAGGGTGATGCAGTAAAGTAGCGTAAGTATTTCCCTCAGTTTTTGAGAACCAAGGTATCAATCCAGTAGGAGATCACGCCCAAGTCCCACGCACCTACACAAACAAATAAGAACCTCGCAACGAACGCGATAAAGGGGTTGTCAATCCCTTCACGGTCACTTACGAGAGTGAGATCTGATAGATATGATAAGATATATTTTTTGGTATTTTTATGATAAAGATAAATAAAGATGCAAAGTAAAATAAATGGCAATAGAAATAACTAAGTATTGGAAGATTAATATGATAGAAGATAGACCCGGGGGCCATAGGTTTCACTAGTGGCTTCTCTCAAGAGCATAAGTATTACGGTGGGTAAACGAATTACTGTCGAGCAATTGATAGAATTGAGCATAGTTATGAGAATATCTAGGTATGATCATGTATATAGGCATCACGTCTGCGACAAGTAGACCGAAACGATTCTGCATCTACTACTATTACTCCACACATCGACCGCTATCCATCATGCATCTAGAGTATTAAGTTCATAAGAACAGAGTAATGCTTTAAGTAAGATGACATGATGTAGAGGGATAAACTCATGCAATATGATATAAACCCCATCTTCTTATCCTCGATGGCAACAATACAATACGTTTCGGTTCCTTTTCTTTCACTGGGATCGAGCACCGCAAGATTGAACCCAAAGCTAAGCACTTCTCCCATTGCAAGAAAGATCAATCTAGTAGGCCAAACCAAACTGATAATTCGAAGAGACTTGCAAAGATAAACCAATCATACATAAAATAATTCAGAGGAGAATCAAATAATGTTCATAGATAATCTGGATCATAAACCCACAATTCATCGAATCTCGACAAACACACCACAAAAGAAGATTACATCGAATAGATCTCCAAGAAGATCAAGAAGAACTTTGTATTGAGATCCAAAGAGAGAGAAGAAGACACCTAGCTAATAACTATGGACTCGAAGGTCTGAAGTAAACTACTCACACATCACCGGAGAGGCCATGGAGTTGATGTAGAGGCCCTCCATGATCGATGCCCCCTCCGGTGGAGCTCCGGAAAAGGCCCCAAGATGGGATCTCTCGGGTACAGAAGGTTGGGATGGTGGAATTAGGTTTTCGTGGTGCTCCTGGATGTTTTGGGGGTACGTGGATATATATAGGAGGAAGAAGTACGTCGGTGGAGCAACGGAGGGCCCACGAGGGTGGAGGGCGCGCCCAGGGGGTAGGCGCACCCCTGCCTCGTGACTCCCTCCGTTGTTTCTTGATGCCCACTCAAAGCCTCTTGGATCACGTTCGTTGAGAAAATCACGTACCCGAAGGTTTCATTCCGTTTGGACTCCGTTTGATATTCCTTTTCTTTGAAACTCTAAAATAGGCAAAAAACAACAATTTGGGTTGGGCCTCCAATTAGTAGGTTACTCCCAAAAATGATATAAAAGTGTAAAATAGAGCCCATTAACATCCAAAAATAATATAATAGCATGGAGCAATCAAAAATTATAGATACGTTGGAGACGTATCAAGCATCCCCAAGCTTAATTCCTGCTCGTCCTCGAGTAGGTAAATGATAAAAACAGAATTTTTGATGTGGAATGCTTTCTAACATATTTCTCAATGTAATTTTTCTTTATTGTGGCATGAATGTTCAGATCCATAAGATTCAAGACAAAAGTTTAACATTGACATAAAAATAATAATACTTCAAGCATACTAACTAAGCAATCATGTCTTCTCAAAATAAGATGGCCAAAGAAAGTTATCCCTACAAAATCATATAGTCTAGCTATGCTCTATCTTCACCACACAAAATATTTAAATCATGCACAACCCCGATGACAAGCCAAGCAATTGTTTCATACTTTTGATGTTCTCAAACCTTTTCAATCTTCACGCAATATATGAGCGTGAGCCATGGATATAGCACTATATGGTGGAATAGAATGGTGGTTGTGGAGAAGACAAAAATGAGAAGATAGTCTCGCATCAACTAGGCGTATCAACGGGCTATGGAGATGCCCATCAATAGATATAGATGCGAGTGAGTAGGGATTGCCATGCAACAGATGCACTAGAGCTATAAGTATATGAAAGCTCAACAAAAGAAACTAAGTGGGTGTGCATCCAACTTGCTTGCTCATGAAGACCTAGGGCAATTTGAGGAAGCCCATCATTGTAATATACAAGCCAAGTTCTGTAATGAAAAATTCCCACTAGTATATGAAAGTGATATCATAGGAGACTCTCTATCATGAAGATCATGGTGCTACTTTGAAGCACAAGTGTGGAAAAAGGATAGTAGCATTGTCCCTTCTCTCTTTTTTCTCTCATTTTTTCTTTGGGCCTTTTTTTGGCCTCTTTTCTTTTCTTTTTTTGTCCGGAGTCTCATCCCGACTTGTGGGGGAATCATAGTCTCCATCATCCTTTCCTCACAGGGACAATGCTCTAATAATGATGATCATCACATTTTATTTACTTACAACTCAAAAATTACAACTCGATACTTAGAACAAAATATAACTCTATGTGAATGCCCCCGGCGGTGTACCGGGATGTGCAATGATGCATGAGTGACATGTATGAAAATTATGAACGGTGGCTTTGCCACAAATACGATGTCAACTACATGATCATGCAAGCAATATGACAATGATGAAGCGTGTCATAATAACGGAACGATGGAAAGTTGCATGGCAATATATCTCGGAATGGCTATGGAAATGCCATAATAGGTAGGTATGGTGGCTGTTTTGAGGAAGTTATATGGTGGGTTTATGGTACCGGCGAAAGTTGCGCGATAATAGAGAGGCTAGCAATGGTTTAAGGGTGAGAGTGCGTATAATCCATGGACTCAACATTAGTCATAAATAACTCACATACTTATTGCAAAAATCTATTAGTTATCGAAACAAAGTATTACGAGCATGCTCCTAGGGGGATAGATTGGTAGGAAAAGACCATCGCTCGTCCCCGACCGCCACTCATAAGGAAGATAATCAATACATAAATCATGCTCCGACTACATCACATAACGGTTCACCATAAGTGCATGCTACGGGAATCACAAACTTTAACACAACTATTTCTCAAATTCACAACTACTCAACTAGCACGACTCTAATATCACCATCTCCATATCTCAAAACAATTATCAAGTATCAAACTTCTCATAGTATTCAATGCACTTGTATGAAAGTTTTTATTATTGCCATGTTGTTCTAAAGGACTCTCAAAATAATATAAGTGAAGCATGAGAGATCAATTATTTCTATAAAATAAAACCACCACCGTGCTCTAAAAGATATAAGTGAAGCACTAGAGCAAAAACTATATAGCTCAAAAGATATAAGTGAAGCACATAGAGTATTCTAATAAATTTCCAATCATGTGAGTCTCTCTCAAAAGGTGTGTACAGCAAGGATGATTGTGGTAAACTAAAAAGCAAAGACTCAAATCATACAAGACTCTCCAAGCAAAACACATATCATGTGCTGAATAAAAATGTAGCTCCAAGTAAAGTTACCGATAGACGAAGACAAAAGAGGGGATGCCTTCCGGGGCATCCCCAAGCTTAGGCTTTTTGGTGTCCTTGAATTTTACCTTGGGGTGCCATGGGCATACCCAAGCTTATGCTCTTCCCACTCCTTGTTCCATAATCCATCAAATCTTTACCCAAAACTTGAAAAGTTCACAACACAAAACTCAAAATAGAATCGTGAGCTCCGTTAGCGAAAGAAAACAAAACACTACTTCAAGGTACTGTAATTAACTCATTCTTGATTTATATTGGTGTTAAACCTGTTGTATTCCAACTTCTCTATGGTTTATAAACTCTTTTACTAGCCATAGATTCATCAAAATAAGCAAACAACACACGAAAAACAGAATCTGTCAAAAACAGAACAGTATGTAGTAATCTGTAGCTAACGCAAACTTATGGAACCCCAAAAATTCTAAAATAAATTTCTGGACGTGAGGAATTTATCTATTAATCATATTCAGAAATAATTAACTAAATATCACTTTCCAAATAAAAATGGAAGCAATTCTCGTGAGCGCTAAAGTTTCTGTTTTTTTACAGCAAGATCAAAAAGACTTTCCCCAAGTCTTCCCAACGGTTCTACTTGGCACAAACTCTAATTAAACACAAAAACACAACCAAAACAGAGGCTAGATAAATTATTTATTACTAAACATGAGCCAAAAGCAAGGAATAAAAATAAAATTGGGTTGCCTCCCAACAAGCGCTATCGTTTAACGCCCCTAGCTAGGCATAAAATCGAAGATAGATCTAGGTATTGCCATCTTTGGTAGGCAATCGATAAGTGGCTCTCATAATAGATTCATATGGTAATTTAATTTTATTTCTAGGGAAGTGTTCCATTCCTTTCCTTAACGGAAATTGGAATCTAATATTTCCTTCCTTCATATCAATAATTGCACCAATCATTCTAAGGAAATGTCTACCAAGAATAATAGGACATGAAGGATTGCAATCTATATAAAGAACAATGAAATCTACGGGCACATAGTTCCTATTTGCAACAATAAGAACATAATTAATTCTTCCCATAGGTTTCTTAATAGTGGAATCCACAAGGTGCAAGTTCAAAGAACAATCATGAAAATCACGGAAACCTAACAAATCACACAAAGTTTTTGGAATCGTGGAAACACTAGAACCCAAATCACACAAAGCATAGCATTCATGATCTTTAGTTTTAATTTTAATAGTAGTTTCCCACTCATCATAAAGTTTTCTAGGGATAGAAACTTCCAACTCAAGTTTTTCTTCATAAGATTGCATCAAAGCATCAACGATATGTTTAGTAAAAGCTTTATTTTGACTATAAGCATGAGGAGAATTTAGCATGGATTGCAACAAGGAAATACAATCTATCAAATAGAAATTATCATAATTAAATTCCTTGAAATCCAAAATAGTGGGTTCATAGATATCTAATGTTTTAATCTCTTCAATCCCACTTTTAACAATTTTTGCATCAAGATCTAAAAACTCCGAATTTTTGGAACACCTTCTAGGTAAAGGTGGCTCACCTTCAATCCCATAATTATCAAGATTCATATTGCAAAACAAAGATTTAATAGGGGACACATCAATAACTTTTAGATCTTCATCCTTATTATCATGAAAACTAGAAGAACACGCTTTCACAAAGCAATCTTTCTTAGCACGCATCCTAGTGGTTCTTTATTTGCACTCATCAATGGAAATTCTCATGGCTTTGAGAGACTCATTGATATCATGCTTAGGTGGAATATATCTAAGTTTCAAAGAATCAACATCAAGAGAAATTCTATCAACGTTCCTAGCCAACTCATCAATCTTAAGCAATTTTTCTTCAATCAAAGCATTGAAACTCTTTTGTGAACTAATAAATTCTTTAATATTAGATTCAAAATCAGAGGGCATCTTATTATAATTTACATAAGAATTGTTGTACGAATTACCATAATTATTAGAGGAATTACTAGGAAACGGTCTAGAATTAAAATTACCTCTATATGTGTTATTACCAAAATTGTTCCTAGCAACAAAATTCACATCCATAGATTCATTATTATTATCAATAAAAGTAGACAAAGGCATATCATTAGGATCAATAGGAGCACTCTTATTAGCAAACAATTACATAAGTTCATCCATCTTTCCACTCAAAACATTAATTTCTTCTATTGCATGCACTTTTTACTAGTAGATCTTTCAGTGCGCCATTGAGAATAATTAACCATAATATTATCTAGGAGTTTGGTAGCTTCTCCTAAAGTGATTTCCATAAAAGTGCCTCCCGCGGCCGAATCTAAAAGATTTCTAGAAGAAAAATTCAATGCGGCATAAAAATTCTGTATAATCATCCATAAATTCAAACCATGTGTAGGGCAATTACGTACCATTAATTTCATCCTCTCCCAAGCTTGTGCGACATGTTCATAATCAAGTTGCTTAAAATTCATAATATCGTTTCTAAGAGAGATGATCTTAGCAGGAGGAAAATACTTAGAGATAAAATCATCTTTGCACTTATTCCATGAATCAATACTATTTTTAGGCAAAGACGAAAACCAAGCTTTAACACGATCTCTAAGCGAAAATGGAAATAGCTTCAGTTTAACAATATCATTATCCACATCTTTCTTCTCTTGCATATCACACAAATCAACAAAGTTGTTTAGATGGGTAGCGGCATCTTCACTAGGAAGGCCGGAAAACGGATCTTTCATGACAAGATTCAACAAAGCAACATTAATTTCACAAGATTCAACATCGGTAAGAGGAGCAATCGAAGTGCTAATAAAATCATTGTTGTTGGTATTGGTAAAGTCACACAATTTAGTATTATCTTGAGCCATCATGACAAGCAAGCAATCCAACACACAAGCAAAAAAGAAACGGGCAAAAAAGGCAAATAGAAAAGAGAAGGGGAACGGAAAGAGAGGGAGAGAGGAAAAGAGGGCGAATAAAACGGCAAGGGTGAAGTGGGGGAGAGGAAAATGAGAGGCAAATGGCAAATAATGTAATGCGAGGGATAAAAGTTTGTGATGCGTACTTGGTATCTCTTGACTTGTGCTTGACTTGACTTGGCGCGAATCTCCCCAGCAACGGCTCCAGTAATCCTTCTTGCTACCTCTTGAGCACTGCGTTGGTTTTCCCTTGAAGAGGAAATGGTGATGCAGTAAAGTAGCGTAAGTATTTCCCTCAGTTTTTGAGAACCAAGGTATCAATCCAGTAGGAGATCACGCTCAAGTCCCACGCACCTACACAAACAAATAAGAACCTCGCAACGAACGCGATAAAGGGGTTGTCAATCCCTTCACGGTCACTTACGAGAGTGAGATCTGATAGATATGATAAGATAATTTTTTGGTATTTTTAAGATAAATACAAATAAAGATGCAAAGTAAAAAAGTCAGTAATAGAAATAATTAAGTATTGGAAGATTAATATGATAGAAGATAGACACGGGGGCCATAGGTTTCACTAGTGGCTTCTCTCAAGAGCATAAGTATTACGGTGGGTAAACGAATTACTGTCGAGCAATTGATAGAATTGAGCATAGTTATGAGAATATCTAGGTATGATCATGTATATAGGCATCACGTCCGTGACAAGTAGACCGAAACGATTCTGCATCTACGAGTATTACTCCACACATCGACCGCTATCCATCATGCATCTAGAGTATTAAGTTCATAAGAACATAGTAATGCTTTAATTAAGATGACATGAAGTAGAGGGATAAACTCATGCAATATGATATAAACCCCATCTTCTTATCCTCGATGGCAACAATACAATACACGTCGGTTCCCTTTCTGTCACTGGGATCGAGCACCGCAAGATTGAACCCAAAGCTAAGCACTTCTCTCATTGCAAGAAAGATCAATCTAGTAGGCCAAACCAAACTGATAATTCGAAGAGACTTGCGAAGATAAACCAATCATACATAAAAGAATCCAAAGGAGAATCAAATATTGTTCATAGATAATCTGGATCATAAACCCACAATTCATCAGATCTCGACAAACACACCGCAAAAGAAGATTACATTGAATAGGTCTCCAAGAAGATCGAGGAGAACTTTGTATTGAGATCCAAAGAGAGAGAAGAAGCCATCTAGCTAATAACTATGGACCCAAAGGTCTGAAGTAAACTACTCACACAGCACCGAAGAGGCCATGGAGTTGATGTAGAGGCCCTCCGTGATAGATGCCCCCTCCGGTGGAGCTCTGGAAAAGGCCCCAAGATGGGATCTCTTGGGTACAGAAGGTTGCGGTGGTGAAATTAGGTTTTCATGGTGCTCCTGGATGTTTTGGGGGTACGTGGATATATATAGGAGGAAGAAGTACGTCGGTGGAGCAACGGAGGGCTCACGAGGGTGGAGGGCGCGCCCAGGGGGTAGGCGCACACCCTACCTCGTGCCTTCCTCCGTTGTTTCTTGACGCCCACTCCAAGTCTCTTGGATCACGTTCGTTGAGAAAATCACGTTCCAGAAGGTTTCATTCCGTTTGGACTCCGTTTGATATTCCTTTTCTTCGAAACCCTAAAATAGGCAAAAAAACAGCAATTTGGGCTGGGCCTCCGATTAGTAGGTTAGTCCCAAAAATGATATAAAAGTGTAAAATAGAGCCCATTAACATCCAAAATAGATAATATAATAGCATGGGGCAATCAAAAATTATAGATACGTTGGAGACGTATTAGCAGGCATACGATCATCACCGACTACGTTTTTTATAAGAGTAGGGATAAAATACACTCTTATAAAAACAGAGTTGGTGATGATGGTGTGCCTGCCATCCTGCAATATAGGCCGTCCGATTTATATCTGACGGATAGGAAAGAAACTATGACAATTTTGCAAAAAGGCACCCACACACCTCTCCACATTTGCAAATAAGGCCTTCCCTCGTTCATCCTTTTCTTTCACAAGATAAACTAGTCATACAAATGCATCTTGATGTTACGTGCAACGCACGGGAATCTTGCTAGTAAGAATGAAAACAAACGACAAAAAAATATTGGACGGTGGTTCGAAGTCATGACGCGGGCACAGCGGACAAGGTGGCCTTGTATTGATTTGCTGAGCCGTCTGTTTTAACACACAGGAGCTGGTGTGGTGATTATACACACACACACACGCATGCACACGAACTGCATGCACGCAACACTCACACAAACACATGCACCCACGCACGCATGCAACACTCACACGTACACACGCAGCCACACACGCACGCAACACTCACACGCACACATGCACGCATGCATGCACACACCAGTACACCACACGACCAACACACACTCTCACGCTCAAGTGCTCAACCTACATGTGCATGCACACACATCGGGCCCTGACAGACACATACACAACCAGGTGATTCCCGCGCACGGGGTGGAGTCTTGTTGCGCCTGCGTAAATTTGTGTTTATCTGACCTTTTCCCTATGCGAACTGACAGGTGGGACCCACAAGGAACATGGTCAATTTAACTAGTCAACATGGTGCCACGCAAACTATTTGGCCGGTCAAGAGAGTGTAATCCGATGCTGAACTGTGAGCAAGTGACCGTATAATCACCGCAAAACGTATATAGTGACCGTAATCAGCTTACTCTGAAGTTCGGTGAACGTATTACGCGTTTCTCTCTGTAGGCCCTCTAAAACTACATCTCCACACGTTCTCGCATGTTACATCTAACAACTATGCAATACAACACTACTACTACACTCTAACACAATAAATCATATGTGTTTTTAGTTTTACTAGATATCATACTATTACTTAATTATTCAGTTTGCATACATTAAAATTACCTTCGAAATGTATGGCCAGTATCATATACCGCGCGGGAAAAATCCTGCCCTTTCCTATTTAATCGGGTTTGTATCGATGGATCGTGCGAAACATCAAAACTATAGTACTATATACAGTACAAGTGACAGTTCACTAGGCCATCGTGTCGTGTACTCCCCTGTTGTAAGAGTGGAGCGCTCGCTTTCATAAATCTTCTAGTCCCTTTCGCTGACATGTGGGGTATCAAACTACCGGGTCCACGTGCCATATCGGAATACAGTGCAGAGCAGCCGGGGTAAAGCACCCAGTCATGGCGCCGGCGTAGTAATGAGCAATGAGGCGTCAAATCACAAAGCTGCACCTTTCCCGCAGTTAAGTTGGAGGGACGAAGTAATAATGCTAAAAAAGAAGTTGGAGGGATGAAGCAACCATCTTTTCACTCGTTGCTGAATCCGCTTCCCCCTCATCTTCTTCAAGTTAACCACGTGTTGCTTCTACCGTTGTTCTGCCTCATGTGGGAAGCGGATCGTCTTGGTAAAGCACTGACACGTGGGACCGCATGTTAGCAAACCGCCAGGACAACGTCCCCTAAAAATAAGAAACCTCCCCCGCCTTCCGTGCGGCAAAATCACCTCCTTTTTACTAATCTTGATTCTATAATTTTTTAGATCAATATAATTGAGATTTGTATAGATAGCACACAGGAGCAAAACCAAGTGGTACGGTTAAGGGCATCCACAATGTGTAGCCAAATGTGAAAATAGCTTTTGGCATCGTGGGAACCATTGTGGCGGTGTTGCCAAAGCCAAAAGGATGGAACCGAAGCTCCCTGATTGATTGATTGAAGGAATAGAAAAATGCAACGTCTCTCCTCTTTCTCCCGTGCTTGGACGCATGTACAGTATAGAGGAAAGAGTCTAATCCCCTGTCCCTTCTATCACAAATCACAAAGCAGTGAGGCGTCAAATCACAAAGCACGGATGAAGCAACCATCATTTCACTCTTCACTGACTCCGCTTCTCCATCGTCTTCTTCGAGAAACCATCTCACCGCACTAAGTTGGACGGACGACGCTATTGTGTATGAGTAGTACTAGTACATTTACGCGTCCTTTGGTTCAACGGACTTCCTGGATGCAAATAAGGCGGTTGTCTCGTCTTGCAGGCGGCACTTGCGAACGACTTACCGTGGTCTCCCTCAATGGTGTTCTCCGTCGAACGCACTTCGCCAAACCACAATGTTCGAGATATCATCGACGTCACCGCAATGGGGAAGGAAGTCAAATATAGTTACTACCTCCATTTTTTTGTACACAAGGCCAGTATTTCAAAATTACAATTTGCAAAAGGCCACTAATACTAATCGAGGCAAAATTGATGGGGTTTGCCTCGTACTAGCAACCAAGGACATTAATATTCCCTGCTTGCATGCGGAAGTGAGAAGGTTGGTTTGCATGGAGCTGCATTAATCAAGCGATGAGGAGTGAGATGGTTAGCTATTTGGGCTTTGGAGAAAAAATACGCATTAATTGACACGTGAAATGAGGATTTGTATTGATTAATCCCGCGAAGGAAAACCCCGCCTTTCTTTTTTAACACTAGTACTCCTAGTATGTAGTACTACGTACTTATCCTGTTTGGGTCTAGGCCTTGCATTGCCATACTTTGCCACACATTTTTTCCAAGCTTGCCTAAAGTTTTCAAAATGAAAAGGAGGTACACTTGCACACGGCTGTCGCGGTCGCACCGCACCCTCACACGGTCGCTCCTGCACGCCGCGGTCGCGCCGCACCCTCACATGCACAGTCGCTCATGCACGCCGCGGTCGCGCCGCACCCTCACATGCACAGTTGCTCCTGCACGCCGCAAACCCAACCAAGGGAATGCACCCTCACTCACACGTGTTCTCGCATGTGAACAAACCAAACTCAGCCATCCTACCGCTGACACATAATTTTCGTTATAGAGTATGTTTATCCAACCGCATGTTGGGGAGTATCCGTACGGCCCGTGCGGTGGTCTGTTGGGGAAGAAGAAGAGGTGAGGAAGAAGGGTTAGGAGACGTAGGGTATTCATCCAACCGCCTGAAATGGTAGACTGACCCAAGTCAGGCGACTTGCATAACAATATATGTTTTTACACAGCAAAAGATCCGTAAAAACAACAACATAAAGAAAAACTATCACTGCTCGCGGAACGAGACGGCCTCGTCGTCTTTGGCTGCCGGCATGAACCAGCCATAGCTGCCGACGTGTGTCTCTGCACTGTGGTTGTCCTTGGCCTCCAGCTACTCGTTCACGCGGACCGCGTGGGAGCTCTACACGGACGAGAGCACCGCTTGGTTCAAGTCGAGGACGTCCGGTTCCGCCTGCAGGAGGGCCTCGATGGCAGCGGCATCCGCGCGCTCCGCGTCGAGTTGAGCCTCTGCCGCCTGGTTCAAGTCCAGGACGTCCGGTTCCGCCGGCAGGAGGGCCTCGATGAGAGCGGCATCGGCGCGTTCTGCGTCGAGTTGAGCCTCTACCGCCCGGTTCAAGTCTAGGATGTCCGGTTCCGCCTGTAGGAGGGCCTCGATGGCAGCGGCATCCGCGTGCTCCGCCTCAAGTTGAGCCTCCGCTGCCCGGTTCACATCCATGACATCCGGTTCCTCCTGCAGGAGAGCCTCGATGGTAGCGGCATGCGCGCGCTTCGTGTCGAGTTGAGCCTCTACTTCCCGGTCCTCCTTTAGTATCGCCAGGTTGAACCGCTGGTCTGCCTGCACCATGGGGGACTCGGACGCCGGCACGAAGTCGACGTCCATCGTCTCATACCCATTGTGGGCCTTCTGCGCCGCGACCTCCACCATGAACATTGGATCGGCTTCCTCCTCCTTGTAGCTTGGCTCCAGAGAACTCGGGGATTGGTCCGCTGCAAAGCGAGCTTGGGAACGGAGGTCTTTGGCGCCGGCCGCCGCCATGATTTCTGCGCAGCGCTCCGGCTTCAGCATATTGTGGTACGTGATCTTGCGGCGCACCATGGCTTTCCGGCGAACTAGGGGACACTTGATGTGGGCTAGGGGTCGAAAGGTGGGGGAAGGGGCTGGAGATTAGGTGTGGTTTTAGGGCAGTGGCTGGCGTAGGCTGAGCAGCGAAGGTTTTGGTGTGAATAGTGGTTCCGATGACCACCGGTCAACCGGTTTTGACTGTACATAGGTCTTGTCACGTTCGCGTTGCAGCCCGGCACGCTGGACCCTCCACGCCGCTCAGCGAATGGAACGCGCTTTGTCTTGCGTTTTCGCCCGCTTGTGGGACCGCAATTGAGAGCAAACCGACGTCCCTCCCCCTCCCCCGCCCGCGTCATTTTATGCGGAGTAAATAAAAACAGAGGGAGTATACTACGGATGTGGATCCCCTGACGTGGCCGAACCCATTGAGTAACTGACATGCGGGGCCTAGCAAGCATGGGGTCCTCCAGTAAGTGACCAAAAGGGAGGGTCAGGCAGGGATACGTATGTGAAAGGAGCTTCCAATGATATAATTTTCACATTATACATCTCATGTACTATTAATCGTGTCAATAGTCAAATGCCATTTTGAAAAGTGCATTAGAGCATGGTTAATAATATAGCCAGTCGATGGCTATATGGAACTGCCATGTCATCTATTGCCATCATCTATTATATGCACTCTTACAATAGTGTGGGCTATAAGGTTGGCTATTTCCCGCAAAAAATTGTAAGGTTGGCTATTGTATTAGTACTTTTTCCATCTCCTCTCCATCTCTTTCTTCATATTTATTGTACGTATTTAACTAGGAATGCGTGTATAGCTAGGCTCTTGCATGAGAGCTCACTCCCCTTACTTTTCACATCTCTCTCCTCCACATAGGCCCTATATAAATGGAAGGAGGGAGTACAACTATGAGCACTGCATACTCTAGTACAGATGTTGTGAGTACTCCACTAGTACTATTGGACAGGGAGCTTAAAAAAAGTTACTATTGGAATGGCTATATGTGGTGAAATCCTAGTAGGAAGAGCATGCGCGAGAACAAGCACATTCACGTGGTTGAAAACAAATTGGAAACAATCTCGAGTACAAATCTATGAGTACGTACGAATCTAACAATATTGATTGGGCGTTGTTGAATGTTTATACTTTTTTTATCAAAGTAGAGATACTTTGACTACACATAAAACTTATATGTAAACTAGAAAGGATAGGAGGGAGTATATTGTACGTTCAAAAACGAAACGAACATTGAATACCCTTTATATATGATTTGCGGATGCTATGATCACTGGTTCAAAATTTTGAATCCGCCTTAGGTATCACACATGCCCACACTCGTTCTCTCTCAATTTCATCTCGGGGTCCGGAGATCGATTGAAAGAGGACTAGGGTGGGTACAATACGTTCGTTCGCTTATGAATGTACAATATACTCCCTCTGATCCCCACAGACCCCCACCCCCCCTGTCATGGTTCTAAGTCTGACAATAGAATAGGGGGGTAGGGATGTAGAGGCAAGATCCTAGCTATGGAGGAGTTGTACAAGCGAGGTTTACGAGTTTAGGCCCTTCTCGGAGGAAGTAACAACCCTATGTCTCGGAGCCCAGAGGCGGTCGACTGGATTATATGCGTGTGAGTTACAGGGGTGCGAACCCTTGTGCCTGTGGAGGGGGGTGGCTTATATAGAGTGCGCCAGGACCCCAGCCAGCCCACGACACAAAGGGTTTAAGGTACATTGAAGAGAGAATGTTACTGGTAACACCCACATTAAAGTGCTGTAAATGCCAATTAAGCCTATAAGTAAATGCTCGATCGTTGCATATGCAGAGTGGCTTTAGCTCTTCTGCCCGTCGAGTGACTCCTGCGACGGTTGAGTGACATCGATTCTTCTGAGTGGAACGTTTCTGGTCGAGTGGATGATGGTACCTTTTGGATGATCCTGGCTTTAGGGTGCGGTCTTAGGGGAGGATGTCTAGGTCAGGTCTATGACCCTACCC
This sequence comes from Triticum urartu, assembly GCF_056163025.1. Taxonomy (NCBI): domain Eukaryota; kingdom Viridiplantae; phylum Streptophyta; class Magnoliopsida; order Poales; family Poaceae; genus Triticum; species Triticum urartu. Next base: position 449,429,193 of record NC_141873.1, read on the forward strand.
TAGGTACGTAGCTTCATCATTAGCCCCCGAATGGTTCAGGGTTCGAGTGCAGAAGGAGTTGATAATCTCTCCGATTCGGCTTTTGTGCTTTGAGAATGTCTCGCCAGAGGTCGAATGAACATTCATGATGGCTTCAACTGCTTGTTCAGTCACCTTGATCCATTCTTGGTTTTGTTGAGTGAACTTTCGTTGTTAAGTTTCGAGCGTTGATATGGAAAGAATCTTCCATATGAAGGGTTGTTCTGCCGTCTGCGGATCTCACGGGATTCGAATTTTGGGAAGCGCGTCAGGCGGGGGAGGCCGCGGTAATCGAGACGGATTAGGCAGGCCACCTAGATCTCCGCGCGACCTTTTTTGCCACGTATCGCACGTGCGACTGTTCCGGGATTTGATAAGATCATCCGGGCCTACAAGTCAGTCACTCGGAAGTGACCTTATATAAGGCGCCGGACCGGGGCCTTTGAATAGTGCGCCCCCATTCTTCTTCCTCCTCCTCAGATTTCTCCGCTGCGCCTGCTTCAGCTCTCAGCGTCGTCGCCACGCTCAAACTCGATTCGCTGCCATGGGGAAGGAGAAGACGGTGGCGTTGGAGTGTGCGAAGAAGGCAACGGCGAAGGCGAAAGGGAAGAAGACCAGCCGGGGCGGATCTTCGTCGAGGTCCGGCCTGCCGCCTGGCTGGATCCAGGGCGACTGGATCCGCTCGACAATCAATCAAGATGACATCGACGACCTGGTTGAGTGGGGACTGATCCGCCATGAATCGGCGCGGCTCCCTGGGAATGAGACTGAGCCGCAGCCGCATGAGGGTGAGTGTGTTCTCCTTGCCACCCATGTCGACCGTGGGTTTTCTTTGCCTCCCCACCCTTTATTTCGCGGTTTCTTGAACTTCTTTGGGGCTCAACTCCACCACTTTTCTCCAAACACCATCGTGTACCTTGCCGCTTTCGTGTCTATGTGCGAGAACTTCTTGGGTTGTCGACCACACTGGGGTCTCTTCAAGCATATATTCACATGTCGCTCTCAGACGGTCAAGAAGGCCAACCTGAGTGACGAGAGGACGCACGTGATACAGATGTGCGGAGGTCTTGGAATTCAAATGAGGAACAAAAGCACTTTCCCAACTATGATCCTTCCCGACTCGGTTCGGGGTTGGCAGTCGACCTGGTTCTACTGCAAGGACCAGCCGACCCCAGGCCAGTCGACTGGACTTCCCCCCTTTTCCATGGCTCGAGTGGAGAAGCCCTCCACCTTGAGAGTGATCCCTGAGGAGAAGGCGCAAGTGAAGGTGTTGGTCGAGCGGGTTGTCCAACTTGTTCGCGACGGAGTGACCGGTATGGACCTGTTGGAGGTCTTCCTCAGTCGACGCATTCAACCACTCCAAGCTCATGACCATCCAATGTGGATGTACTCGGGACTCGAGGATTCCACTCGGAACCACCCGGAGGATGTCAGCGAGGACACGGTGGAGCAGTGGCTGAGAGATATTACCGGCAACAAGGATAATCCCCGAGGGTCCTAGAGGGTGGTTCCATTCGACCATTCACGCCAGCCGGAACAGTTAAGATTCTGCATTGTCAAGTGTCTTCTTGTTTTACTATGTAGCCTCTTGTTGACGGTCGACTGTCTTTCTTTTATTCCTTGTCTTTCAGGCTCTTGTTGATATGTACTCAATGCCCATGGAGTGCAGGAGCAAAATGTTGAGGGAGAGGCAAGCAGGGGCGAGAGCGGCGAGTGGCACTCGGATGCAGAGGAGGACGAGGAGAGCGACGACCCAAGTGACGAAGAAGAGGTTGATTCGCCTCCTCGCAGGGAAAGAAGGTCCAAGCACGCTCACGACCCGGCAAGCACCCCCGGCCTGGTGGCCTCACCGACTGGGCAGTCTTCAAAACGCCCTCGGACGTCTTCTCCAGTGCCGACTGAGAAGGGACCGAAACAGCTCAAGACTGCACCGCCTCCTACGCCGAAACCATTGAAGGCTACATCCTCCAAACCACCGAAGGCTTTTCCCAGAATCAAAGTGACCATTCCCACCATCTCCGGGTAATCATCTGACCCGATATTTTGGTCGACTCGAGCAACAGAACATAACCGACTGCATGTTGACATTTGCAGTGCTGCTACCTCTGGAACTTCTTCCCACCAATACCGAGACGAGCAAATGGAAGACGCGGTTACCTCCAACCCAGGTAAAATTATCGTGATCTTGTTCTTGATTATTTGGTCGATCAAATTCTGGCGATTCACTTGGGGTCGACTGATTTATTTGCAGCCCCACCCAACGTTATCGAGCTTCCGGATGATGGTGAAGATGTGGCCCCGAGGCCTAGAAAGAACAAAAAAGTAGCGGCTGGCAAGACATCTCAGCCGGGACTGACGACAGAACCAACTGTCCAACAACCTGAAGATGCAGGTGGGGCCTCTGTAACTTTCGATGTCCCATTGTCGAGTGAGCGCCCTGCACCGTCGATTGTACCAGTGTTTCCTTCAGCCATCCAACCCCATGCCTCGGAGCTCCAAGCTGCCGCATCTGGGCTGTCTGCTCCTTTCTTCACCAACTATCATGTTCCGGAAAGCCAGTCGGACGCCGCTGCGGAGGCTATCCGTCAGGCTAGCGTGATGATGGAGCGGATGAAGACGGTGCACGACAACAGCCATGCTGCTTACGATGCCAGCGCGGCTCTTCGGGCAAATGTCCAGGTAAGTTGGCTTTCGACTGACCTTGTTCTATTAGGATATGCTACCTAAAATATTTTCTTTCATATAATCTCTTATTGTTTGCGTCGAATCTGTACACCCACTGTGTGTTTTGTTTCCTTTAGTATTTGCGCTCTTCCACTCGGCCTGGGCGAGTGGGATCTGAACCAGTGGGGGCACGCTAAGTGCACCCACTAGGTGTAGTCCCTGAGACCGCAGTTGACTGCGGGCAGTCGACTGGGGTCTGAGTACTTTTCACTTTCCTTTCTTCCACTCGACCCGGGCGGACAGGCCGAGTGGGATCTGAACCGGCCGGCCGAGTGGGAACTGATTTTTTTAACTCGACCCGGGCGGAATGGTCGAGTGGGGTCTGAATCAGTGGGGGCACGCCAAGTGCACCCGCTGGGTGTAGTCCCCGAGACCGCGGTCGACTGCGAGCAGTCGGCTAGGGTCTGAGTAATCTTTTAAGTTTTATTCACTCGGAAGTAAATAATGTTTGATCTTGCCGATTGACATGTCTTTTACCTTCTGCAGAAATCTTGTACTCTCATTTCCAAGTTCGCTGAATTTGAGGAGAAGCAGAGGCAACTCAACCTTGACTTGGAGCTGGCCCAACAAAAATTGAAGAAAGCTCAAGATGAAGCTGCTGGTATGGAAGGTAACTGCCTGTCGACTGCTCACATCGATCGTCCTTTAAAATATTTCTTCGATCTCTTGTTTGATCCGATTGCTTATTTTGCAGAGAAAATGAGGTTGGCTCTGGACAAGAAGGACTTGGACCTTGCAGCTGCGCAGAAGGAGGCTCAAGATAAGACTGCCCTTGCAGACCAGAAGCTGGCTTCGGTCAGAATGCTGGAAGAAGAAGTAACCAAGCTGAAGTCCTCTCTCACTGAATCCAACCGAGAGGTAACTCGTCTGAAGAAGGATAAGATGGCTCTGAATGAGAAGCTGGAATCCACGGCTCATAAGAGAAATGACGTGGAAGCTTATCTGAGAACTCTTGCCAAGAAGCTGTTTCTTATGCTGGAAGGTACTCCTTTTAATCTGATTGCTTTACTGCTTGCAAGTTAGTCCAGTCCAGTCGACTCACTAACTCCTTGACTGCAGAATTCTGCCAAAACTTTGACGAGAGACCGGATGGATCAAGATGGGTTTGGACCCTATTGTTTCTCCAGTCGGCGACGAGGCTGCCATGAATGTGCTTCGACTAGAATCCCGCATCGCCAGTGTCACAAGTTACCTCGCTCGTCTGAAGGTGGCAGTTTCACGGATCGACTCATCACTCTGGCCAAGGGCGACGCTTCAAAATGACCTCGAATCTCTGATGACTTGGCACAACGAGGTCCATGGTCGAGTGCAAGAGTGGAAGAAGTCCTATGCTCGGTGTGGTGGTGACGTGGCATTGTCCTTGGTAAGAGTCCACTGCAAGGAAGCCCGCGAAGATAAGCTGGCGGCGATCAAGGTCGCCAACACCAAAAGACACGATTTCCAATCCTTTATGGAGACTTTCATATCTGCCGCCACTCGGATTGCAGATGGAATCGACTTGGATGAATTCGTTGAACCTTCCAGCTCTCCTCCTGCCGAATGAACAAACTTTGAGATTTAAACTTGCCTTAAATTTGCCTCGGGATGCCGAGTGGTTGTTGTAACCATTAAACTCCTTCAGGCTTGATGCTCGAATACTTTTGATCCGTCGCCTGGAATTTTTAGGATCTATCTGAACTTGGCTTATTTTTGAATATGTTTGTATTTGCCTTCGCATGGAATTTGCTCTTTGGGATGTAGCCCTGAAGTGGAGAGTTCAATCGACCTGCGCCTCGTCGTCCCTGCGGACAGGGATGGGGCGCATGTTGTATTTGTGGCGTAGCTCGGAGAAGAAGGCCGCGGTCGACCTGCACCTCGTCGTCCTTGCGGATGGGGATGGAGCGTACGTTGTACTTGTGGTGTAGCTCGGAGAAGAAGGCCGCGGTCGACCTGCACCTCATTGTCCTTGCGGATAGGGATGGAGCGTACGTTGTACTTGTGGTGTAGCTCGGAGAAGAAGGCTGCGGTCGACCTGCACCTCGTCGTCCTTGCGGATAGGGATGGAGTGTATGTTGTACTTGTGGCGCAGCTCCTAAGGGGAAGGTTGCAGTCGACCTGTACGTCGTCGTCCTTGCGGATAGGGACAGACTTTAAACCTTAGGCGAGTACTGGACTGTAGCTAAGCCTCCGAGTGGGAGGGTTGATCACCACTCGGTAGGATTTTTTAAACATAGGCGAGTACTGGACCGCGGCTAAGCCTCCGAGTGGGAGGGTTGCTCACCACTCGGTAGGATTTTTTAAACTTAGGCG